>NC_090938.1:714558343-714866736 GCF_040938575.1 Ambystoma mexicanum
AGGCCTTCCCAGGCAACTGAGATGCCAGAGTTCGGTGACTTAGCAACCACCTTTATTGAAAGTGCACCCTTTCCAGGGATGTAATTTCACCAAAATGCCAAAGTGACATCACACATCCAATGACATCACAGGAAGTGATGTCATATTACCTTTGAACTCAATGTCATCACATGACATTTATCCCCTCTTGTTGGCACCTAAAGTGATGGATGGGTATAAAAACACAAAAAAGTACACAAACGATTACATTTCATGAAATACCAAACTGGTACTAAAGCAGACATAAATCTTTTTTAGATACTAACCACATTTTAAGAATGGAGCTGCCTTAATATGCCATTGAGGGGGTAATGTTATGATGGGGTAGACACAGTAGAACCAACATAAACCAGGGACACTGCCACGCATATGCCACTTTAGCCTCAGATGGCAATTTATTGCACATTTTTACCAATTATTGCTGCACACGTCAGGTTATTTAACCATATGCTAAATAAAGTCCCACATTCCCTGGCGCTGCCATAATGCTAATACTGCCACCCCAATGCTTGCTATAGCCGTACAGCCCTTGTATGGTCCAAATATGCAAGTTACAGCTGTATATATCAAGTTGCTTCATTCATATGCAAAGTGCACCCTTAACCCTTAAATGCCCAGTAATGCCCCCCCGTATCAGTTAATGACTCATACACCTGGTATGGGATGAAGCCAGATGAACTGCCACCCGACGTAACACCCCACACACTGTATTAAGTAACAAAGAACCCTTTATTTTTTTATTTTTTATTTTTTTATTTTTTATTTTCATTTAGTTCATACAAACATTTGAAAAACTTTTTAATTAAAACACATACAAAAAGGTGCATCTTTCGTCTTTACATGATTTCCTCTCTAGCATTATTTCGGTCGACTCCTTAGATACTGTCTTGTGGTAGATCTCGAAGGTGGCACTCATTCCTTTATTCTTAAATCTGGATCTCATCTGCAAATTTGTTCTCTTCACTTGTCTCCGTATAGGACTCTATTTTCGAGACCACTGGACTCGATTCTAAGTAGTTCTGTATTTGCACTAGGAATTTCGTCAACGCAATCCACACTGAGTTACTTTCTGTCAAGTGCAGTTGTTTCCACCGTTCCTCCGCAGAAAGCGTCCGGTAGTTTGTCATCACCTTTCCGAGGCAGATTTCACGTTGGCCATTTAGTTCAAAACAATTTAGGATGAGATTTTTAAGTTTTCTTCTTCCTTCCCACAAAATCGGCATAGGACATCGCCCCTCGGAATGACACGCCTGTTTCTCAGAATTTCTTTTGTTTCTAAGATATTCAGCCGGAACTTCAAATAGTATCTTCTAAGGCGCTTACATGGAGATAGAACCAGATATTTCTGGGGTGTATTCTGTTTTTTTGCTTCTTGTGGTTGGTTTAGCATGGATTTCTGTGAAGCTCTTCTCTCCCCGATTTCAATCCAGTCTAGATCGAGCAATTTTCTTTTTACATACTCTGGATTGTTCCATAGTGTTAGCTCATCTGTGACCCTTTATTTATTTTTTTGATTAGAGAAAGACTTTCATCATAATATCAAGGTCAAGTTTGTAGAGGCGGTAAAATCAATCCAATTTTAAATCAAAGGTTCATACACAAACTGAAAGGGAATACATGCATGGTTCATCATCAAGCAGACCAAGAGGCTGACACCACGGCATTACACTCCTATACTCTGCTGACCTTATATGTTATTAATCATACATGCCTGAGTTATATGGTCATTGGCATGTATGGTTGAGTAGACCTTGCTAGGATTCAAACCTATGACTGGGAGAACAGATATAGACCTCAGCGGTGAGGGCTTAACACACTGAGCTATCTTACCAGCTATATATCTTTAAGTGTGCACACCACAGCATTTGGTAATGTGTTGGCTATGGGAGTTACATTTCTTATTAACATAACACTTATTACAGTGCTTAGAAGCAGCAGGGATATCTCATGGAGAACTAGAAAACCTGATAATAGTAGTGCTATATTTGTTCCAAAGAACTCGCCACGTCAGGCTAGTGGGTAGATATCCTCATAAATGTTTCTTTTTAACGGCACAATTGATTCTACAGCATATTGTGTCACAATTGGATAGCTCAGAGAGTTTAAATCATATGTCTATTTTCTATTCCTGCTGATAAATGTGCTGTAAAATGTGTTGTTTGTACCTGGGGACGGGTACAGCTCCCTTGCATCACTCAGTGTGGCAATCTCTGCCCCCCGTAGAAAAAATCTAAAGCTGCCACCCATTGATATTTGCCCAGTCAGTGAATATATCTTAAAGTAAAATATACAAATTTAGTTCAACTGACCTTTCCCTTCAGAAGAAAGAGCACAAGACAAATGACCATTTGCCTTTCAAAAAAAGTAATCAACCTGAAAAATAACCCGAGAGAGGAGAATTTCCAATAACTATGCTGGCAAAGTATAAAAGGTGTCTTATATCGTGACTGTCTGTGGATGATGTGAGCTGGCGATGTTATGTGGAGTGTTGCCTTGTGAATGTTAGAATGTTTACCCAAGGGTTCCACATCCAGGCAGTTAGAGCTCCCCAGCCTGGGTGATGGGAGCCAGTGTTATGTCCTGTCCTGCTATGTATATATCTTCATATAACTATGTCTTAAGTACCTGTAATAAACCTAAGAAGTTACTTAAAGAAGCCTGGAAGTCACTTCATAACAATGGAAACGAGTTGGTCTTAAAAAGGTGAACCTGTGTGTGCAAGAAACAGAAGTAAGCTGAAAAAGCCTGCTGCGGGGGATGCAGGAATGAAAAGGACAAGAAGAAGGACAACACGGCCACCAGGACAAGTAAGAACCATCACCCAGGGCATAAAAAGGGGGGAAGAAGAGAGCTACGTAGCAGGCGGGATCAGTTGCCCATAAGCTGGAGAGAGAGCTGGGTCCCAGGGGCTGAAGAGAGAAGCTGGGCCATAATGAGAAAGAAAAAGCTGTGCTCCATTACTGAAAGGAGAAGCTGTGCTCCATAAGATGAAGAGAGGAGCTAGCCCATAAGGACAAAGAGAAGCTTGCATGTTAAGTAAAAAGGGAAGTGGCTGTCTTTAAAGTGAAGTGGGAGAAGGTGCACCCATAAATTGAAGTGAACAAGAAGTTTATCTCCATAAAACGAGAAGTGAAACGAGAAGGGAAGCAGTGCTCAGAAGTCAATAGGGGAAGCTTAAGCCCATTCAGTCAAACAGTCTAGGAACGTCCCAGTGTTGTCCAGGGAAGGGTTTAAAGAAGGAGTAAGCCTCAACCCGTTGGTGGTTCCCAAAGGATGAGAAGGAGAACCTCAAAGAGTGAAGGCCGTTCCCTTAGTACTGTCTGAGAAAGGACGTGAAAAATATATGTGCTGCTGCATTCGTGTATTATGGCTCAGATGAGGAAGAGAGTACTGTAACGTTTTATCATGGAGCCTGAGCAGAGGAACGTGTCGGGGAAGACCATTGGTCAGCGGGAGCTCAGTGATGCTCCGATGTGAATCTGTGACTGATTACGTCACACAAGCGACAAGGGGAGTTTGCGAAGCAATGGAACGAAGATGGCAAGGTTCCATGAGTGGATGTTGCAGGCGTAGGTTATTAGCAGTGTTGCAAGACCCTGAAGTTCCATAACAGGAGATACACAGCGACGGGAAGCGTTGCAGAGGTTGAGTAAAGGACCTGCCCTGTCAAACGTATAACGTGATGGCATCACGTGGCGTTATCCGGAAGGCGCTCAAAACAAACCGCTGCACAGAAGAGAAAAAGCCGATCCGCCTCATCCCTTGAGGTGTTCAGTAGCGGCCAACGTTAAATGAAAATTGCAGCACCATGCGCCGTGTATATTAGGTAGGTAGCTCGCTTAGTAAACAGTTTTGGGAATTTGCTACGTCGGCGAGGGAGAAGGCGAGAGGAGGCCTCGTCACTTCGTAGCGCAGCAATTAGAACAATGCAGGAGATTAAGTTAAGTGAAATTGCTGCTTAGTATCGTAACACAGCACCATAATAAGAAGTTGTGTGTGTGCCGCGTAGTGATGAAACGCAGCAGTGGAACTTCTGCGTAGTACCGTACGCAGCGCAATAAGAAGAAGTTGTGTGTGGTCCGCCTAGTGATGAAACGCAGCATTTTGTTCAATGCTCTATGAAGATATGGAACTGAGGCAGAGCATTGTATGATAAGCAGTGTCAGCACCATGGATGTGCCTGCACAAGGGCAAGTAACGTATCCTTTGAACACAGTATGTGCCATGGTGAAATATAAGAGAAAATGTTAATGGAAAATGTTTACAGTAGAAGTGAAAGAAGTGCTGTTATGGGGAATGCACGTAGCATGCAAGAGTATTCAGGATGTGAAGGCACATGTGATTTGTTCAGTTGCTGAAGTAATAAGATGTTTATGAGATGAAGTTAAGGATGTGCAGGCAGTTTTGGATTTAGGCAAATGGATGAAGGTTCTGTGACGTAAGCATGGAGCAGATATAACCATATTTGAGGATTTTCAGGAAAAATATGGACTTCCATGGACAATTCAAATGTAGATGTAAGGTTAACTATAAATGCATGGATATGTGTACAATTAACCGCTTGAGGCATTGCAGGTGATTAAGGCTGGTTTAATTCTGCATGGAATTTTAGCAGCAAAAGCATGCGTTACTG
The DNA here is from genome assembly GCF_040938575.1 of Ambystoma mexicanum. Lineage (NCBI taxonomy): Eukaryota > Metazoa > Chordata > Amphibia > Caudata > Ambystomatidae > Ambystoma > Ambystoma mexicanum. The sequence goes on from NC_090938.1 coordinate 714,563,016, forward strand.
GTAAAGTAACTTAGAAGTTGATTTGAGAAAAAGTAAGCAAGTTAAAGTTAAAAGTGTTTAAAGTGCTTGCATGTGAGGATGGCATAGTATATGGGGATTATGTCCCGCATGATTGGGAAGTATGAGGAGAGTATAGATGAAGGCCACAAAGTGTATTGGGAGGTAGCGCCTCTGGCTGAAGTATGAAGAGAGTATAGGTGAAGGCCACAAAGTGTATTGGGAGGTAGCGCCTCTGGCTGAAGTATGAAGAGAGTATAGGTGAAGGCCACAAAGTTTATTGGGAGGTAGCGCCTCTGGCTGAAGTATGAAGAGAGTATAGGTGAAGGCCACAAAGTTTTTTGGGAGGTAGCGCGTCTGGCTGAAGTATGAAGAGAGCATAGGTGAAGGCCACAAAGTTTATTGGGAGGTAGCGCCTCTGGCTGAAGTATGAAGAGAGCATAGGTGAAGGCCACAAAGTTTATTGGGAGGTAGCGCCTCTGGCTGAAGTATGAAGAGAGTATAGGTGAAGGCCACAAAGTTTATTGGGAGGTAGCTCCTCCGTCAGAAGTGCGAAGTGAGTGTGGGTAAGTGCCACAATGGTTATTGGTAGGTAGCGCCTCCGGGATATTCTTTGAGAGTGGTGTGTGAGCCACAGAGGTTAGGGAGGTAGCGCCTCCAGGGTGTAGTTTGCCCAACAATTTATGATGAAATATTCCAAGCAAAACTAAATCCAAATAGGAGACGTGTGTGATGACACTCTTATATGCTCTTGCGGATTTGCGTCTGCACTGGAAACATGAGAACTTGGGATGAAATCCTGTTAGGACTGATTTTCTATACTCTTGCCTGGTGGACAGCAGTATAAAAGGCCAAACTAGTCTTGTGACAGGGGCACTCCTGGGGCGTTGTAGCCAAACCAGTTCAAGGTATCAAGGCGAGTGGTCAAGGCTAAGTCTCAAGTGAGCTTGTAAGGGGTCCACAATGAGCACACACAGTGAAGCAGTCAAGAAACACACTTAGGCAAAGAGGTATACACATGTGTATTTACTTATGCCCAAAGAACACAGTGAAAAGTGACTACTAATAGGTAACCATATCACACAACACTAATAATAGATACATACACACAATCACTTGAGATGGGCAAAATACATATCAAACCCCTGAAAAAGAAGATACAGATTAGTATAAGCACTACAGGTCCACATAGTCACAATACTGGATTCAGAAGTCCATCCCTTAGATGTATGGTGCCTTGTGCCCAAACGTTCAGCAACGTTCCATACAGTATTGTGAGGCTGGACAAAAATGTACGTTGGGTCTCTGGGTTCCAATGAACAGTTTCAAGTGTTGGGGGACAAGTTATTATAACTAACAAATGTGTTCCCAACTTTTGGAATGCTTTTGTTCACAAGCAATGGCAAATCCAAACTATTTCAAAAGGTTATAAAAGCTATCAAAACTTTTAAGAGGAAGTTAGGGGTTCAGGTAAGTATCGCTACAGCTCACCCCCCATATCCCAATTCTTTGTAGGACTTGGCAGGTCTGCTGAAGAGGGCCCAAGCTTTCTTTTTCTGCCATTAGCCTCAGACCTTGATCCCCAGGAGCTGCAGGTTCGAGCACTCTTCCAGTCGGCGACTAATGCTGGCGCAAAGTTTTCCAGTTGAGAAATATAAAAGAACTCAATGCAGGGCCCCTCTCAGGACAGGACTGGATGCAGGTAAGAATTTTCGGAAGACGGCCATCGGGGAACGGCAACGCAAAGGTATTTGCTTGCCATGATCAGCCTTCACCTCCTATAACTGGTCCCCTTGATCCTGGGATCACGACATTTTGGAGAGGTAAGTCTTTTGGCACAGGATGAAGATCCCCCAAGTTCCAGGCCTTAACTTGGAATGGTGACTTCTGCAGTACAGTATCCGAAACGCTGAGCTGGTCAGCCACTGGATGGTCCAAGGGCACTTCCGAAGGCTCATCTTTGCAGGATTTTGAGCTGATGTCGAGAATGGATGTTCCCTCCTCTCCATGTGTCGCTGCTCCTGTGCTGGACTGCTGGAGATCTTCCACAAGACAGGGCTCTACCAGCACAGCACCAGATTGGTTGCCAGGCCTTCTTCCAAAGTGTCTCTGGTGTCCTTCCGTGTCTTGCAGCTCGACAGGATTCTTGGCTCCTTCGGTTTCTTCCAGGATCTCTCCAGAGTGGGTGCAGGTGTCCTCTTCTTATCCCAAAAGCCAGGTAAAGCTGTAAATCCCACTAGCCAATGACAAATCTGGCCCACACACACACACACCAGCAGTGGTCCAATCAGGACCACTGCTGTCAAAATTCATGCATACCACTCAGACCCACTGAAATCAGTTCATCGATAGGGACCAGACAGTCTCAACCCACTTCCTGGCAGCAAACACCCATAGCCCTCCAGAAGCCTGCCAAAGCCGCTGCTTTCCCGGGCACTGGAAGTCCTTATACAGATTTTCCTGGCCTCTGAGGCCAGGAAGAAGGCTAAAGAACAAGATGACCAAAGGACAAGCGAAAAAACTTGTGGCACGGCCATGTTTGGACACTTGCCACAGTTAGTAGACAAACGCTGTAAACGCAGTAAAACAAAACAAACTACACCAGAAAATACCAAAAAGTAACTGCTGCCACCAGCTTGCCACCAACAATATTTCCCAGTACTGACAGCCTGAAGGACATATCAGTTTCCCCACGACAGATGAGCTAAAGCCAGTGCAGTGAAGCTTAAGGCTTCACTGCACTGCACACAGAGTAGGTCAGAATCAAAATTAAAAGCAACATGTTTGGGGATCCCTAGAAATGGAATGAAAGTTGCTGTACAGAGAAATATTTCCTGATAAATCCTAGCAGACGAACATTTGAGCGATCACACTTTTTTAATGTTGGTCTCAAAAACAGCTACTTGTGGTTGCATTTGCCCTCTGAAAAAAGAGGACGGACACTCTCCACCCACACGCATCCTCGGTCTTTCGAGGGACAAGCTTAATACCAGCAAGAAAGACACCTCTGGTCAGGGCGGTATCCAGCAGCAACTGACCGCTGTGGACTATGACAGGATTCCAGGTGGAACAAATCATTTTACACTGACCTTTCCTCATGGAGAGCAAACATTCAACCAAAGGACTCACCTGTCTTTCTTTGGTTGAAAACCTACACCTTGCGAATATGTACCTCGTAGGTGGAAGGAGCTCACCTCAAGGCCAACATTTTCTCCAAGAGTTTCGAAAACATACAAAACATTAGCCAGTACTAGTAACGTAACGGTTCAGGGTAACCTCTGTCTGCAGATTCGTCTGTGGGGTGCGAGACTCTCCACAACGGGGAGGTTTTCTGGCCCAAAATCGCACCCGCTCACAAGATGATTGTTATTATCACCCAAGATAAAAGGGCCTGAATGTATGGAACTCAGAAGGGTGAAAGGTGGAGTCGGCCCTGCCAGGATTTCGATTGTGCAACCGCAGGTTCATCAATTGTATACATTTGGTTTTGCACAGCACATACCATGCACTCGGGGCAGCAAAGCACTGCACTGGTTTAACAGTTCAAGTGGGTAGCATTCCGCTAGTTCTTCTCTGCCATTACAGAAGGGTTGCAGACCATCATATGCAAATCAGGCTCCGACCTACCCCAGAGGGACCCTTCCAGCCTGGGCAGCGCATGCCACGTCCCATCGGCATGCAAACACAGGTTACTCTACAGTTGCTGCCCTCTCCTACTGTCTTTGCTGTTGTGTAACACTGACATGCTCTGCAGTTAACGGGACGGGCTGTTGCTGTGGAGCCCTATCAAGCCCATTTCCACGATGCCTACCTGGAAACCCAGACTTCTGGTACTCACAGCCATTTATTCACTAGAAGCACCAGAAGGCAAAGCTAAGGCTTCCTTTAACATCCCCAATAGGTTGGCCCTCACATCTGTTCCTTGCACTGAATTTCTGTTTAAAAAAGCCTGGGCAAAACCAACAGTTTTGGCTGTTTTAGAGGTATTTGCAAGGCACTGCCATCATATGCACAGGCATTCACACCATTTGCCAGCTGTTGACGTCCAATATGATATGATATGGCATTTATAACGCACCTATACACAAGTGTTTCAAGGTGTCCAATGGCTTTGTAGTACCATTATGGCAATCCCTAGCAAATGCTCATCCCGTGCTTGCACATAAATCAGAACTGTTGACCTTGTCAATGCTAGTCCATGACCATGAGGTGGAGTCAGGATCTCAAGGGTGGGGGGGGGGTCCTAAGGCTTGAAGTGAAGGTGTGTCAGTAAAGTGACAGGTTTGGCCAAACATCTGGCGCCTCAGTTGGGCTGAATCTAAAAGCTCTGCAAATAGTTTTTACACATAGCCGGTCAGGTAGCTTGGCAAGTCAAGCGTGTGCTGTTGTTGGGTGAACGCCACAGATCTTTGTCCTTCAGAAACAGAGTAAACCAACAAACAATGGTGGGAACCTCCAAACCCCAACACCTAGAGGTAAAGCCATACATATGAAACAGGTGGTGGTGCCGGGAACACGAGAGCAGCTGAAGGACAAGACAAAGGATATTACATCAAATATTCATTTTATTTTGTTATAAATTGTAAAAAATCCTTCATTAGTTCATTTTATAAAAAACATCCTATATAGCAGACATTTAATTTCATTTTTGTCTGGAGTGAACCACTATTATTGAATATTGGAAGTGTTGTTTACATTCCCATTATACAGAAAGTGTATCTGTTTATCTGACTGTTTTCCTTTGATCGCATTTTTTCTTGAAAGTGTAATTTTTATCCAAACAAGGGAGCAGTTGTTGCATTTGCTTCACATTCTCTTTAAAAAATGCAAATGCACTATTTTTAGAGCTGTATTAGTTGAATGAATGCATGAATGTCTGCTATATAGGATTTTTTTAATAAAATGAACTAATGAAAGATTATTTACAATTTATAACAAAATAAAATGAATATTTGATGTAATATCCTTTGTCTTGTTCTTTAGCTGCTCTCGTGTTCGCGGCACCACCACCTGTTTCATATACTTCAGAAACAGAGGCCTGCGAAAAAGAAGGAACTCTTTAATGTACCCCTGGCCTGGGCCGGGGCTTGATCCCTTCCAACCTATCTCACAGTCAGTGGGTGCCAGCTCCACACTCCATACTAAATCCGTTACTTTTTTCCTGTGGACTCTTCTGTCAGCAGCAAGGCACCGGACATTGCCTAGATGTGTGCTTGCGCCCTCGGGATGCACCAGACATTACCTAGATGTGTGCTTGCACACCCGGGAGGCACCAGACATTACCTAGATGTGTGCTTGCGCCCTCGGGATGCACCAGACATTACCTAGATGTGTGCTTGCACTCCCGGGAGGCACCAGGAATTACCTAGATGTGTGCTTGCACCTGCGGGAGGCACCAGGCATTACCTAGATGTGTGCTTGCACCCTCCAGAGGCACCAGGCATTACCTAGATGTGTGCTTGCACACCCGGGAGGCACCGGACATTACCTAGATGTGTGCTTGCACACCCGGGAGGCACCAGACATTACCTAGATGTGTGCTTGCACCCCCGGGAGGCACCAGACATTACCTAGATGCGTGCTTGCGCACCTGGGAGGCACCAGACATTACCTAGATGTGTGCTTGCGCCCTCGGGATGCACCAGACATTACCTAGATGTGTGCTTGCACTCCCGGGAGGCACCAGGAATTACCTAGATGTGTGCTTGCACCCGCGGGGGGCACCAGGCATTACCTAGATGTGTGCTTGCACCCTCCAGAGGCACCACACATTACCTAGAGGTGTGCTTGCGCCCCCGGGAGGCACCAGGCATTACCTAGATGTATGCTTGTGCCCCCAGGAGGCCCCACACATTACCTAGATGTGTGCTTGCGCCTTTGGAGGCACCAGGCATTACCTAGAAGTGTGCTTGCGTCCCTCGGAGGCACCAGACATTACCTAGATATGTGCTTGCACTGCCGGGAGGCACCAGACATTACCTAGATGTGTGCTTGCGTCCCTCTGAGGCACCAGGCATTACCTAGATGTGTGCTTGCGCCCTCAGAGGCACCAGACATTACCTAGATGCGTGCTTGCGCACCTGGGAGGCACCAGACATTACCTAGATGTGTGATTGCACCCCCAGGAGGCACCAGACATTACCTAGATGTGTGCTTGCGCCCTCGGGATGCACCAGACATTACCTAGATGTGCTTGCACTCCCGGGAGGCACCAGGAATTACCTAGATGTGTGCTTGCACCCGCGGGGGGCACCAGGCATTACCTAGATGTGTGCTTGCACCCTCCAGAGGCACCACGCATTACCTAGATGTGTGCCTACGCCCCTGGGAGGCACCAGACATTACCTAGATGTGTGCTTGTGCCCACGGGAGGCACCAGGCATTACCTAGATGTGTGCCTACGCCCCCAGGAGGCACCAGACATTACCTAGATGTGTGCTTGCGTCCCTCGGAGGCACCAGACATTAGCTAGATATGTGCTTGCACTGCCGGGAGGCACCAGACATTACCTAGATGTGTGCTTGCGTCCCTCTGAGGCACCAGGCATTACCTAGATGTGTGCTTGCGCCCTCAGAGGCACCAGACATTACCTAGATGTGTGCTTGCGCACCTGGGAGGCACCAGACATTACCTAGATGTGTGATTGCACCCCCAGGAGGCACCAGACATTACCTAGATGTGTGCTTGCGCCCTCGGGATGCACCAGACATTACCTAGATGTGTGCTTGCACTCCCGGGAGGCACCAGGAATTACCTAGATGTGTGCTTGCACCCGCGGGGGGCACCAGGCATTACCTAGATGTGTGCTTGCACCCTCCAGAGGCATCACGCATTACCTAAATGTGTGCTTGCGCCCCCGGGAGGCACCAGACATTACCTAGATGTGTGCTTGCGTCCCTCGGAGGCACCAGGCATTACCTAGATGTGTGCTTGCATCCCCGGGAGGCACCAGACATTACCTAGATGTATGCTTGCACCCACGGAGGCACCAGGCATTACCTAGATGTGTGCTTGTGCCCACGGGAGGCACCAGGCATTACCTAGATGTGTGCCTACGCCCCTGGGAGGCACCAGACATTACCTAGATGTGTGCTTGTGCCCACGGGAGGCACCAGGCATTACCTAGATGTGTGCCTACGCCCCCAGGAGGCACCAGACATTACCTAGATGTGTGCTTGTGCCCCCAGGAAGCACAAGGCATTACCTAGATGTGTGCTTGCACCCCCGGGAGGCACGAGACATTATCTAGAAGTGTGCTTTTGCCCCCGGGAGGCACCAGACATTACCTAGATGTGTGCTTGCGTCCCTCGGAGGCACCAGGCATTACCTAGATGTGTGCTTGCGCCCCCGGGAGGCACCAGATATTACCTAGATGTGTGCGTGCGCCCCCGGGAGGCAGCAGGCATTACCTGGATGTGTGCTTGCATCCCTCAGAGGCACCAGAAATTACCTAGATGTGTGCTTGCGCCCCCGGGAGGCACCAGACATTACCTAGATGTGTGCTTGCACCCCCGGGAGACACCAGACATTACCTAGATGTGTGCTTGCGCCCCCGGGAGGCACCAGGCATTCCCTAGATGTATGCTTGCCTCCCTCGGACACACCAGACATTACCTAGATGGGTTCTTGCGCCCCCGGGAGGCACCAGGCATTACCTAGATGTGTGCTTGTGTCCCTCTGAGGCACCAGGCATTACCTAGATGTAAGCTTGCGTCCCCAGGAGGCACCAGACATTACCTAAATGTGTGCTTGCGCCCTCGGAGGCACCAGACATTACCTAGATGTGTGCTTGCGTCCCTCGGAGGCACAAGGCATTACCTAGATGTGTGCTTGCGCCCCCGGGAAGCACCAGGCATTACCTAGATATGTGCTTGCACCCCCGGGAGGCACCAGACATTATCTAGATGTGTGCTTGTGCCCCCAGGAGGCCCCAGACATTACCTAGATGTGTGCTTGTGCACCCGGGAGGCACCAGACATTTCCTAGATGTGAGCTTGCGCCCCCAGGAGGCACCAGGCACCTAGATGTTTGCTTGCATCTCTCGGAGGCACCAGACATTTCCTATATGTGTGCTTGCGCCCCCGGGAGGCACCAGGCATTACCTAGATGTGTGCTTGCATCCCCGGGAGGCACCAGACATTACCTAGATGTGTGCTTGCACCCACGGGAGGCACCAGGCATTACCTAGATGTGTGCTTGTGCCCACGGGAGGCACCAGGCATTACCTAGATGTGTGCCTTCGCCCCTGGGAGGCACCAGACATTACCTAGATGTGTGCTTGCGCCCCCAGGTGGCACCATGCATTACCTAGATGTGTGATTGTGCCCCCGGGAGGCACCAGACATTACCTAGTTGTGTGCTTGCGCCCCCGGGAGGCACCAGGTATTACCTAGATGTGTGCTTCTGTCCCTCGGAAGCGCCAGGCATTACATAGATGTGTGCTTGCGCCCCCGGGAGGCACCAGACATTACCTAGATGTGTGCTTGCGTACCCGGGAGGCACCAGACATTATCTAGATGTGTGCTTGCGCACCCGGGAGGCACCAGGCATTATCTAGATGTGTGCTTGCGTCCCTCGGATGCACCAGACATTACCTAGATGTGTGCTTGCACCCCTGGGTGGCACCAGGCATTATCTAGATGTGTGATTGTGCCCCCGGGAGGCACCAGACATTACCTAGATGTGTGCTTGTGCCCCCGGGAGGCACCAGGCACCTAGATGTGTGTTTGTGTCCCTCGGAGGCACCAGACATTACCTAGATGTGTGCTTGCTCCCCTGGGAGGCACCAGGCATTACCTAGATGTGTGCTTGTGTCCCCGGGAGGAACCAGACATTACCTAGATGTGTGCTTGCACCCACGGAGGCTCCAGGCATTACCTAGATGTGTGCTTGTGCCCACAGGAGGCGCCAGGGATTACCTAGATGTGTCCTTGCGCCACTGGGAGGCAATAGATATTACCTAGATGTGTGCTTGCGCACCCGGGAGGCACCAGCCATTATCTAGATGTGTGCTTGCGTCCCTCGGACGCACCAGACATTACCTAGATGTGTGCTTGCGCCCCTGGGTGGCACCAGGCATTATCTAGATGTGTGATTGTGCCCCTGGGAGGCACCAGACATTACCTAGATGTGTGCTTGTGCCCCCGGGAGGCACCAGGCACCTGCATGTGTGTTTGTGTCCCTCGGAGGCACCAGACATTACCTAGATGTGTGCTTGCGCCCCTGGGAGGCACCAGGCATTACCTAGATGTGTGCTTGTGTCCCCGGGAGGAACCAGACATTACCTAGATGTGTGCTTGCACCCACGGGTGGCACCAGGCATTACCTAGATGTGTGATTGCGCCCCCGGGAGGCACCAGGCATTACCTAGATGTGTGCTTGCATCCCTCGGAGGCACCAGGCATTACCTAGATGTGTGCTTGTGTCCCTCGGAAGCACCAGGCATTACATAGATGTGTGCTTTCGCCCCGGGAGGCACCAGACATTGCCTAGATGTGTGCTTGCGTACCCGGGAGGCACCAGATGTGTGCTTGAGCCCCCGGGAGGCACCAGGCATTATCTAGATGTCTGCTTGCGTCCCTCGGACGCACCAGACAATACCTAGATGTGGGCTTGTGCCCCTAGGTGGCACCATGCATTATCTAGATGTGTGATTGCACCCCCGGGAGGCACCAGCCATTACCTAAATGTGTGCTTGTGCCCCCGGGAGGCATCAGGCACCTAGATGTGTGTTTGTGTCCCTTGGAGGCACCAGACATTACCTAGATGTGTGCTTGCGCCCCTGGGAGGCACCGGGCATTACCTAGATGTGTGCTTGCATCCCCGGGAGGCACCAGACATTACCTATATGTGTGCTTGAACCCATGAGAGGCACCAGGCATTACCTAGATGTGTGCTTGTGCCCACGGGAGGCACCAGGCATTACCTAGATGTGTGCATACACCCCTGGGAGGCACCAGACATTACCTAGATGTGTGCTTGCGCCCCCAGGTGGCACCGGGCATTACCTAGATGTGTGAATGCACCCCTGGGAGGCACCAGGCATTACCTAGATGTGTGCTTGCGTCCCTCGGAGGCACCAGGCATTACCTAGATGTGTGCTTGTGCCCCCGGGAGGCACCAGACATTACCTAGATGTGTGCTTGCGCACCCGGGAGGCACCAGACGTTATCTAGATGTGTGCTTGCGCCCCCGGGAGGCACCAGGCATTACCTAGATGTGTGCTTGCGTCCCTTCGAGGCACCAGGCATTACCTAGATGTGTGCTTGCGACCCCAGGAGGCACCGGGCATTACCTAAAGGTGTGCTTGCGCCCCCAGGAGGCACCAGACATTACCTAGATGTGTGCTTGTGCACCCGGGAGGCACCAGGCACATAGATGTGTGTTTGTGTCCCTCGGAGGCACCAGACATTACCTAGATGTGTGCTTGCACTCCTGGGAGGCACCAGGCATTACCTAGATGTGTGCTTCTGCCCCTGGGAGGCACCAGACATTACCTAGATGTGTGCTTGTGCACCCTGGAGGCACCAGACATTATCTAGATGTGTGCTTGCGCCCCCGGGAGGCACCAGGCATTACCTAGATGTGTGCTTGCGTCCCTTGGAGGCACCACGCATTACCTAGATGTGTGCTTGCGAACCCAGTAGGCACCGGGCATTACCTAGATGTGTGCTTGCATCCCCGTGAGGCACCCGGCATTACCTAGATGTGTGCTTGTGCCCACAGGAGGCACCAGGCATTACCTAGATGTGTGCTTGCGCCCCCGGGAGGCACCAGACATTACCTAGATGTGTGCTTGCGCCCCCGGGTGGCACCAGGCATTACCTAGATGTGTGATTGCGCCCCCGGGAGGCACCAGGCATTACCTAGATGTGTGATTGCGTCCCTCTGAGGCACCAGACATTACCTAGATGTCTGCTTGTGCCCCCGGGAGGCACCAGACATTACCTAGATGTGTGCTTGCTTCCCTCGCATGCACCAGGCATTACCTAGATGTGTGCTTGCATCCCCGGGAGGCACCAGACATTACCTAGATGTGTGCTTGCGCCCCCGGGAGGCACCAGAAATTACTTAGATGTGTGCTTGCACCCCTCAGAGGCATCAGGCATTACATAGATGTATGCTTGCATCCCTCAGAGGCACCAAGCATTACCTATATGTGTGCTTGCACTCCTGGGGGGCACCAGGCGTTACCTAGATGTATGCATGTGCCCCGGGAGGCACCAGACATTACCTAGATGTGTGCTTGCGCCCCCGGGAGGCACCAGGCATTACCTAGATGTATGCTTGCGTCCCTCGGAGGCACCTGGCATTTCCTAGATGTGTGCTTGCGCCCCCGGGATGCACCAGACATTACCTACATGTGTGCTTGCGCCTCCAGTAGGCACCAGGCATTACCTAGATGTGTGCTTGTGTACCTCGAAAAGCACCAGGCATTACCTAGATGTGTGCTTGCGCCCCTCAGCGGCACCAGGCATTACATAGATGTGTGCTTGCATCCCTCGGAGGCACCAGGCATTACCTAGATGTGTGCTTGCGCCCACGGGAGGCACCAGGCATTACCTAGATGTGTGCTTGCGTCCCTCGGAAGCACCAGGCATTACCTAGATGTGTACTTGCGCCCCTCGGAGGCACCAGGCATTACATAGATGTGTGCTTGCGTCCCTCAGAGTCACCAGGCATTACATAGATGTGTGCTTGCGTCCCTCGAAGGCACCAGGCATTACATAGATGTGTGCTTCCATCCCTTGAAGGCACCAGGCATTACCTAGATTTGTGCTTGGGTCCCTCAGAGGCACCAGACATTATCTAGATGTGTGCTTGCATCCCTTGAAGGCACCAGGCATTATCTCGATGTGTGTTTGCGTCCCTCGGAGGCACCACACATTACCTAGATGTGTCCTTGTGCCCCCGGGAGGCACCAGGCATTACCTAGATGTGTGTTTGCATCCCTTGGAGGCACCAGGCATTACCTAGATGTGTGCTTGCGTCCCTCAGAGGCACCAGACATTATCTAGATGTGTGCTTGCATCCCTTGAAGGCACCAGGCATTACCTAGATGTGTTCTTGGGCCCACGGGAGGCACCAGGCATTACCTAGATGTGTGCTTGCGTCCCTCGGCCTACAAACCCAGCCCTCCCATTGCACCGACTTCTCTGTCAGTGCATGCATGACAAAGGTAGGTAAGAAATATTAGCAGCAATAAACTCACCTGTTGTGCGGGCCACGCCCCTCTCCTCGTCCAGGAGCTAGCACCACTTCCTCTGGCTTCTGGACACCGGCTGCGGCTGGATGCCGCAGTTTTCTTGATCAAGTAGATCTGCTCCTCGGCCCCAGAACTAGTCAGGCTCTGGCTGGCTGAAAGAAAGCACAGACAAGCTCATGGTTGCTAAGCACCCCCAGAAACGTCAAAGGTACGAGACTCGGTGTCAGCGGCACCACGCATGGAGCTTGTGCTTTTTAAAAATAGTTTGTTGTTTTCTACAGCGCTGGTGTAGCAAAGGCCATGCAAGGGGTCACAAGGTAGTGGGCAGGGGTCGCAGCTGCGACTTCTAGCGACCCCAAATGACATCCATGATCCTTTCCAATTACCAAGGTTACCAGATGCTTTGTCCACTGTACACTCTCGGCCATGCGGCCAGTCTACAGGGAGATCCAGGGCGGCGAGGAGGTGCGAGACCTCCCCATGATCACATTGGGGCCTAAAGGTTCTTGTAACCTGAACCCTAAGGATCTTTTTTTGTTGCTCTGTGCCATGCCTGTGACTGGTACGAAAATCAGTGATTGACCCTGAATGTTACTCGCTATGAGCTGGAGTGGCATATCATATATGATTTTAATTTAAAGTTGGTATTAAACTGTATTCCTGCAATTTCGGATAATGAAAAGCCACCCCGCATAAAGGGGTTTGGGTGTTGCCCGATTGTTAGTTCTCTAGTCTGTTTATCGCAAATGTCAGTTTCAGTAAACAGACGTCTGAACTAGTAACTGCACAAGAGTTTCATCATGCATGATATGTTAAGGGTTCCAATCGGGCACCACACACCGGACCAGGACACTTGGGGGGTCATTACGAGTTTGGAGGTAGCCATGGTGCTATTAGCGCCATGGCTGCCTCCAAACTCGTGTCCGGGTTCTTTGAATGAGGATTTACAGGGTCATTCCAACCTTGGAGGACCCGGTAAATCCCCATTCAAAATACCCATCCCCATTCGAGCCCCCATAGGGCTCAATGGGAATGGGGAGGGAGCTCATAACGGACCCGTTAATAACAGGCCCGTTATTAGCTCCCTGGTCCCTTAGTGGCTCCCGCTAAGCGCGGCTGGTAAAACCAGCCGTCCTTAGCGGGACCCGCTAAGGGACTTCGGAATGCGGCGGTAAGGGGTTAACAGCACCGGCATCCTTACCGCCGCCGTTAACCCCTTACCGTTGCCCTTGTAATGAGGCCCTTGGTCTTATCCTGGGATGTGGCGCTCAGTAGGAATGCTTTTTCTTTAATTTCAAAAAATTCAAATTGAGCCGATACCCGACCCATCTCACATCCCCTTTCACAAATACCCCGGATCACAATGGACCATGAACCAGGCTGGTTGGTGAAAATACAATAATGATTTATTTTTAAAATTCACAAAGATCACACACATTTTAATATTGGGCAGCAATCACCAATGGGGTGATAATGACAATGGAAATGGAAGCAATGCACTTGGTCAACCTTCTAGTAGAACATACCCAAAGCAGAAGTGAATAGGAGCACTTTTTGAATTAGGATAGAGATAGCACCCAAGTTAAGGTTTCCCCTGCAATGTTCCCTCAACACACAAATAATCGAATTCTGAGTGGATAGAAAGAAGCAGCAGGCAGTCAGGGATAGAGGCAGCAAACAGAGTCAAAATCTGACCTTCCCTCAGAAAATAATAGCAAAAAATCTAAAATGACACTCGGATTTTTAAATATAATTCACACATGGAAAAGTTGAATTTTTTCTGGTTTGCAGTTTTAAATGCAAAAACTTTTATTTTAAAAAACTGGGTGAAAAACACTGTATTGGAATGTGGTTTTTGGGCTGAGGGATAGGTGTATATAACAGGGACAATATAGAGGTGAAAGGAGGTCTCTAGCTACAGAACTGGATGAGATTTGCAAGACAGAAGAAGGTGCGCTTTTGGTGAAATAAAGCTGTGGAAGAGAGAAAATCAGCTTAGAAACAGGACAGGTTTCACTTGAACTAGATTATTAAGACTATATTGTTAAAGAGGGACACAGTAAGATCCAAGGTTGATTCGCGACATCAACCTTGTCACCCCAGCGTTCAATGTGGAAATTAGTTTGATTACTCAAAATAGGACTAAGGGCTTATGATCTACACAAGACAGAATGAATAGAGATGGCGCTAGCACTTGGAAAGTCAAGGAGAGCGTGCACAGAGGATTCTAACAGTTTTAACAAGTTACCAGGGTATGGGTAGAATTGCTTAGAGAGTGGAATAAAGACAAAAGGGTCAAGATGGGGAGACTCTCTGGGATGGGGAAATACTCACAGTCCACGCTTGAGTTTTGGGATTTTGTAACAGTCAGGTTTCTGGTCACAAAAGTTTCTGGTCACCAGATAGCGGACTGTCCTGGCAAAAGACAGCTGGGCAAAGGTCTGGTCACCGGATGGTCTCAGGATGCTTCTCAAAAGAATACCACAGCTTTTCCCTTTGGTTAATGGGATTTTTTTCTAGTGGGATTCTCTTAATTGAGGCCTCGCTGGGGATAGGATCTGCAATGCATTGGCCTTGCAGTGGAATCAGCTATGCTTTGGCTTTGCAGTGGGATCTGGAATCAGCTATGCTTTGGCTTTGCAGTGGGATCTGGAATCAGCTATGCTTTGGCTTTGCAGTGGGATCATCTGGAATCAGCTATGCTTTGGCTTTGCAGTGGGATCTGGAATCAGCTATGCTTTGGCTTTTCAGTGGGATCCGGAATCTGGCGGGGTGAATGTAGAAGATCAGGAAGAATTCTGTTGAGTGGGTCAATGTAGCCCACTGATGCACAAGTCATTTAGCACAACCACCATCTGATGCATGAAGCAGGCTTCTGACAGCCATCTTGTCGGCTGTTGTCCTTTTCACGTTCCACTCAGTGCTGGGTTGTGTGAGAACAACACTCACTTTACAGTTATCACCCTCACCCCAGAGGCCCTGCATGCGGGAGAGACAGTCCTGCTGGGCTCCTTCACATCTTCTCATGTGACAAGATGCAGAGGGGTTGGCGGGTAGAGATGTGGTTAGGGATCAGAAGGATAAGGGGGCATCAATCTGACAGTTTGCCTCAGGCAGAATAATTCCTTGCACTGGCCATGTGTGCACCTGGGTGGAAATGTGATAACTAGAATAGGATGCAAACACCGGGGACATGCTTAACCCATGTTCTTTCTCCTCCAACAGGTCTGGCAGTGGTGAGGCTCACACTACAGAGCATGGGCTCCACCAACCTCAACAACACACAGAACGCATATGCAGTGCTGCGACAGGTATGGGAGGCCTGGAAACATTGTTACCTACCAGTATCAAAGTAAAATGTGTCCTGCGACTGTTCATTCTATTTGACTTTTCTACAAGCAGCAATAAAACCAAATTACTATTAGAACCTTTTGACATGTTTGCTGCCAACATGAAGATTGGCTCCCAAAGTGTCCTCCAGCAGCAGACTGTGCACGTGCAGGTCATTATTTGCGACTGCAGATACCTCTCCAATTGGCAAACACAAATGGTTACAGCTGTGTGCGAAATGGCAACCTGCGCCAGATTGCAGAAACAAAATAGCATGGCCCGCCATGCCGCTGTAACGTCTCTCGCTCCATCGGAGAGTGGTGACTTCACCAACCATTCCGTGATGGCACTCACCAAGTATTAATGAAGACGCTTGACGCTGGTGGAAAGGCCTGAACACCACCATAATGGTGGGATCAGGGTGAGTTTACACCCACCCTCAAGGGGCCCTCGGACCACCCCCCCCACCCCACCAAGGTTGGCGGTGCTTATGCAAATACCCTTAGCAAAGCCTGGCCATACTGGCTGAATTTGGGCAAGTCACCTCCCATGACTTTCAAAGTAAACCTGTACATCCCATCCCCCACTCCGAGGAGGTGGTGCAGTCCATGACACCATCCCCTTGTCACAAACTAGGAGTGCTGATTGGACCCTCTATGCCCCATATCAATAGATCCCGGGGCTGGGGAGTGAGATTTCCTCCACCCAACAGAGAGTAGCCATTTGTTCACTAGGGGTCCCATTTGCACGTGGGCATGCTTCCATAATGGGAGCATGAGGGAGCTTAAAGGGAATTCCCTCATTTGCATAGGGAATAACCTTATGCAAATGAGGGAGGGTCATTAAAGAATGCACTGGAGCAAACTTTAGGCCATTAAACTAGAAGGAGCAGTGCAACCAGCTGCCGCCGCAAAATTCCTCCAGGGCTGCTAACAGGGGCGTTGCTAGGGGGGGGGGGCTAATGGGGCTATAGCACCTGATCTTTTGGTTGTAGCCACGGATAGAATCTCAGGAGCTACAGCCAAAAGACTAGCTAGCCCCCAGTCCCAACAGTTCTGACATCAGCTTAGCCCCGGGTCTTTTCCAGACCTAGCAACTCCCCTGGCTGCTAACATGAACGCAAATGTCAGTTGTGCTTCTACCGCCAACGGAGGTGATATGATTAGACAGCAAACTCCAGATGGAACTGTGAGACTGCTGTGAAAGCCAATTGGACATGTGCAGTGGATAGCCTTTTGTGGCTCTGGTGCTACACTTTAGCGCTGCTACATTTAGGAACTTCCACTTGCAACCTTGTTGTAATGACCCATGCAGTAATACCACATGTCCATAATCGAGTACAAAGGACTCCACAATGGGGAATACCTAGTGAGGCCATGGAGTTCTAAACAGTCAGGTACATTGCTATCACTGCATGGGGTATGTGAGGTGTCATAAGTGAGAGGCCAACACAAAGTGGTAATGTTTTCAACGGTTGTAGGTCATCTTGTTGAAAACAAAAGGATTGAATGCCTTTTGATTGACAGTCAAATGGTCGAAAAAAAGGGTTGTTTTATTTATTTATTTATTTTTTAATGGGGGGGTTCCCCCCAACCCCCTGTTTTCTTTATTAAAAACATTTTTTTTACCAACCCAAACAAAAATATATATATAAATAAATAAATAAATAAATTCGACCTTTTTTTTTCCGACCATTTGACTGTCGATCAAATGGTCATTCGATCGAATGTTTTCGACCATTTGACTGGACAGCGTTTTCAACATCAGACCTCTTTATTAAACAAAAAAAGGGTTGGATGAAGGTCTTTCTGTCCCTATCCTAAAGAGAGTTTTCTACCTAGGAAACTAAAACTAAAGATCAGTCTGTGTCTCGTCGTCAAACTAAAAACTGTTCTTGTGACTAAAACCATACTAATTTGGCCCTCACACTAGAAATGATCAACTAAGGGTGTAAGGACGTGTCTCTTTATGGTTAGCAGAAAGTGTTCATAAAAAGAAATAGATATATCCAACAACAATATTTTTCTCCAAGTATACATTCTTGGATACAGAGGGTGGTTCCCTTCCCCTGGAAGTTTAGGTAGGATGGTAAAACTGTCTCTCTCAAACAAAGTTATTTTAAGATGACAACAGTATCTCTGGTGTATTTATTTACCATATACTTTGCAAAACAAATACGTTAACTTTAATGGACCTCCTAGTATACTCCCCTGCCAAGAATCCTTGATCCCCTGGTATACTCCCCTGCCAGGGATTGTTTACACTTTCTACACAACTTGACTGGACCTCCTGATATACTCTCCTGCCAGGAAACCCTTTGTGGGTCTTACAGATCCCCTGGTGTACTTTCCTGCCAGGTATCCTGCCTCCCAGTGTTCACTGTCTGGTGTGTTCCTTTCACCAGGGCTTTTCTTGAATTCACTGTCTTTTAATTCAATACAGTTGTGCTACTTCACTGTGCTTTCTTCTTCATTGGCTTGACGTACATGCAGGTTATTTTCACCACTGGTAAGGATACAAAAAAGGACTTATTTTAAGAGGGCCACTTTGATATTTAAAAGAAAAAGGTTTCACTTTGAGGGGACGGATTATATGCCCGGGTTTTAGTGGTCAAGGCGGCCGGGAGTGGTTGGGAGTGGTTGGGAGTGGTGCTCCTCTACTTTGTTTTATTACATTTTGCCACTCCTATACTTTTCTTTGAAAAATAAACTTTCTGGAAGGGTTTAATTGTAAAGTAAAAGTGTAGGAATAAGTTGAAACTTGCACGTAAAGTGAAAGTGCTGCAGGCACAGCTGCACGTGCAGTTAATGGGCAGGTAGGATGAGTGGCTTTAGGTTTAGCAGCCTGCATGCTGTGGGGGACAATGAATAAAGGTAATGGGGGTTGTTTAAAATGCATTTATTTTCACTGTGTTTCTCTCAGCCTTTACACAGTGATGGGGGAGGAAAGGCGGGACCCAGGTATGGGGGTTGTCTTGCGCGTGGGAGGGGCGCAGCAATGGGGTGTTCTGGGGCTTGGTGTGGGGCAAGCAGGGGACATAGTTCCACTGCTTCCTTTTGTACACTTCGGCCACTGGCTGGTTTTAGTTATGGATAATCTCAGTCAGGGTAAAGGTGACTCTGCGGCATTGCACCTGTAGGCGGCCTATGAATTGGCCGGCCATGATTTTTTAGCCAGCTGTCTGTGAAGGGCATGAGAGGCAAGGCACTAAAGCGGGGTACATCCTTTCTTACCTTTCCCTTGTTTGAATGCCTCTATCTATATCTGTGTTTAGGCCCTGCTCTTTTAGGGTGCTGCCTGCCTCTTTGCCGTCCCCTAAATCAATCATTGTGTATTTCTAACCTCCTGATGACTTTGATGGAGTCATTGCTTCTAAAGTGTTATATTGCTACTCCTAGCTCCTCCAGTGTCCATACCCGATATCCAGTCATTCTTTCGAAAACATAGTTTCGAAAGACAAAAGTTCTGAATAGAAAGTTTTGAGAAAAAAAAAATTCGAATGCATTTTTTCCATGGTACAGGTTTTATTTTAGTTTCGTATAGAAAAAAAAGTTTGTTTTAAAAATAAAACAGCGGTTTGGGGGTGGAACCCCCCTATTAAAAAAATGAATTAAAATAATGCATTTGAAACTTTTTTGGGAAACGTTTGTATTTCGAAACTATCACTGTTGAAAAATCACTATAAACCTCCATTCCCTGCAAGGCCTCCCTGGCTGCATGACAGTGATCGATTCCTGGATGACCCAGAGTACTAGTAAATGTTTTCCCTCCAAAATCAAGCCTTAGTTCCAGGGACACATAACTCTGAGGCAGTATCTAAACCCGTGTTCAATTTGGGGTCAGCCAAAGCTTGTATCTTCTGTGTCCTGTCTGCAAATGTTTCCCAGGAGGGTACGTGCTGTATGGCAAAGGGTTAACATTCCCTGTAATCGTGCAACTCAATCGGTCACCCCGCATCAACTGTGGTGGCCCATTCCTCGCATTAGGGGGCACTGGTGTTGCATAAGAGAGAAATCGCTCAGGTATTGCGTAACAGAGGAATCGCTAGGGTGTTGCATAACAGAGGAATCGCTAGGGTGTTGCATAACAGAGGAATCGCTAGGGTGTTGCATAACAGAGGAATCGCTAGGGTGCTGCGTAACAGAGGAAGTGCTAGGGTGCTGCGTAACAGAGGCAGTGCTATGGTGCTGCGTAACAGAGGAAGTGCTAGGGTGTTGCGTAACAGAGGGAGTGCAAGGGTGTTGCATAACAGGGGAACGCCCAGTAGTAAGGGAGAGCAAAAGGAACCAAGGACAGATCTGAAACTAGTTGGGACTGGCGTTGCAGTCCCTTAGCGAGCTGGTATCAGGAGATTTAAGACATTAGTTGGTTCAGATAATAAGTTCTGAATTATGTCCCAGGACTAAGTGGCTTTCCTTCGTAAAGCTCCTCGAGCTCCCTTCCGCAAGACAGAAAGGGAACCCCCGCTGTACAATACAGATGTGTCCCTGAATAGTATGGATTGGAGTTTCCCTGGTCTGCCTTTCTTGCGGGAGAATACTCGAGGTAAGCCTGTGTATAGGACCGCAGAAGGGGCTCAGGTACTGGAATTAGACCTATTTGTCTGGATTGTATTCAAATATGAGATTGAGACTTTGCGAATAGACATCACCGGTCTGTGGATTTGTTTTTGTAGGACAACCCTGAACATTCCCCTTGAATTACAAGAGGTTTGGAAGCAGAAGGTTGATGGAAAGAAAATCAGCAAACATTAGATGGGCCATGGACAAACATTGCACCAGCCAGGTGACATGTTTGTAGAAGGCGTAAACTGTCTACACTGGATTCTAGGGCATGAGATTAGATCCCGGGAATATATTTCTTATTTTCATTTTTCTTTATTTTTAGGGATTGGGGCTAGGATGTTTCGGTTCGAAATATTCTCTTAAGCAGTTTTTTCTATACCCCGCCCAGCAAAATATTTCAAATGCCTTTTTTTGGCATCTTGGAAAAGGTTAATTATGTTGAAAATGATGTAATCCTTAGAAGCATGTTCATATTGGATGATTATTGAACATAGGACATTTTTGTGTTCTTATACTTGTTACACAATAGGACGTCAGGTACTTGACCTCCTGAAGAAGGGTGATGTATAAATACCTGAAACACGCTGAGAAGATTGCCTGTCACCAGGCCTTGACAGTGATGGAGAAGATCATTATTACTGACTTTTGGAAAATATGGACATTATTCTACAAATGGAATGTGTCAAATGATTTTATTTGTATTTACTTTATTCAAGATAAAGGGGATTTTGCAACATAGAACTGTTGAAAATATCCTCAATTAATTAAAGGTATATATTGTTTGAAATGTTGAAGAGAGTATTAAGCTTTCTGCATCCCAACACTATATAGTGTTTTTCAGTTTTTTTCTCATATTACTGGTATAGGCGTATCCTTGGATACTTTTTGGGTTGTGTTTGGGGTTCATAGTTCATTGACTAAAGTAGCCGCAGCGCAGGGCAATCGTACTTCTGGTTAGTTCGGTTGTGAGTTGCTTGACACTGGAAAGATAGTGTGCTGTCTCTTGTCGCTGACGGCTACCATACATTTCTTGAGTATTTTTTTAAATGTTTTTTAGTAGAGAACTCAGCCCCTTATGGGGAGAGGGAGTTTATTTGACCAGATGTGGAGCTTGCTAAAGAGTTATTCGATTCTGTCTCGATTCGATATGCATCATACGCTACCAATGACACATTATGACGATTGTTACTAGGATTGGTCTATTTTCCTACAGCGAGAAAGAAAAGGCACTGAGTCTGTTGGCTCGCTGTGTGAAGAACCTCGCCCACAAACGTCAAATCCATATAGCACCCTACTTGAATAAAGCAGACAGTGCCTGGGATCTCAATTCTGGAGTCATTACTAAAAGGATTTATCAGTGTACGGGGAATTGGCTCAGAACTTGATGTTTTAGTAAAAGAGAACAGTTGCTTACAAAGGATGGATAATTGGTTTTTGAGCACCTCCCCTGAAAACCCAATTTGCCTGCTTAATTCACTGTGAAGTAAATTGTCTTCTCTTTCTCCATTTTCAGATCTGCTCCATTCTGCAGCTTCAGTTGCCATTGCCTGGGATTAAACTAAATTTAATCCAAAACGGAGCCAAGATGGACTGTGGAACTGGCGTTTCCTACCGGTAACAGATGGAATCTGACCGGAATGCCCACAGGACACCAAACTCTTACAGAATCTGTAAATGTATCACCCAGGAGCTGAGCGTCTCAACAAGCAATCTGGGAATCAACCTGGAAGCCATCCTCTCCGTCACCATACACAGCGCAGAGTAATGCAAACCAGGCATCTGTGACCTTTGACGCAGTGAAACGTTCATGTCCTTTGTATCTAGACTGCTAGCCAAAGCTTCATTTCTAAAAAAATTAGTGCAATGGCGCAAATATTTTTGAGCATGCCTGTGACACATCAAGACGGGCAGCTCCCCACCCATTGTTGTCTCCATCTACGGTTGCTCCCCTCAGTGTTCACATACAAAGGGTTAAAGCTCCAACTCCCACCGACTCATTGGAGTTGATGGATGGATTGACTATGACTAACCTTCTCGTGTCTTGATCTGAGATGAATGTTTAAGTGTGTCTTTAAGCACAATAATTGTTAAAATGCTGATCTGATTCTATCCAAGTTTCTTATATGACTGACAGCTAAAATAATAAAGTTGCCAGAACAGCACAACCTAATCAATCTGAGCCTGAGAAAATAAGTGCCAGGTCTCAGAAATAAGTGCCGTGCTGAGCCCTGGCAAACACCCCCACAAGTTAATCACTGCTGCTAGCCACTTGGATATTTTATAACATGACCCTGCCAAGTGCCTTTTTAGCACTCAGTGTGTCCTTGGGACATGATGAGTCTCACTCACTATTCACTGTCGCAATAAACCTCTGCATCCTGAACGTAGAGCTCACAGTCCACTGTAGAAAATGAAACTTTGAGTAATCAAGGACTCTCCTAGAAGGAATAATGAAGAATTCAGTACATCTCCTCCAGGGCTATTGACGAATTCAACAAATCCATCAACAAATATTGAAGTGTTCAACAATTCCCATCCACGAATATTGAAGTATTCAACAATTCACATGCACGAATATTGAAGTCTTCAACAATTCCCATCCACAAATATTGAAGTATTCAACAATTTTCATCCAGGGTTACTGAAGAATTTAACATAGCCCCTCTGTCAAACATATTCACACAATTCTTTATACTGTGAAACCTTTGGTGAACCCCAACAAAATTAGGTGAGTTAACTCTCCTGAGAAGGTACTATGCTATTATGGATCCAGGGAGCCATACATTCTGTTGAGCTTCTTGGACGATACAAAATGGCATCTTTGGAGCAGCTTGTGGGAAGAGATATTTTCTGGAGGAGGTGTGTTGAAAGCTCAACATCCAGTAGAGTATCCCGAATGGGCTTTTGGAGAAAATTGTTGTCCTCTTTTAATGGAAAATCTACCATTGATTACTGCTCTTGCTCTCGGTCGATAAGTGTGTAAACCGCCACAAGTTATTCATGTTAAACGTGGAAGCTCACTGGGTATGGCCTAGCATTCAACACCTAAGCACTTTACATTTACAATATCACTGCTCTGACCTTGGCTCTTAGTTGGCGGTCTATTGGTGAGAGATGTGTGCTTGAGTCGGGGGCTCCGGGAGGATTTCATGTGTTCTATTCCTCTGGTTCAAAAGATAAAGGCGTTCTTGACTGCTGAGTTTTAAGCCTGGAGTCGGGGGTCGGTGGAGTCTTCGCCAGCCATTTCAGGAGCAGTAGGGTGGTGAGCAGGATTGTAGGAGCTCTTGATTAAGAAATCTCTTTTAATGATAATGATGTGTTATTCATATAGCGCCTTAATCCAAAGCGCTTTACAGAGCACATATATGCATACAATATCGCCCAACCGAAATTGATAATCATTTATCGACCTCGGAAGGATGAAAGGCTGAGTTGGCCTTGTTGTGATTCGAACCTGCGACCTGCAGATCATGCTCAGATCGCAGCAGCGACAGCTCAACCCGCTGAGCTATCTTACCGGCTATGTTCTCACCCAGGTTGAGTTCTATGTGCGTTTCTTCCTTCTAATTTCATGCAGATTATTTTAATTAGTTTTATTCTTCTCTATTTCAATCCAACCAAATGTTTTGTTCCTGAAGATGTTAATGACATTGTACAAATAAGTCTCACTGTGTTTTCTTGGTATGCTTGTTCAATGGGATGTGCACATGCCTTGCAGTCATAACTTGGCTTCCCTGAGCAGCCTTTCCCGAGCTACCCTTTCAGGCTGTCGTCATACTTTATCGAACGTAAATCAATCTAAAAGAGTTGAAATGCAAATCGATCCGACAAATGTATATTACAAACTTAGCATTTTATTGTTCCCTTTTCTGAAAGTGGTCAGTGCTTTTATAGCGTGTAAAGCATATGAAGAAATCATGATATTTAAATTAAAATCTATTGCACATTGCCTGTAAATATATCGGTCGCATTATGAGTTCGGTGGTGCTGTGGTACATTTTTGGTGGTAATTCCAGTACCGCCACTTCTTTTGGCAGTAACAGAATGATCACTCATTTTACCGCACCTCTGAAATCTGAGATTATAGGTGAAGTGGAGGATTTACTGTCAGCATTTAGCTGGAGGTAAGTCCTCAAATTTACCTCCAAAAATGGACAGATTCAAAACCTCTGAATTACTGCTTGCTGTTAATCCACTGAAATCCTATGACCTCTAAAAATGGGGATTAAGACGGCTTTACCACCAATTGTAATCTGCTGGTAAATTAGTCAGAATTAGGGGCACAAACAGTACTTGAGTTTGGCAGTAATTAGGCAAAGGAATCACAAAATTACCACCAAAAGTGTAATGAGGCCCAGTGTTCTATGGGCAGTAATTGGATGATTCTGTGTAGCCTTATTTCATGGGCACCGGGTCACAGTCAGCTGAGTTCTGTAGAATTTGGCAAACATCCCAACTTTGAGTTCAGTTCATGAAAATATATATGCATATGTTAATGTGTTATTTCTGTTGATCTTTAAATTATTTCCTTGCCTGCACATATTGAGACAATTTCAATAAATAATTTTTGATAATTATATATTAGTCTCTAATATTTGTATGTGTTTATATTTGAGCCAATTTAGAACATTATTACTAATTTACAATAAGCTGAGCTAGCACATCCTGGCCAGCCTGCTGGGGAGAAGGGAGGCCAATGCTCTCCAGAGTGGCCAAGGTCAGTGATGGGCTGCAAGGCTGCAGCAAGTGGTAGAAATTGCAGTAAAGATTCTGACGCTCCGGCCTCCCCCACCCAAAGTATTGTCTTCTATGGGCTTCCACCTGTCTGGGGTGGGCTGGACTGCCCAGGCTAGCACCCCCAGCCTGCCTGCAAGCAAACAGGTCTGAGTGGGGCCCCTTAGAACTCATCCCTCTGGGGACCTCTTTAGGGCATACATACATTACTCAGAACGCCACTGCTGCTATAACCAACTTTCCATTGGCCTTAGTACAAGAGTGTTTATAGGATTTGAGCTGCTTGTATGGCCAAGGCAAGGACTACATATGGTTGGATTTCTGGGTTAGCCACCTATGGGTTGGCCACAACACCTCGTCACATGTTGCACTATGCTTCCACCTACCCTCTCCCCTGCCGTAACCACAGTTCCACTACTTTTTTCAATACAGTTCTACCACTGGTTATTACAGAAGAAATTGGGTAATTGAGCCGATTTTCTCATTGGAACCCCAGCAGAATGACCAAATAAGGTTAGTCTCAGTCCTGGCACAACAGTAGTATTAGCACCAGCTGTTGCACTGGAGCGAACACCACAGGAAACGTCGCCAATCCCTAACACCGAATCAGGGGAAAGGAGCCCCGCGTTCCTTCTAGACTTCGTGGAGAGACACAACTTTGCCGTCTGAGTCTTCCGAGCGTCAAAAGATTCCCGTACAAGGTTTCAGTCCTTCCTCGAGCTGTCGGCCTTCCAGAGTGCAGGCTTAGAGTGCAGGCTTAGAGTGCAGGCTTAGAGTGCAGGTTTAGAGGGCCAGCTGTAGACAAGGTGAGTGGGAAAGGGAGTCTGCTTTTACCCCTTCCCAGCGGGCCGTGAGTGAACACAGCACCCATTCACACATCGGGCACAATTCAAATAGAGTAGTGCCATTCTTTCAAGCACACCCATGCACACAGGAAGGCGTCTCACACAAAGGCACGGAATCCCCACCATCACAGACAGGCACCTGCATATTCCAGTCAGATCTGGTTTCAGGTCAACTACCGCCCCCACTCCTGAAACACACACATCCTGAGGTCAAAGGTGGCCACTTCCTCTCTCGCACACAGAGGGAAGAGGGCTAGTCATGTGTCCCCTTTGGTCTTTGAGGCAAACAACTTCAACCTCCATAGAAGGGGATCAAAAAAAGACCCATCTAAGTAAAATGCATTCAACCACGTGGACCCATTTTCCACAGGTGAAAAAACTACTGCCATATTAGTCACATGACTCACACAGAGAGGGCACTCTCTCTGTGAGACTAAGGGGTACCTTTGGGTTACCCCTGCCTTAGGAGCCATAAGAACTCTTATGGCAGAGCACATACAGGGAATAATGCTGGTTCCCTCCGGTTGCTCGGTCTGCTCAGCCATAAACAAATGCAATACACACTGCCTGACTACACCCGCCCTAAACATACATCACCCTGACCCGAGTTGCACTTCCTATATAATACATCTGAGTCTCGTGCAAAATTCAGTCCAGCCGTTCATATAGCTTGAATCGTGAATTGTGAATTGTATAACTCTGACTCTTTCGATACTTTTCATGCACCCGTTAAATCACAGGACGCTGTTTAGGGACCTGGCCACTCCCAACCCCGGTACCTTCATAATGGCTACAAATGCACATATGCATGTTTACACCTCCTTTATCCCTTTTCAATCCTCTGATTACGGCCTTCCAAAGGACGTTGTTTCTTACAGCGCCTAGGGGCCATATTGGCCTGTTAGGGATGTAGCCACTCCCAACCGAACTTTATCCATAATGGCTATAAATGCACACAGGCATTTTACAATTCCTTCATCGCCTCTCAATCCTCTGACTACGGTCTTCCAAAGTGTGTTCAACCTCACAGCGCTTTGAGGCCATACCTATGGCAGTAGGCACTATGCACATACCATATAGCATAACATAAAAGTCCAAAACCAGAACAGTCAGCAAAATGTCCAGGAGGCATTCATATGGGCTTTCTGCCAACAGCAGGTGGCATCACATTCACAGGTTGGAGATCACAACAGCTTTGATGATGCCCCAGGCCAGCAAAGGAGAGGTAGTGAGTGGGTTAAAGGTCACTATTTCTGCTGATTGATGGACGTTTGAGTTTAGATGGCAAGACAGTGAAAACCACAGCTTCAAAATGGGCTCTATGTTGTTTCATCCACAGTTTTTTAAAATTTGTTTTATGCTGAACATTTTTGACTGAAAAACCTTGATTTGTTTTGTTTTTTATATTTGGGGGGTTCACCCCAAGGGCCCCTCCCCTATTATATTCTCCCTATTCCCCAACCCCCTACCCTTTATATCCCCTTACACCCACCCCTATATTTTTCAAATAATTTTTTGTTGAAAACATTTTGGCAAAAAACGAATCGAAAAATATACTGGCCATGAAACAACTGTATACCTCAAAATGTTTGTATTATAGTGGTAGGTGGTGGTTACGGGGGGTTGCTGCTTTGTGCTGTGCTTCCCCTTGTCCTTTTTCGCCAATAAAAACATGCAGTGCAAAAGACGTTGCTTATAGCGTGGAGCTGGGCTATGCATTTAAGTCTATAAAGCAAGGAACCCATATTGTGTGATTTGTTTGCATGTATTTGTGACGGGACATTCATTACGAGCACAGTGGTGCGGTAGAAACTGCAGTGAAGTGGCAGTCATTCCATGACCACCACTTTACCAGTACATTCCCGCTCTATATTGTTGGAGGTAAAGTGGAGGACTTACCCCCAGCATCTTGGCCAGTCCTTCAGTTTATGCCCACAATTTGGCAGATGTGTCGCCTAGTGTTGCCATTCGTGGCATGCCCACTGAACATCCACATGGAGTCCTATGACAAAAATGGGGATTTGCGCTGCCAGGTCACCACTTGTGATCCTTAGGTGATGCCAAGGGCCCTGAGTGTCGTTAACAGTAAATGAGTTTGGCAATAATTCTGCAGATTTACCACCGGGTTACCCCCAAACATGTAATGGGGCCCATTATTGTGTTCAAACACAAGTACAGTACAAAAGGTCATAATGCCGGCAGAGGAGCTCCACTGCTGGGTGCTTTGCAGAAGTGGAGTAAAGAGGTACTAGATGAGACTAGGGCCTGCTGGTAGAGCCGGTTTATGGAGCTTTAAAAGGGGGGGTGCAGCGTGTGAAGGGTGTCTGCTGAATACTGTTTTTGCTGGCTACTTCGCTACGAGCTACGTTGCATACCGTGAGGACTCTTTTGCTGGCTGATACACTTCTGGGAATACACTCCTGCACCCTTAAGGACCATACTCCGCCTACTCCAGGAAGCAGAAAAAAAACCCAAAGCAGACTCGTCCTTGCGGCGTTAAGCCCGCTGCGTGTGAACGGCATCTGCTGAATACTGTTTTGGCTGTTTTGCTGTTTTTTCTGGTAACCTCAGGAGTTGATTGCCGTCTGTAGACCTGCATCAGAATTAATATGGAGGAAGGCCGCTTCCGAAGAAGTTCGAGGAGTTAGCGTGACGAACCAACTTCGGACTTGGACTCAGACCACCACACCCTAATATCAACGCCTGAAGGTAAGCCTCTATCAGGGGGTCGTTTGAACTCAAACCCCCTAATCGACCCGCCCCTCGGACTCACACCCCAATTCTGTTAACCACACACAAAGGCTTGAGAACGTTGAAAATGACACAATAGTAGTAAACGCTGAAATTAATCTTCACGTCACAGGTGAGACGGCGGCTTCTCCATCCGCTGACCGCCGGTCAAAACTGTATGGTGAAGTGGAGATGAGGAGAGAGTTAACTGAGAAGGTGGGTGGGGGACTGACAGAAGAAACACCACCCACATCTAACAAAAAGCAGGGGGGCTGTGAAGTTTATAGTCATAGATTCCATGGAGTCCACCATACCTGACATAGAGACTCCGTAGGATATACCCATAGTTAGCACACATGGGGAGCCGTTAACACTGCACTTCGACTGTGAGACCCCGGATTTCCAAACTGTAAGGAGCGTCACAGCGGAAATACATCATGCACCGTACAAATCGGCTACGGCCGCTCCACTGGATAGCAACCACCCGTGCCTAAGTGAAGACATTGATCACGACTGCATCCTTTCCTTGAATGGACCTTTGCTCGACATTGGCCCCCAGTGCTCTGATCGTGAAGAACACTTAACAAACAAATCTCTTCACGTGAAACTCCATGCATGGGAACACCAAGAGAACTGGAGAACAAGGATAAACTGAACAGCGACACACTCTTTAAAGGAACGACAAAACCCAGTATGGGACGCAAATCAAAACCAAGGGGGAAAAGTAACAAAAAACCCTTTAACCTGAAAGCTCATAAAACGATTAGACCAAAACCTAAGACACTCATAACTAACAGAAATAAATCAAAAGAGGAGCCGGATGGAAAACAAGCTCTAATTATTCAGCCAAAACTTCAAGAAAGAAGAAAAGAAATGACGCAAAGTAAAGTAGTTCCTCCTGTTATTGCCCTGGGAAGGAGTCTACAATGCCTGACAAATCTCGAACATATAGGAAAATCGTTCCTAGAAGAACTTTGTTATCAGGTAACCTGGCACATTTTTTCTTCAAACACAAGCTATCAATCCAAGAGCCGGCAGAAACCGAACCTCTGGTGGCACATGAAGTCTCAGACGCTGAGTTATTGGAAATGGCAACTCCTGACGTGGCCTGAGAGGACATTCCTCAATCTCCCCCTATTGGGCGCCAAGAGAATCTAGAGACACTAAAAACAACCAATCAAGCCATCATATCGGTTGATCACCAATCATCGGTCAAAACCAAAGACCAACCATCATTGGTTTGGGGCTTGCAGACGACAGGAGAAGAGGTGTCTACACCAAGTCCAAATGCAGCCCCACTTACAACATTGCCAGACTGTAACAAAACCAGAAAAAAGACGCAAGAGGTGCTCGAAGGTGACATCTGTCATTCTCATGTTGTGAGTGTAGACAACCTTAGAAGGAACCCATGCCCTAGAAACTCCCCTTCAGATAAACCAGCAGTAGTGATTGGGAGACTGGGTTCTGGCGATTCTAACACAGGAGAGGATTATGCAAAGCCACACGTAACTACTCCTGCGGTCCTAATCAACAGACTTTACTCTGGAACAACATCACATAACAAAGGTATAACAAAGGTATAACCACCTCCTTCGAGTTCCATGAAAGTTACAACTCCCAAATATCTCCTATAAGAGAAACTTACATGAGAAACCGAATCAACTTGAGGACCCAACTTAACCACCATTCGCAAAGTAAAACAATTATTCCTCTGACTAACTTACCCTCCATTGGAATCACGGGAGACTCAACTCCATCAAAAAAACGTACCTCTAGGAGGCTAAGTGACCAAGTGTCGGGTGAAAACACAAGAAAGTCTGACCTGCTGCCAGTCATGTCAACAGTGACCATAGCATTAGCACCATTCTCTAAGCTGTACGAGTAAATCCACGAGACTTTAATAGACCAAACCTCAATCATTGTAACAATGAACAGTAAACTCCAATTCTTGGAAGGATTCTTGACAGCTATGGAAACTAACAGGAAGTGTCATGACTACTCAAAAAAAGAGGCAAGCTCGTAAACCACCCCAGAGGAAGGAAAATATAAGGCCAACGTAGATGCTGTACATCACTCCAAGGCCCTAAGGAAAAAACAAAGCACCAGATAGATGGTCAGATAGACCTAACAATTGCAAATGATCAACGATCGAACCTCTCAAC
Organism: Ambystoma mexicanum; assembly: GCF_040938575.1. Classification (NCBI taxonomy): domain Eukaryota; kingdom Metazoa; phylum Chordata; class Amphibia; order Caudata; family Ambystomatidae; genus Ambystoma; species Ambystoma mexicanum. Next base: position 714,593,584 of record NC_090938.1, read on the forward strand.
ACAGACAAGTAAAGGGAACACTAGAAAAAAAGACTCCCAAATTTCACAAACAGGAGTTCCACAGAAAACCTTAGTACTCAATCAAGACAATAGTATTAAGGAACACTTTAGCTCCGAAAATCTGAAAAGTATTAGGGGAGATCAAACCACACACTTAAAAAGTGGTGAAGCAATAGTAGCTCTGCCAAGAATAGACGACAGAGAGTCATCAGGAAGAGAAGAAACTAGTCATCTTCCAAGACACTGAAGTCGGAACAGAGATATCAGAGTTAACTGAGCACAGAAGGTTGGCAGCAGCAGCAAGTTCGAACATGGAGGGCATAATCAATCTGATGGATATTTCAGAATACTCCTTTGAAAATTCAGAGTCCGATATCCCAGAACCTGTAACACCACCAAAACTAAACCTGAGGGCAGAAACTATCAGCAACATTGTCGATCGAGATTCAGTTGAGAGATGTGCCACTCCTACTCCGAAGGAACTTCCATGAACAAGACATCTACTCCACCCTCTCCTCTATTTATGACTTTGTCTGAAAAATGAAAAAGACTCCACCAGAAGAAGACCTTAAGAGAGAAGAGTGGACAAGACACAGAAGTATTCTGGGTCAGAACTATGGTAGACACTATGGAGACGTTTCCTACATGTACAGAGGACCAGAGTTTAGACAGGCAAGATAAAGTGAGGCTTCCCAACCAACAACCTGGTCCAAGTAAAAGACTGGACAAGCCAAACACCAAAGAAGGAAGAAGCAAACGTCCACCGGAACCCAAGGAAAACACCTATACAAATGAAGGACATACCTCGCAACCCTCATGAAGAAAGAGATCCGTCAAGTTGACAAGAATCTTGGGGGAAAAAACAACTTGATTTTAAATTGCAAAGCCATTTTGCAGTTGTTTTATTGTGTACACAACTTAAGGTTGATATCAACGAACAACATTCAAATTGTGAAGTTTGGAGAAAAACATATTACAGACTCAGTCTACTTTCATATTAAACTATCATCAGTGATAGATACACTTCTTGAAGCAACGGATCACCTCCGAAAGTTGGGTTTTGACTTGAAAGTATATCGTCATCATGACTACCCAACAAAATCACCACGAAGAGGTGATCTGCATGCACCAACGAAAAAAGACAAAAACCACGCTGCCAACTCCAACTATGGCCTCCAATTAACAGACCCTAAAACAAGCTTGGGGAAACAATTGACCACTGTAAAAAAGGACTCAATTAGAGAAGTTTCATATAAACACAGTTTGAACTTGGCTAATCCTCATACTGTGCCTGCAAACGAAGACAGGGAAAACTTACAACCAGAGGTTGTTTCAAATTCAAGTCAACAGTGTGAGACACACAGACCAATTCTAAAGATCACGTTCAACCCAGATAAACCGGGAGAAGAATAACTGGTCTTCATAGACGAACAACAAGCTAGAAAAGAAATAATACCCGATAAATCACGGAAGTGCACATCAAAAGTCCACTCAAAGACCTCGACCGAATAGCAACCCGAGAATGTTTGCCATCAGGAAAACAAGTTCACAACTACAAATTACATGAACAGCAAAGAGCTAAAACTAAGCTCTTGGAATACAAGGGGATTTAAAAATCTGACAGCACCTAGTGACCTAAACCTTGGAGCATTTGACATCCTCTGTTTCCAAGAAACATGGTTGCTCATCCCCTCTCTAATGGATGGTTATGACACAAGACTGGCACCAGCAAAGAAAGGACCTAAAGGTCGGCCTATTTCTGGGTTTCTTACGGCAATAAATTCTGGGCCAGGCCTTTCTGTACAGGAAGTGCTGATCTGTGACCTTCTGTTCCTGGCAATCCGAGTTGACTGGACAACGGTTGAACCTCCAAAGATCGAGAAAACCACCCAGAACTTGATCGTTATTAATTGTTACTGGAACCCTGAGCTGACCTCAAATGGAGATTTCATGGAATTGATAACCTCAACAATCGACATGGCTCTACTAAAATACGACATCCCATTATTTTTAATATCTGGAGACCTAAACGCTGCCTGCGGTTCATCCAATCTTACTGCAGCTACATACAAACGAAACCCACTTCGAGAACAAAGATGGAAACTCTGGTCAGTAGCCATGAGACCAAGAAGTTTGGTCTCTACAGAGTTTATTTTTCCAGTGACAAAACCTGCAATTCCAACTTGGCAGCGAGGAGATCAGGTAGCCGACATTGACCACGTGTTTGCCTCTACCGAATTGGCACATTACATCACAAAGCATGAGATTATCCAAACTAAAAACAGCTACCACAATTTGAGACTCGTGACTTTCACAAGGGGATTAGAAACTCAGAGGCCAATGATGGGAGCAGGCGTTGTGGTAAACAACGGTGGCAATCGACATCGAATGAAACCAAATGACATAAAAGTAATAACTGGAAAATATGTCATGCCGTCAAGCAGAGGGAACGTGACTAAAGGCAAAAACCAGGTGGACTTTGTGGCCTTACTTGACCACTTCAAACTCAAAAAATCTAACGGGGAAAACCGAAGACCACTGCTATGATGAGTTGTTAGTAGAAAAACATAAAACTATTAGACTTCAGCCAAGTCCAACTCAAGTAAATGAAAAATCGAAGCTAAGAATGCTACACAAGCGTACAAAAACTGGATATCCGGACGTAAAAGAACTGTCATTCTGAATGATGCAGAGAATATGCTCAAAGCTCTGACCAAGAAAAACTCAAGAGACTTCTGGCAGCTAATAAAAGAAGATAAATCAACCACTCACAACAACCAACAGAACTATGTTAGTGAATCACAGTGGGAACAACACTTTCTAACCCTATTTAAAGATGGAGGAACACCTTTAACTTCTGTGACAGCATCCTGTTCTGAATATTGGGATCTGGGTATAAGTTTAGAAGAGATCCAACTGAAAATCAAAAAGCTCACTACATCTAGAGCACCAGGGCCTGACAGTCTAAGTAACGCAATGCTAAAAGAAAATCTGGAAGAATGGGCGATTTTTATATATGTCATCTTTGATAAAATCTGCAGAACGCATCAAATCCCCTGTTCGTGGAAGACAGACACAATAGTGCCTATCTTTAAAAAGGGGCAAAATTACCACCCAATTGCGTTACTGGACGTTATAGGCAAAATCTTTGGATCCTTCCTACTCGCCAAACTAACCAGTTGGATTACTACCAACGCCTGGTTTTGATCCTTTTCAAACATGCTTTATACGGAACACCGGCACAGCAGCAAACATTGTGCTACTAAACATCTTAAAAGCCCAGAGCCACCAGACGAACTCTAGAATATACATCATCTCTGTAGATTTAACCCAAGCCTTTGACAGCGTAAACAGGCGAAGACTTTGGCAAAAACTCCAGAACCAAAAGTGCCCGCAAGAAATCTTGGACCCACTAATGCAATTACATTCTGATACCTCCATCAGAGTTCGTCTAAACAGAGGAGGTCTTCTAAGTATGCCAATTCCAACTTGGAGAGGGGTCAAGTAGGGCTGTCCCCTTGCCCCTGCTATCTACAACTTCTACATCGCTGACCTTCCCGACTTTGAACCATCAATCTGGTCCTTTCCACCTAAACTGGGAAAAACCTAACTAACAAGACTTCTCTATGCAGACGACTTGATCATGATCGATCAAACTGTAGTAGGCCTCCAAAGACAACTAGATAGCCTCCATTGTTATTTGTTTGAAAACAACTCGGAGATAAACGAAAGCAAAACCAAAATCATTTGCCTTCAAAAGGCAATACAGAGAAAGAGTAAACCAAGTTGGTTTTTGGGCGATAAAAAGATCGAGGAAGTGGATTCCATCAGATATCTTGGAGTTATTTTCAACAATAGTCCCACAGAGGCACCGGCCCAAGCCTCTTTAAAGAATAAGGTCACAGTTCTGATAACACAGGGTCGCTTGATGGATAAAAGATTCAGAAGATTCTCCATCATTGGTCTAATTAACTTCTACAGGGACAAGGTGGTTCCGACCTTAACATATGGAGCTGAAGGTCTGATTCATATGCCGACAGAAATTTGGTCAACACTGGAAGGTAAGTTTTGGCGATCGGTCCTAAACTTACCAAATATAGCTGGAACTGTCAGAATCAGAAATGAGCTTGGTCTAACTTCACTTGAAGCAATTGTGGAATGGAAGGCATTAAACCTATATCAAAAGACACTGCCTCCTTTCTGTGCATCAATATTCAAAGTGATTCACGATGACATTTCTAAAACCTCAAACAGGGTTCTGAATACTTGGGTTAGCAACTGCCAAAAACCACAAGAGGAACTCGGATGCTCAGAAAGGGATTTGGTCACGAACCCTTTCAGAATCAAAAAGAAACTCTTCGAACTTGATTGGATCAAAACAACTGAGAAAGCAAGTAAAAGCAGTTTGGCAGTGAACTTGCCTGTAATTCCAATAAAATTGAATCATCAGAGAGGCTGTCTGAAAGGATTTTCAGATAGATCATTTAGAGACATCTTCCTCAGACTGAGATTAAACCTGTTAAACACCAACGAAACTAATCACATTCAAGGAAGATCTACCTCAAAAACGTGTCGGTTCTGTGCACCAACTGAAGAAACTGAGTCGATCAAGCACTTGTTGATGCCCTGCACGAGATGGGAGCCCTTGAGAGAGCTACACTTCACCCCAATACTGAACAAACATGCGACAATGGACATAGAGGATTGTTGGAGGACTCTCCTATGTGGAGAGCAAACTAAAACGACCATTGCCTCAGTTTCTGTGATGAAGTCTCAAACTTCGTTTAAAAGCCTGACGTCCAGGAGATTCAGACCGAAGACGTACCCTGAAACTATCTTTTCCCTCCTTTTCTTCTTCTTTTCTTTGATTGGATGCAGTGATGTTAAATGTTTTTTTTAAAAAAAAAATTTAATTTATTTTTTTTAAAATATTTATTTACAATTTAACCACAACAAGAATACATCAATCACAAAGCAAATACAATAAATACAACAAAGGAAGAGCGGAGAAGAAGAAAAAAAAAACCCAAAAAAAGCCCTGCAATATATACAAACCTCAAGACAATAAATGTTTACATATAGTCTACTTGCTAATACAGATCTAAGAATGAATCCCACACCTTAGCTTGTACCTGCAGTTTCCTCAATCGCCTATATATCACCCTCTCAATATTTGCCAAGGAAATCATCTCATCAATCCAACTTTCCGCAGTTGGAGGAATCCAGTATTTCCAACCCCTCAAGATCAGTCTTTTAGACACTGAAGCTGCCCTAAACAAACATTTCTTCTCAGACACAGAAAGATCTTCAAGTAATTCACTACATCCCAAAACCATCGTCTTAAAGTCCAGATCAATTGTGCGATCCAGGACTCGCAAGCACATACTGCAAACCTCATGCCAGAAGCCCCGGACCCTGACACAATCCCAGAGCATATGTTCAAGAGTTCCAACATCCAAACCGCAACACCAACACGCGTCCGAATCAGCCATCCCCCTCTTCTTGAGCTTCTCCGGACACCAAAACACCCTGTTAAGAACTTTAATTTGCCTTGAACGTTCACACAGATTGACCGAGCAAAGCTGTACATTCGCACACATCTCATTCCACATATCAATGGTAATCTCGCAACCTAATCGCCTACTCCATTCATCCACCAATCCAGTATTATCTTCATAGCTTGCAACCATCCGGCGATACATCCGGCGTTTTTTTGAAAAAATTGTTAATTCAATTAATTCAAATAAAATACAAATAAAAATTTTAAAAAAGGGGGCCGCAGATATTTACAACATGCAGCTAAGTAATACGCAATCAACAAGTAAAAGGCTCCAGTGGAGGCTTGCGGAGGGGTTCAGGTGACGTCAAGGGTGAAGAAAATGTGTCGAATTCGTATTCGATTAAATCTGCTACAATGTAACCTCCTATTCCCGATACGGCACCATGTTTTATGGCAGTCTCTTTGACTCCTTCACGGCGGCCAAACACTCGAGTTTAGAAGGTGGATTGTTACGGTGGTGAGCAACCAGGAGGGTGATGAGTGATAGAGGGGGCTTCGGCAGGAATAGGTCCAGTCTAATCAGGGCGAGGGTGGAGATGAGTTAGTCCGCAAGTCTTCTCGGGGTGTTAGAAAAACCAGAATGCGTTGGTAAGGTGTAGCCTAACTCATTCGGGCTTGATTCTAAGGTGCATGCAAAATAGGAAAAGTGTCCTGTCTTAGAGGAACACCACTTTACTGCTTGCCAACGACCATATATGCAAGGCAGTGAGTGCAAGGGTATTCTCCTGCCGTTACACCCTTTTAGCGCTCACATAAAAATGCGTTAATAACCTGCACCTTGGAGGTGCCAATAGTGGAATAAACAGAGGATCGATTTTGAAGCACGTTTTCCACTTACATTTCTTTAAAAGCAATTCAGGATTTGGCCACAAGATGGCGAAGTGAGTTTCACTGAAGTAGATACAACAGGCTATCTTTATGAAAATAAAATGCCACTATCAGAACATTTGATTCTTAAACCTGCGATAAAGCACAACACACTACAGAGGCATGCCCCGTAAACAACACTAATTTAATTAACTTTGATGTAAACCATATTAATGCTAGGGCCCTGGCCCATGAAACTGGGCTTCATTTTGATGCGGGTGTTACATTTCTAGGCCCACCAACACTTTTGGTAATGTAGAAATGTGTCCGAGGTGTGGATTTCATAGTGTATGTGCTCTGCACATGCTAACCCTGCAGTGCGTCTTCTGCAAGCATTTTACAGCATTTTTATTTTTGGCTATTAGGTGGCGCTGAAAGCACTACCTTTAAGCTGAAACTATTGTCATTAAAATAGCTTTAAAATAAGAGCTTCAAATAGGAGCTGTGAATGAGGGTAAGTTATGCTTTTCAATGGAGATGACATATGAGAATGGATTCATTGGGCTCTAAGAAAGAATCTGAGCTAAAAACTCTGGGTAAGGCTCTTGCAACCAGGACTCATGTCTGGCAGAGAGTCTCCCAGGACCCCCTTGCTATTTGCATATTTCAAGTAACTTTGGGTCTCACTCTAAGTTACTAGGGGAATCCGGACGTGGACCCCTTGTTCACTATTCTTAGAGAGGCACAGCTACACCCTACTGATGAGGTTCAACCAGACCGAAACACGTGTCTGGGGTTTCATTGGTACTCTTGTTCAGAGGAGAATTGCCTAGCATATGAGTGCTGGACTGCCCTAGGGCAGGACAAAGACTGATATGTTTGGGATATTTCTCCTCTGTGAAAACTAGTGAGCTAAAGACTCTAGGTAAGGCTCTTGTAGCCAGGACTCACATCTGGCAGAGAGTCTCCCAGGACCCCCTTGTTATTTGCATATTTCAAGTAACTTTGGCTCTCACCCTAAGTTACTAGGGGAATCCGGACGTGGACCCCTTGCTCACTATTCTTAGAGAGGCACAGCTACACCCTACTGATGAGGTTCAACCAGAATGAAACACGTGTCTGGGGTTGCTGTTGGTAGTCTTGTTCAGAGGAGAATTGCCTAGCATTTCGGTGCTGGACTGCCCCAGGGCAGGACAAAGGCTGATATGTTTGGGATATTTCTCCTCTGTGAAAGCTAGTGAGCTAAAGACTCTGGGTAAGGCTCTTGTAACCAGGACACATGTCTGGCAGAGAGTCTCTCAGGACCCCCCTTGTAATTTGCATATTTCAAGTAACTTTGGCTCTCACCCTAAGTTACTAAGGGAATCCAGACGTGGACCCCTTACTCACTATTCTTAGAGAGGCACAGCTACACCCTACTGATGAGGTTCAACCAGACCGAAACATGTGTCTGGGGTTTCTGTTGGTACTCTTGTTCAGAGAATTGCCTAGCATTTCGGTGCTGGACTGCCCCAGGGCAGGACAAAGACTGATATGTTTGGGATATTTCTCCTCTGTGAAAGAATGTGAGCTAAAGACTCTGGGTAAGGCTCTTGTAACCAGGACTCATGTCTGGCAGAGAGTCTCCCAGGACCCCCCTTGTTATTTGCATATTTCAAGTAACTTTGGGTCTCACCCTAAGTTACTAGGGGAATCCAGACATGGACTCCTTGCTCACTATTCTTAGAGAGGCATAGCTACACCCTACTGATGAGGTTCAACCAGACTGAAACACGTGTCTGGGGTTGCTGTTGGTACTTTTGTTCAGAGGAGAATTGCCTAGCATTTCGGTGCTGGACTGCCCCAGGGCAGGACAATGACTGATATGTTTGGGATATTTCTCCTCTGTGAAAGATAGTGAGCTAAATACTCTGGGTAAGGCTCTTGTAACCAGGACTCATGTCTGGCAGAGAGTCTCCCAGGACCCCCTTATTATTTGCATATTTCAAGTAACTTTGGGTGTCACCCTAACTTACTAGGTGAATCCAGACGTTGACCCCTTGCTCACTATTCTAAGAGAGGCACAGCTACACCCTACTGATGAGGTTCAACCAAACCGAAAAACGTGTCTGGGGTTGCTGTTGGTAATCTTGTTCAGAGGAGAATTGCCTAGCATTTCGGTGCTGGACTGCCCCAGGTCAGGACAAAGACTGACAAGTTTGGGATATTTTTCCTCTGTGAAAGCTAGTGAGGTAAAGACTCTGCGTAAGGCTCTTGTAACACAGGACTCATGTCTGGCAGAGAGTCTCCCAGGACCCCCCTTATTATTTGCATATTTCAAGTAACTTTGGGTCTCACCCTAACTTATTAGGTGAATCCAGACGTTGACCCCTTGCTCACTATTCTAAGAGAGGCACAGCTACACCCTACTGATGAGGTTCAACCAGACTGAAACATGTGTCTGGGGTTGCTGCTGGTACTCTTGTTCAGAGGAGAATTGCCTAGCATTTCGGTGCTGGACTGCCCCAGGGCAGGACAAAGATGGATATGTTTGGGATATTTCTCCTCTCTGAAAGCTAGTGAGCTAAAGACTCTGGGTAAGGCTCTTGTAACCAGGACTCATGTCTGGCAGAGAGTCTCCCAGGACCCCCCTTGTTATTTGCATATTTCAAATAACTTTGGGTCTCACCCTAAGTTACTAGGGGAATCCAGACGTGGACCCCTTGCTCACTATTGTTAGAGAGGCACAGCTACACCCTACTGATGAGGTTCAACCAGACCGAAACACGTGTCTGGGGTTTCATTGGTACTCTTGTTCAGAGGAGAATTGCCTAGCATATGAGTGCTGGACTGCCCTAGGGCAGGACAAAGACTGATATGTTTGGGATATTTCTCCTCTGTGAAAGCTAGTGAGCTAAAGACTCTGGGTAAGGCTCTTGTAACAAGGAATCATGCCTGGCAGAGAGTTTTCCAGGACCCCCCTTGTTATTTACATTAGGCTCTATCACAGCCCTGGCACTATCCCAGTGGTAATTGCGCCAGGATACTGCCAACGCAAATAGCGTTACCGCTACTCGGTCCGGGCAATTTGCGCCAGATCATGAGTAGCGGTAAGGCGAATGAGCCCAATTGGGTCCATTTTACTTCCAAAATGACAGCCGCTATATGTTATTGTTTTCTATAAAGTTATTTTACTTGTTTTTTTATTTAAAAACCGCTTTGTAAAAATCTAAAAAGATTATACACAAAAAAAAATATATATATATACCAGTGCTTTTAAGTTATGTAATATATTTGTATTTATTTTGTATTAAAAATAATACTCACTGTTATAGATACTTTTTGTTCCAAAATGTCTCTGAAAATGTCCATGTGCTGACTTGTGGGTGTTGGTCTAGTGTTTTGCGATGTAAGCAGTACCTGATTAGATGTGCATTATGTTAGTGATATGACCAAAAATCTGGGGACACCCATGAACAGAAACTGCACGCTCTACCTACCAGGGCTCAACCAAGCCTCTGAATGCTAATTATCTGTGATCAACCATATCTCATAGTGTGTCTTCAGATAAATATCAAAGAATTTTTCACAACACATAATATGTAAAACCATAAATACAGGTGATTTATTCTTGTCCATGAGGAGCGCAATAACGCCAACATACAAGGTGCTGATGCATTTCAGACACCGTCCGTCTTCAGGACACCTTACAGAACACGATTAAAGCATCAACCAGTAATTGTTCCCAAAATGAAAAAGACATACACATAAAAACAAAAACGTTCAAAAGAAAAACAAAAAAATATATAATAATGTGTAATCAGACCATTCCCTAATGGTTATATACATTTTCAGTCGACACTTTACAAAGGTACTTTTTATGTTTCTCACTCAATATCCTTGCAAGTTAGTAAACCAGCTAAAAGAATCAGGAAGTATGTACATTTGTGATAATAAGCATATCCAAAAAGAAGTGGGAGCAAAGCATCGTTATCTGCATGCAAAATGTTACCTGTGGCTTCATATAATGACTCTCAAGTGAAAGTCAAATAGAACGCTCCTGCAAGACAAAAAGCATAACACTTCACAAAAAGTCCTAGTTGGGGGGAACTGAGGGATGAAAACACCAATGATTACCTACGTATAGTTAGTTGTGCATGAAACAGACATCAACCGATGTGAATGCAAGTGGTTCTGGACCGCTGACTTACCCCAGGTTTGGTTTGAAGTAGCTGCCAAGCCCCTTCCTACACAAGACAGGTATTTCCTTTTGGCGAAGCGGGAGGGCTTGAGGGGAGAGCTACAGGGCTCTAATTCCACATGCGGGGGCGCGCTCCAGAAAGCCTTTCTGGACCTGTTTGTTTAAGCCACCTGGAAGTGCTGAGCATAGCAACCATGCCACAGTGGTCTTCTAAGTGCCAGGGGGATCCCGACTGTTACTGTTGGGGCCAGAGGGATGGCTCGAATGTTGAGAGCCTGCAGATGAAACCTAGGTGCACACCGGCCGGACAGAAGTTCTAGGTCTATATATATGAGCATTTCTCTCAGCAGAGTATTCTGCTTTCCTGATCGGTATCCGTGGCAGTTGGTATGACAGGCCGAGTCCACGCGTTAGTGTCTGAATTGATCCGCTCAAATGTTTTCTGGAAGGATGTACTGGCATGTATCTACATTAACTACAAATCAAAGCGGTCACTGGTCCCTTGGCAAGAAAGGACACGTTCTGATGCGAGCAGCACTGACAGGAAAGTGAGCGTTGAAGGCATGTCAGCAGCATGCGCTCTGATCCTTGTGCATCTCTTCATTCATTTTCAGCAGAAAGGAGTGAGCTTGTGGCATGCTGCTCACTGGGCCCACAGCTCGAAGGGAGGGTTCAGATGCGAGCAGCTCCAAGAAGAAGGGGAAGCACTGAAGGCAGTGCAGCAGCGTGCGCTCTTAACATGGGGTGCCGTTTTCTTAACTTTCCGGCAGAAATTTGGGGAGCTCTGGGCATGCAGACCTCTGGTGAGGAGGGCACCGCCGGGGCATCAGATTGTGTCTTGAAAACAAGACAAGGCCTATTAATAGGGGCTCGGTAACTGGTCCAGTGCAATGTATAAAAAAACATGTTTTCAAACAATTTGTATTTTCACATGGACGTGGGAAGAAAGTTTCAAAAGGTCATTGCTATATTGGGACCATTTTATTTCCTGGGTCCCCCCCCTTTTTTCAGCAGAAACAGAACAGCAGTTTACCATTCTGGCCATGAAGCTCTGTAAGGTTAAGATATGATATGATAGGATAGGTTATTTATAACGCGCTTAATACCCCGAGGTTTCTAAGCGCGGACCCGTGGATTGAACCTGTGTTGCTCCATGTCGTCTTGCTTCAAAGGCGAGCAAGTTGCCCCTGAGCTATCCTCCCGAGACTCCCGCGCGCTAGCGCAATTACCCAGAGCTTCTGTTATTTTCCATTGTTTGAGGTTGTGAGTGGAGCCTCAAGGCTCTGGCGGTGCAGCCGGCCTTACCTTATTTTTGGACCGCAAGCGCACTGTAAGTCGGATCTACTCCATTCCTTCTAATCCTGTAAGGTTACGCGAGCTTGGGCAAGCGAGTTTGGCAGATAGAACGCTCGCGGTAGAATAAAGGTGAGAATGGCTGCCAAAGGTTCAATGTGTGCGCGTCGCTACATGCTAAGAACATATGTGGAATATAAGGACCCGCTCAGGGTATTATGCGCACTCTAGTAGGAGCAGCCGCCGCATCAGGCTATGTTCAGAGTTTCAGGTATGGCCCCCAGGGGTGGTCTGCTTGAAGATAGTAGAGGTCGAGCGCGGTAAATGCATTGGAAGAGTATAGCAAGGGTGTGGTGTACATAAGGATGGACGGCATGAGGGCCTTCCGAGCCTCGAGACTTAGGGGGGCCCCCAGCAACTGGCCCCCATGGGGATAGTCAGCAGTCTTGTAACACGTCAATCATTCTATTTCCCTAGTATTCGTTCTGGGGGTTGAAACGTGTGCCGTGTAGCGCGCTCCCTTAAGTTGCAGTTTCCCTTCCCATGAGATGTCCGGAAATAATGTCACCTCGTGCCTTCTAACGCTGGTTCCCCCACATCAGCCCATTGCTGACAAAGAAGGGGATAGAGCTCTTCAGAGGCCAATGACTGTTTTTCATCTCGCGCAGGATGTCTGGCTCGTGTTAAACAGCTGATATTAACCTTATCCTTCACCCAGGTTAGGCTTTCAGGCCATACCACACCATGCAGAAATACAGCAAGGCCTGGCAAGGCTTTATAAGAAGAAATGCCCCCTAGTATGAAACTGATCAAGATAAGGGGCAGCGCTGCCAGGCATGTTCTTGGCGTTATGTTTAGCATGGTAGCAGGCGGGAGTGTAACTCACTGTGAGGCTCGGTGTGTTTACATGTTGTCAAGGGTCACTAGGCCATTGCTGGTTTTCTTTATCAATCATTGAACAGGTGGAGTGTGGCAAGTAAATGAGGGAGGGGCTGGACGATTGGTTAATTAATGCCGGGTAGAGGCACTACCCAAAGTGTTTGAAGCTGCAAGAACAGCACCCACCATTAAAAACACCAGGGGGATGAAAGCCCTCCATTATACCACCCTTGGCTGGGTCACAGGGCAGCAGCAGGTGTGTTTTGCGCAGTGCAGGAAGTCTGCAGAGAATTTCATGTGATGGTAAAAACAACGGGGTCAGGGATACTTGGCTGATAACGCCACCAGGATGACGTCACCACTCACCTGCAACATGAACATTTAATGAACTAATCACTTAACAGTCAATGCAAATGGGATGAGCATACTCGTCCTCAAACGGCAGCCTGGAAAATAGCTCCGGGGCAATGTTTTAGTCTTGGAGACAAGACAATGCAGAGCAACGCAGGTTCAAATCCCAGTTCCACGCTTAGAGACCGGCCTCCTGGAATTAGCGTGCTATATTGAAAAAAACAAAACAACATGGGGATGCAAACAGTGGTCGAAGTGGGCGGGAGCGGCGCTCCCCTACTTTTTTAATTACGTTTACCCGTTCCTATATTTTTATTTTAAAAATAAACCATTCCGGAATGGCTTAGTTTTAAAATAAAAGTGTAGGAAGAAGTTGATCGTTGCACTTCAGTGCACTGCACTGAACGCTCCCTTAAACAGCAGGTGTGCTTGTTTGGAGGGTGTGGATTGTGCCTGGGAGGGTCACGCCAATGGGATTTGTGGGGAGCTGGGGCAGGCCAACAGGGAACATAGTTCCACTACTTCTTTTCGTACACTTCGACCACTGGATGCAAATATAACTCACGGCCGTTCAGTTACGAAGGGAGTACGCCAACGTGAGTCTGACAGGAAGTTTGGTACAGCTGATAGTCAAATAATAGGGTAACAGCGGCTGAAATGACCAGCCAAAACATGCCTGAAAGAGAACAAACTAGCGCGGTAGGCCTTATGCAATCAGCGCTTCTCCGTGAAGGCTGAGTTATTGGTCAGGAGGGGCCCACGGTCTCTGCCTCCTGCAGGATGTAGTTAGGATTGGCAGCGGCCACCCAGGGCCGGAAGGATCAGCCCACAGTAGCACCATACAGGGAGCAATACAGTTATAAAATCAAATAACAGGTCAGTTACTTATGCGTAGAGAGAGGGCCGGTGCTCAAAGGTGGCAAGCTCATGCCGCAGCAAAAGGGGGCACCCTCAGTGTGGCTGAAGGGAATGTAAGGTCGCCAATACGGATGCGTGCATTGTCCGGACAATTATGGGAATGTAAGCAATGGGCCGGCACACTATGCAATAACTTCCCGGGAAGTTAAGAGATGTAGTAGCTCAGCGATTAAAGTATGGACTTAATAATCAAAACATGCAAAGTAAGGTCCAGCATTGACTGGAAAATACCCAAGCTGGGGAGTAAACAGGTCTGGGTCAATTTAAAAATAAATAAATAAAAGGAGCAGGAAGGGAGATTAATTGTTTGTCAAGCGTGAAGACAAAACATGGGCCATTCCCATGTAACAAGGACAGCAGAATAGTTCAATGCGAAAGGAGGGGAAAGCGAATCCAACAAGTCAGAAAAGCTGTGCTCAGGCAGCAGGGGACTAGATGGGCAGACCCCATGACTACACTAAAGCCGCAGCTGACCCCCCCCCAGAAGCGATAATAATGCAAAATTACCCCCACAGGCGATGGTAAGACAGCTAGGCAGGGATGAGATGTGACAGGGGGGTGGGAGTATGCCACTCAAGCAGAAGGGTGCCACCTTGGTAGAATAATCAGCTGCCCGGGTGCTTGGGTGAGCTCATATGGTCAGAGATGACACCCAGTTAGCATTGGGGGGGGGGTGCGGATAATCACTAGGTATTGGCGGGTATTGGAAGCCTTCGGAAAGGGCAATGGCAAAGGTTTTGCTGGTGTGCAGGCTTTTCAACTATTAGTCACAGTGTGTTAAAACTGGGAGGACCAGGTGATTACGATAAAGAGGGGGTTCACCGTTCAAAGGTGGGAAGGGCCTGCCTATCACCCGACACACAGGATTCCCTGAGCGTGGTTTAAAAAATAAAAGAAATAATAATAATAATAATAATAATAGTACATGGCTTGTGCTGATACACCTAGGATTGACGGGGTGCTATGAGACAGAGACGGGGTTCACCTGTTGGAAATTGATGCGCACCACTTTCCATTGAATTGAGAGGATGCCCTGAGAGAAAGAGGTTGTGACTATTAAAAAAACAAAAAACAAAAAAAACGATGCTTTTTTGGGGCCGACCAAGGTTTCAAACCCCCTTTTTGCTATGGTGGTTACTCAGGCGATCGAGCAGCGCCAAAACTAACCTCCTGATGGAAGGCAAGAATATAACCAGGAGTAAGTAGCCCCCATTAGCCTAAAAAAGGGGGGGCGTGGCAAGGTAGGATTAAGAGGTGCACACCCCCTTTGGTGGTCAGCTTCCAGCCTTTGCTGGTGGAATGAAAAGCAGGACGGCACTCCCCGCAGCCCAACAGCGGCGGCTGCCAATGTGATTCGCCCTGAGCGGGAGGCTCAGGGAGGGTCGGAGTGTGAAACCTCAGTATGCTTGGTAAAGAGTTAATAAGGAGAAACAGAGAGCTTACTGGAGATGAATAAAAGAGATCAAAAGGAAAAATTGAGGTGCTGAAGAAGACTAAACAAAAGGGGCTTCCCATCATCTGGGTTATTCAAATTAATGTGTGTTTTGAAGTTTGTGGTTGTAAATATGTAACAATAAACTGTGGCCTTCTTTTGCCACAATAAGAAGAGCTTGGTCTGGCCTCAGTTATTTGTACAAAGTAAGCCAGAGAGTAATTAAGGGATATGTTGGAGGGGGGAGAGGGTGCGAAAGTACCCAAATGCCTATGTTAGGGCAGCAGTTGTGAGGCTGATTTGTGTGGCTGTAGCATACGCAGGGCCGGCCCTAGGATTTGTGGAGCCAAGTGTGGCAAATTAAGTACGGGCCCCTTAATTTGCATTTGATAACATCACAGGAAGTGACATCACAGGAAGTGACATCCCAAGATAATGACCACTACCCAGCAGCAGCGAAAACACGGTAAAAAAATAAAACAATATAGATAAATAAATAATTTGAGAGGAGAATTTCCCATAACTACCCCAGCAAAGTATAAAAGGTGCCCACCTTTTAAGCACAAAGATGTATAATGAAATATTCCAAAGAAAACAAAATCCAAACATGAGACATGCGCTTTATTTGCACTTTTATGTGTTCTTGTGGGTAAGCGTCTGCATTGGAAACATCACAACCTGCAGTGAAATCCTAGTAGCTGAACACTTGAGCAGGCAAACCTTTTTTTAAATGTAATGCTGGCCTCAAAAACACAGAACAAGTGTTGCAGCCACCCGTTGAAAAAAGTAGGCGGATGCTTTCCACTCACATGTATCGACTTGTGCCCTGAAAATCAGTACGGGACCACAACCAGAGAAACTATCCCTTCCAGTGTCCAGGATGGCAACCTCGCTTGTCACATCCATGGTAAAATATTCATGGCTCACTTGTTGGCTTCATATATAATGTGAGGACAATTTTACATTCTACTTAAACGCTTTTTGGCAGCTTGCTAAATATCAACATGTGGCAATAAGGCAAATGGCTAAAATGGCTTTGTGCAATATGTCTAATTGTGCTGGAGGGAGGCACAGATTTTTGGCAGCTAACAGCTGTTTTGCATGTGCTTTCAAAATAAAATTTCCCCTCTGCAGTTCTGAACACAACAATGGTCTCTTAAATAGGCCATCAATAGTAAATTGCACCCAATTTAAACGTTCTGCTTTAAGAAAGAAAGTGATCAGCAGTGCTTAATTATGAGGCCTGCAGCGCCTATTGGGCCGCTTCGAGGGAGAGCTAGGGGGGACGTTTGTCTCTACAGAGTCGCAGCAGGAGGTTGACAGGTGACAAGTTGCCTCACCCGAGAAACAAAAGGGAGCCAAACCTGAGAGCAGCCGCTTTTGAAAGATATTCCGTCAAGCTTCCAGTCCATCATGCAGGCTGCAGGTACTCTGAGCACACGGCCCACGCTGCCGCCTGCAAGAGGGAATCAATGGCACGCTTGGGGCGGGCCCTGAATACGGTTGGGGGAGGTGGAGTTGCGAAGCAATCTGTGAGATGCCTCATCTGTGGCAACAACTTTTGCAGTTGGAGGACAGAGATGGAGACACAACCTTCACAGCAGTTTTTGGTCTGATTTTTGTATTCAGGGCACATCATAGCATGTAGAGCAGCTTGAGAGTTGCAGGGATGAGTTGTATTTTTGTTCACAACTTTCACATCCATGCCATTAAATATGCTCTTGAGCTGTTCTCGCCTATTGCGTGATAGTTTTCAATGGCAGTAGCTTTTTACGTGAGAGAAGATGGCGGCGCCCGGAAGAGCGAGGTCCTGGTAACCACTCGCCTGCTGAAGTTGCTGAACATAGAAATAGGCATCCGGGTGCAGTGTTCTCAGAAATTGTCAACAAGGAAACATGCACATGTGTGTTTGCCTTCGTTTCCGGTGGCTTCGAACCTGAAGGAGTTGCCAATTACCAAAACTGTTGAAAATACACAGGCTGACGCTTTCGGTAGTGCATTCTGATTGCAGTTGATATAACTCGGCCGTATTTTGATGAAAGCCTCTGCAATATAGCGGTTAGCCACAAGAGGTCACTAAGCAACTAACAGTGGCCATGTTACAACCCATGGCAACTCCCTTATTACAATGACAGATATTATGTCCAGGGTTTCCTCAAGAATTTCGTTGAAAATGTTAAATTATGAAAATGTTACTGATGGCCTTGGAGATTAACCCCAATCCGCTATTGAACGGATTCGATTCCGCAGATGAAAAAAAGGCCCACACGCCCTCCGAAATGTTCAGTTTACAGGCCTAAATGCGACCAGGGGTCCGCTTCTGAAGATTGCGTAAATGACCCGTAGAAATATTACACCCCACCGCCCCCCAAAAAAGATCCTCACATCTACATTCCGAGTCAAAGGGGTTCCCAAACTTCATACTGAAAAGGGCCCGCACAAATCTTCAGCCATCCCTGATCACAGCCCTAGCGTTATTCCGCTGCAGAATGTCCTGTGAGGCATTAGGTTTCACTTGACACAGTCCTGGTATGCACAGTGCTTGGCATCGCGTTTACACTGTTCGTACAGTTGTAGTCGCCTTGTGCAAAATACTAGTGTGTGTAATCCTTTTCTGTAGACTGCTTCAGCAAGGGCTCTGCTGACATCGTGTGGCCAATATCTGAATTACATTTTAGAATAAAGGGAAGTTTATAGTCTTGGAGAATGAATCCACATCTTTAGTTTTGGATATTAGGTGGTGCTGAAAACGCTTCAAGCCAAAACTATTGTCATTAAAGTAACAGCTTCAAAGTGAAGCTAAAAATGACGGTCTGCAATGCTTTCCAATGGAGAGGACATATGAGAATGGATACTTAGGGCTTCATTACACAAAATACCGGTACCGGTAAACCCTTACCGCCTACCGTGTAATGAGGCCCTTAGTCTGTAGGTGTTGTTAGGTTATGTGTCCACCCATTTAACACCCATTAGTACGTGATTTCCCACCCATTCCCACCCCAAACCACACCCCTTTTGCACTCTTTCCTTGCATTTGTATTGTGTGTAGAATTTGACAGCCATTTTTACTTTCAAAATAGCAGCCACTATATGTTAATGCGTGTAAAAAGTTATTTTATTTGTTTTCTGGTTTAATACAATATATATCAGTGCTTGTAAGTTTTGCAATAAATATTTATTTATTTAGTAACAAAAAAGACCAACTTAACATTAAAAAGCAGTACACATATATTTAGTTAAAAATGTCCATGTACTTATGTGTGGGTGCTGGTTGAGTGTTTTGTAATGTAAACAGTACCTGTTTGGATGTGCAGTGTTAATGATGTCAGTATGATTTCTTTGGCTCTGGAGCCTGTTCATATTTGCACGAGGTAGGCAATGTTTGGGGTGATTGGAAGAGAGAGGCTGTTTGTTTTCTCTGTTCAACTTTTTTATTTATTATTTATTCATTGTTACTGCTTTTTTCCCACTTGAGTATCCGCCATGAGCGACCGCAGTTTTCCACTGTTGGCACCCAGTGCCCGCTGTCCTTATGGATGTGGAGGGGCCCCCTGTGGTAGGACCGGCAGGCACGCTAGCTCCTTAGCTTCTTGTTGCTGCAGCAGAAGGGGAGGAAAGGGAGCGGGCTATCATTATACGTCGCACCCCATTCGGGGTCGCTGATGGGGCCCGGAACAAGCAGCGGCCAAAACAAAGTAAGCATGTTATGGCAAATGCTGGAGGGATGTGGAGAGTGCTGCTGAGCGATTACAAGGTGTACCATAAAGTGACTGCATCGGAAAGGAGCGGCGGGTACCGTTAGGGCTGTTTGTTGCGTTTCTTGCACCCCACAGCGGCGTTGGTGTCTGCAGAGGGGCTGCTGGTATTGGCTCGCTCAGTGGAAGGCTGCCATTACTGCAGTTAGCCAGGGGAGCTCTTCATCTGAGCCGGAGACAGCCTGGGTACATTTCTGTGGAATCTGGGAGCCGTGAAACAATATCTCCCCTCACATCATGGCACAGTAAAGCCACCCTCACCGCTGTTTCAGCCGTTTGAACTCATTATAAAAATGAAGGGGTGCGGGTCTGTTCTCTAAGTGGCTCATATTACATAACCAGTGATGTTAAGTATGTTATATTTTAAATGCAGCCTGTCTTATTTACTCATTTGACTGGCCTTCTCTCTATTGCACTTGCTGTGAGAAACCTTGTGCAATCTATAAAGATACGGGTTCCCAGTGATGACTCTGACATCTGGTTGATGTTCTAGTTGTTCCTTTATTGAATTTCCAGTACATCATTTAAGTTTATCTTGTCAAGTGCATCAGATCCTAAGACAACATGCACCGGAATCCTCTCAGGTAGGCTACATAACCCCAACTGACTAACTCAGAACACACAACCATACATCAACTTTCTCACAGGCTACATTCCATGTCACTCACCCAACATTCCACTCATACTTACTAAAACAACAAGGAAAACAAATCACTACACAATGCTTCCCTTAAGATTTTCATTTGTCATGATTTTGAAAGGGCATCTTCTAATGTTTAGCAAAATTACCTTTTGTTTTCGACCTGGAAAATATGAATGACACCGATCCATTCCATTGGGTATTCAAACCCCCAGCCGGACACCTCCTGGCTTCCTAAACAATCCTTGTAAATTGCAACAGCGTAAAATGACGGTATACAATCAAGAAACCCTAACTGAGCAGATGCCCTTGTGTACAGGCGCATTATAAATGCCATATCATATGATATCATATCGGTCAGCTGCAGTTTGACGGTTTGCGTAGCAGAGGATGGAAAAAAGTTACCTGTGCACAATATCTGTAAAACAGTCAACTCCGTACTGGTTAGAAGAACAGTGTAAACAATAGTGCCAGGCTATTGTGCAAGTCTATGCAAAAAGGATGAGCATACTTGTCCTTGGCACTTAAGGGGTTAACAACTGGCCCCATTAAATCGAGTACATCCCTTTTCAGGCATGGATGTTCAGGAACATCACTTGGTATGCTGGGGCTTGTAGTTTCTGAATATTTCTATTGTAAGTGAAAGAAACCCTGCATGTCCCTGCATACCAAATGCTGTTCATTGGAACTCCAGGACTGTCTAAAGACGAAACTGGCGACACGAGGCCCGTTGGCGGATGGTGTGTTCTCTGCAAGGGTAATGCGAATGTGTCCGTCTGGGCACCACTGTCTTGTAAACTGCAAAAGGCGTCAGTGCATGTTTTAAAAAAAGGAGGTGTGGCCCAGGGACGTCATTTGGGGGTCACGAGGGGTCGCAGTAGCGACCCCCTGAGGTCTCCCTTGCTACCTCTCCCTTGCTACCCCTAGAAAAAAAAGAATAATTTTTAAAAATCTTTTTTTTAAAACTTTTTTTTTACTGTAAGCTCCTGGGCTGTGACAAGTGTCACGTGGCTCTTTATTATTGGAGTGGCTGACTATCTTGTGCAGGCCTCTTAAAAAAAAACGGGGTTCCACAGGTGAGCAGTGACGCTAAATAACAAAGAATAGGAATAACACATAATTTGTCTTTCTGGAATTCTATCCAATAATTGCTAGATCCGTAACGGTTTATTTCCAGGCACACTTCAGGGGGTGAGTCACTGATTTAGCCTGTTCTTAAACACTTCAACTCAGCCTTTCATCCTTCTGAGGTCGATAAATGAGTACCAACAGAGGTTGGGTGATATTGTATGTATATTTGATCTATATAAAGCACTTAAGCGTAAGTGCTATATAATAACATATCATTATCATTTGGCCTTGGACGTCTGCTTGCATTCACAGTAATTTGGTAATTATGGTCCAATACACACTGATATTAACGATACATATGGTGATCCATTCTTGTATGAAATGTATATAACATTATAGTAATATCCCAACCATATTCTTTGTAGTGTCCTTAGGAACAATGTGTGATGTCCCTTCCTGTTTTGTCAAGGGGTGAAAGGTCGTGTTCCATCGCTTCCTGCGATGTCACTTTGAGGTGGGGGTCAAATGACATCGCTTCCTGTGATGTCATCGGAGGGCAAAGGTCATGTGATGTCATTTCCACTACCCCTGGCATTTTGGTGAAATGACATCCCTGGTCTGGCCGGAAGATTCTGGTAGCAGAAAGTAAAGCCTTGGAAAGGCGAGGTTCATAAAGCCTGGTAGGGCAGGGCTTCAGCAGAGGCGAACACAGGGTAGGGCCTGAGCGGGCAAGGCCCAACCAAAATTTGTAAATGCCCACTCAGCAGGGCTGTGTGGACATTTACAGATGTCAATGTCCCTGCGGTGTGCCCAACTGCATTAGCTTCTGGCCCCACGTCTTAGACAATCCTGGCTACGCCTCTGGCTTCATGTCCATTTGGTCTTCTCAGAATAGCTCCTATTTTGTTCGACTGCCATTTTGCGACGGTCACAGCTGAAACCAGACACAAATATGAGCTCCATTTTATCTTCAGGGCCAAGATTGTACCTGTTTTTAGAGACGTCTCTTTAGATGTTCACTAACCTCATGAAGTGAAGGCCGAAACATACATCTGTCTTTCCGCCGGTAACCCACCACAGCAAGTAGCACTCGACCCTCATGGTGTTGAAGATGGACACATAGGAAAACAAACATGGAAAGCCAACTGTTGTAACTTTTATGGATGTACTAGGCATTTTCCTGGCTCAGTCATAATGATACTACTGAAAAAATGGCAACAGCTTGAAACAGTTAGATTTGCCACTCACATGTTTTAACACTTCAGTGCGAGGACACACATTATGCTTCCAAATGAAGTGGCTAAAGGCACACCTGGTTAAGGCATTTCTTATTACAACAGGAGCCATTTACAGCTGCAATGATGTCCTTCTCGGGAGCAAGTATGGCTTACTAAACGATATGAAAAAGAAGTCAAACAAATGGGTAAGAAATTTCTGGACCGTGCATACATGAAAGAAGAAGTGACAGCAGCAGAAATACACATAGTAACTCAGAAAAGGGAAGATCTATTGAGAACTAAAACCAAGAAGGAAGATGAACCTCCCCTAGTATTAGTATCCAAGTACTCAAGAGAGAGTAACCGCATCAAGACTATCATTAAAAAACACTGGAACACAGTCACCTGCGACCAACGTGTAGAACATCTGTTCAAAGAGGTCCCAACATTCGCTTATCAACGAAGTCATAATTTGAAAGATAAACTTGTAAAGACCAGACCAGCACAAAAGAAGAAAGCCACCAAGAGAATAGGTACTTTTCCTTGCCTAAATTGTAGCAATTGCGGCTACATCATGAAAGGCGATTCTTTGAAACATACAGGAGAGAATATAAAACTAAAAAGCTTTGGAACATGTGACTCCTAAAACGTGATATATACCATAAAATTTCCCTGTGGCTTGCATTATGTCAGACAAACTGTAAGAACGGCCAAGACAAGATGGAACGAACACAGATCTTGTATACGTAACAACAACAAAACTTTGGCTGTGGCAAGACATTGGCATGACAAAAAACATAACTTGGCACAGATTCGATTTGCTATCCTAGAAATAGTTGAAATGAGAGATCCACATGAAAATGTTCAGAAAACAATGGATCAACGAGAAACTTTCTGGATAGATCGTTTGAGTTTGCTGATTCCTAAAGGAATGAACGAGGAGATTAACTTTATGTGTTTTTTGTAATTAAACATTCATGATTGCGTATGAACTCCCACAGCAGCCATCGTAATGGCCAACCAGGTCTGGAGCCCAGTCATCGACATATGAAACGGACGTAATTTGACATTTGGAATGACATTTATTTTTAATTTCACTAATATCATGTGCTAGATTGTCTAAAACATTGTTTGGGTGAAGGTTTTCTGCTTGTCCTTTCAGACGAAAAATCCTACGTGACGTTTTATTGTAAATGCTACAGTTCTATTTTTGTACATTTACACTTGTGCCTGCTTTAATTAAGACCCATCGTTCGAAACCCACAAATGAAGAACAAAAATACTACACATAGGGCCTCATTACACGGCAGGCGGTAAGGGTTTACCGGTACCGGTATTTTACCGGTACCGGTAAACCCTTACCGCCTTACTACGAGGTCCCTTTGCGGGTTGGGGAATTTAACGCCTGCTTTTTGCAGGCGTTAAAAACCAACCCGCAAAGGGACCAGGGAGCTAATTACGGTACCGCAATTTGCGGTGCCGTAATTAACACCTTCCCCATTCCCATTATGCCCTATGGGGCAAAAATGGGAATGGGGAAGGGCAATGGGGGAAGGGGGAATTACCGCCCCACCAACCTTGGAATAGGGCGGTAAATCCACTTTCCACCAAGGCGGTGCCGGTATTTTACCGGCATGGACCAAGGTGCTAATAGCACCTTGGTCCACCGCCATCCGTGTAATGAGGCCCATAGTAAGCTAATGATAGTTAGCTTTGTACATAACCTGTAAGCATTAGCCAGTAGAGGTAGCGATACATGGTTATCCGCAATAATGAGAAACTTAGAACAGCACAAATTATACAACACCTATTACACTTATAATATGCATTTACACTACAATGTACAAGCATTCACAGTAACAGTCCAAAACTAATGTCATGCACACGAAAACGACGCTGACAGCTTGGTAACACATAGCGTTTCAGGAGTTGTCATGGAGACATCCCCGCCCCAGGGTAATCACCCGGGGGTGGGGCGCGAGGCGTACGTGCTCCGGCATTCCTGTCGGACCTCGGCGCCTCAACTCCGTCTCCAAGGCAACGTTTAAATAGAACTAAGAGACATGCGCGTGCATGTCTCTCTGCAGAAGGCAGAACAACGCTGGTACTGAAGGTAAATGTCGGAGAACATCTGCCGCTTTGATTCATACAATCATTAAAGACATGCTAGAACGGCTGTCTAAATAGCCTGTTTCTTTCACAGAGACACGATTAAAATATGCGTTTCACCACGCATCTGCAACACATGTGGCTGGAGCCGTGAAGATTGCAAAAAGAAAAGCCTTTGGGGCTTACCAGATTTGACAGAGAGAGCGCATTGAAAGTGATCAGGTAGGACACTCTTCTGTCCTTAAACTGTGTACATAGAATTTTGTAACGCTGATACTAAATGAAAATTTCTGTTTTTCATTTATTTTTTCTGGCGTACCAATTGAATATTCGTGGGACAAACAAAATGGTATGTGTGAATTTGTTTATGTATTGTATACAAATCATTCAATGAACTTGTATTGACAAATGTATGACTATGCGTAGCTTGATGATGTAATCAAGAGCCTATATACAGCCCTGATGAAGGTTTACACCGAAATGCATTGGCTAAAAGTATATTGATGGCAAAATATGATCGCCCAACAGATCACATTCAGAATAAATGTAATTAGAAAAACAGGGATGTGAATAAAACATTCCTGGCCAAAACTGCACGGATCTAACTGATGCTTTGACTCTATGAGAACGTTGGATATAAATATGTTGGGAACTTGCAGCCCTCTCTAGGGGCCAACTGAGAAGCGCCAGTTATAATAAGGCAAAGTTGCCTTGTTTTCTTTTGTTTGTGGTTTATGGAGGTCCTTGTGCTATAGGACCAGTTTAAACTGGCAACTCCAGGTCAAAATTATTGGAAACTAACTGAGAGAAGTACACATTGAATAGAAGCGAGTAAACATTGTGGTGTCCACCTCTCCGGTATTTCTTCAAACTCTAAACAAAACATAACCACATCTATTGCACAGCATACCACACATATTTCACTACACTGCAACAACAAAACAAGCCGCACATCAGCACATGACAGGCTACCGACCGACAAAACACACCTATGCTCAGCGAACAGTGTTCATCAAACTGAAGCTGTGAACAGCACATCACACCTCTCTCTGAGCCTACTCCCACTATGCTCTATTAACACACCCCAGCATCTTGCCTTTAACGTCCACCAGAGTGCCAGGGTGCCACTCGGGTGGTGATAGTGCATGGTATAAATGCTCTTTAACATAACATAACATAACATAACATAACATAACACATAACCCTACCCCTCCACCTCCTTCTGCTATCGCCAGTCTATCCCAATCTTCAAATCATATCCTGGAAAAATGTTGCATCTTACCCCCCACCACCTTTTGAACTTTTGAACTTTGTAAGTTGATCAGAGACCTTCTGGATAGGGCCAGTGCGGAAGATAAATTCACATAATAATGATGATCGTAAGTGCACACATGTAAGAGCCCATGAGCTGTCTGGCTCGTGAGTCTGTCATTCTAGCCACCATCTTTAGCTATGCAAGAGGGTCATAGGCAGGGCCATTCCAAGGAAATACAGCCTTCTTCAAGGCCCAAACTAGGCACCTCTACCAATGAGGCATCATTTTTGGTCGATGGGTCTTCACACCATTCTGAAGGTTGGGGTGAGCAGCTCTACGTCTTTGCCCCTATCTCCTCTACCCTTTCTCCTCTCTTTAGCTGGCCGCTGCTCCTACCTGGTGGCAGTGAAACCCTCAACAGAGCCCTGCAGGGTTGCTTTACAGGGATGGGAGGGTTCTACTTCTCTGTGCTGACTTGGAGAATAACCAGGTAGACCAGCTACCGGAAGTTGACTTTGGTCCCATGCTGATAAATTTGTATTTATTTATTTATTTTCTATTTATTTTATTTATAAAGCGCAGCCAGGCCCGGGGGCATACGGGCGCGTAAGTTAGATCTGGTTACAGATACATTTGAGTGCAGTAAACAAGGGTTACGTTACGGTTACAGATACAGATAGGTGAATACTTAGTATTACAGAGACATACATACATAATCTGAAATAAATCCATAGATTACAAAATGTACCGTCGGCAGTCCGTCGTTCTGGGATCTGGAAGGTTAGGCTGTCATAGAGTCCATGTTGTGAAGCCAACGCTTCGTGTTGCGTTTGAATAGGTTAAATGAGGGTTCTGACCTAAGGAGCGCGGGAAGTGTGTTCCATAGTTTCGAAGCTTGTACGGGGAAGCTAGCTCCACCCGAGTTATGGAGTTTGAATCTCGGTATGGACATAGTGTTAGCTTGAGCTGCTCTAAGTGGTCTTGATGCTGTATGAGGTGTAAGTTGGTTGGTGAGGTAGGCTGGTGCAAGGTTCGCCCTCGCTTTGTGTGTGAGGGCCAGTGTTTTGAGGGATATTCTATGCTCTACTGGGAGCCAGTGTAGATTGCGTCTAGTCTCAGAAATATGAGACTTTTTAGGGATGTTGAGGGCAGTCCTGATGGCGTTATTTTGAATTACTTGCAGTTTGTTGATATTTTTGTGGCTAGTGCCTAAGTAAAGGGCATTATAGTAGTCTATTTTGGACAGGACTAATGCTCTAGCAAGAGTAATGCAATTGGGTGAGGAGATGAACGGCCTACATGCAGTGATCAATTTGCAAGTGTAGGCGGCTGATGATGCTACTGCATTAGTTTGTTTGGAAAAGGATAAGGTGGCATCAATGTAGTTACCAAGGGTTTTAGTGTTGTTTGAAACGGGGATGAGATTACCATCTATAGTGAAAGATTTAAAAGCGGAGTTAAGATTTTTTAGTTTGGCGTGAGTGCCAAGGATGATCAGCTCAGTTTTTTCATCATTGAGACAAAGTCCATGATGTGCCATCCATGCTTGAATTACTGAGTATATTTCATTGAGGGTTTTGCTGTCTGTTTCATAGTTACCCGAGATAGGAATGAGTATCTGGGTGTCATCCGCATACTTAGTATACGTGACACCCAGATAGTCAAGGATATCAAAGAGGGGCTTTTTGAATACATTATAAAGTTTCGGGGACACACAAGAGGCTTGCGGGACTCCACAAGGTACTGGTGAGGGTTCAGCTGAATCAGTGGGAGAAAAGACCCTCATGGTTCTGTTCGCCAAGAAGGAACTGATCCAGGCAGTGGCTGCGTCTGAAAAGTTTGCTGCAGTTTTCAAATGGTGACAAAGTGTTTGGTGGTTAACCAAATCAAAAGCTGGTGACAGGTCAAGTAGTAAGAGGAGTGCAAGTTTGCCATTGTCTTTTAGGATTTGGATCCTGGTAGTGAGATCTATTAATGCAGTTTCCGTGCCGTGTCTGGGTCGGAAGCCGGATTGCCTTAGTCCCAAGAGATTGTTCGATTCTAGGTAGGCCTGTATTTGTAGATAGGCTGCTCTGTCCAGTATTTTTATTAAGAAAGGTACGGTTGTTATCGGCCTATAGTTAGACGGGTTGGCTGGGTCAAGAGTAGGTTTTTTGAGTAGTGGAATGACCCACGCGTCTTTTAGGTTATCAGGCACTACTTTGGATTTGAAGGAGGCATTGATGAGGTTGGTAATAAATGGTGCCAGATCGTGTGCTGCTGCTTTGATGATCGGGCAGGGCAGGCATCACCTTGGCAGTTTGATGGTTTTTCCTAATGATGTTTTCAACTTCCCAAATTGAGAGGGGTGAGAAACTGAATGGCTTACAAGTTGACTTAAAGGTAGGTGATTTGTTAGGTAATTGTTTGTAGTCAGGGTCAGCTAGTAGCAGGGATTTTTTCGCATTGATTTTAGATTGTAGGCGAGCTATTTCATCTAATAAGGCCTTCTGAATGTTACTACACCAAAGTGCGTCAGTAACACATTTGTCAATAGGGGCAATAGGGGATTCTAGTTCTTTTAGAATCTTAAAAAGTTCTTTTGTGTTGGATTCCGCTTGCGTAATCCTTTTGTTGTAGGTGTCTTTTTTTAGCAATAAGGATGGTTTCTTTGTAACTAGTGGATGCTAGGGTTCGCTCGTTCTTATTGGTTGCTGAAGGACACTTTTTACAGTGTGCCTCTGCAGTTCTCTTAGTTTTGCGTAGTTCTCATAGCTGCGGCGTGAACCAAGTATTAAGGTGGCGCTGTGGTTTAGGTTTCCGCAATTTTAGGGGGGCAATGGTGTTCAGTGCTCTGAGAATTGCCTGATTGTAGATATCCACTAAAAGTGTGGGGTCAGCGTCTGAGTCAATATTGTTCAGGATGGGGAGTAATATCGGTAGGAGTTTGTCAGGTGTAATGTCTTTCTTATTTCTCATGCTGGTGGCTGGGGCGATGATGGGAGCCAGGTGGAGTGTGTTGGCTTTGATAGAAAAGGTTATTTTATGATGATCTGACCAGATGCATGGATCAATGGATAGGAGATCAATAGAGCAATTGAGGTGAGTGAGCCAGTCCAGAGTTCTACCTTTAATATGAGTGGGCTCATGAATAATGTTGGTGTGACCCAAGTCGGATAAGGTGTTGGCTAGATCATGGGCGTTAGTATATTTGGGGTCGTTAAATCCAAGATTAAAATCCCCGAGTAGGATAGTTTGTGAATTAGGTTTAGTGTCATAAGTGATGCAATGGGTGTCCAGTCAACTCGTCGAAAAAAAACTGGTCGACTGCAATTTGGTCGACGCAATTTGGTCGAAAACCATTTCGTCGAAAACATTTTTTTATTTATATATTTATTTTTGGGTTTTCGTTTTGTTAAAAAAATGGGTTTTTAGAGAAAAAAAGGGGGTTGGGGGGGGACCCCCCCAAAAAAAAAAAAAAAAAAGGGTTAAAATAGAAAAAAAAAAAATTCGACGAAATGGTTTTCGACCAATTTGATTCGACCATTTGTCTGGTCGACCAATTTTTTTCGACGAATTCACTGGCAACCCATGCAATGTCCTCTATAAAAGAAGAAATGGGACCTGGTGGTTGGTAAATAAGGTGCATTGTTGCCATATGGTTGGGTGACAGAGGTAGTTTGATGGACAGGGATTCAGCAGAGGGGATTTTAACGTCCTGGATGACTCTAATGTCAAAGGTATTTCTGAATATGAGGGCGAGTCCACCTCCCTTCGTCTGATTAGTGTTTCTGTCGCATCTAATAATGGCATAATTGTTAGGTATAGCAAGGGCCAGAGATGGACCGAAAGCAGCATTAAGCCAAGTTTCCGTGACTGCGAGGAGATCGAGCTTTTCGTGAGTTATGAAGTCAGCGATGTCCAGAGCATGGGCAGGGAGAGACCTAGCATTCACCAAGGCTGCTTTAATGATTTTGTCTTTTGCGGGGTTTTTTTCAGGTGGTATGGGTTGGTCATGTGAAAGGATGGGGGCTGGCTTGTTGTCTAATCAATGGCCAGGTTGGCAAGATTGTGGTCCATATGCAGATGTTTGATACTACTGCAGGTATACAGTTGGGGTTTTTTAGCCCACAGTCGGACTCTTAATCTAGAATTTCTGGTTAAAATGCTAGGGTGGTGAGAGCATGGAGAGGTGGGTGAGTTGGTTCTAGAATTTAATCTAAGGTTTCTATTAGTAGTAGTACAAGGTTGGTTTGGTGTTGGTCTGGTGGCAAAGTGGCGTATCCAGAGTGATGGATCATCCAGGTATGGGTTTGCAGATGTCATGGTACTAGACCAAAAAAGTGAAGGTGATAGTTACCTTACGTGTGCTGTTATATGTGTCTTGGTTGGTATGTAGGCCAGGTTGACTGGTCCAGCGACTAGTGTAAATGTACAGTAGGTGTAGGAGAGTGGTTAGGCACCAATACACGGTGTGGGTAGCGTTGCTAGTATGCAGGAGTAGAGAATTTCAAGTATGTGGTACTCTTGGAAAGTGTTAGGAAACAGTACCGTGCGACCATACGGCACAGCACAATCAAATGTGTCTATTAGCGACCATAAGGCACAACACAAACAAGTGTGGTCTGATAGCGACCATAAGGCACAACATAAGTCCAAATGTGGTCTGTTAGCGACCATAAGGCACAACACAAACAAGTGTGGTCTGATAGCGACCATAAGGCACAACATAAGTCCAAATGTGGTCTGTTAGCGACCATAAGGCACAACACAAACAAGTGTGGTCTGATAGCGACCATAAGGCACAACACAAGTCCAAATGTGGTCTGTAAGCGACCATAAGGCACAACACAAGTCCAAATGTGGTCTGTTAGCGACCATAAGGCACAACACAAGTCCAAATGTGGTCTGTAAGCGACCATAAGGCACAACAAAAGTTCAAATGTGGTCTGTAAGCGACCATAAGGCACAACACAAGTCCAAATGTGGTCTGTTAGCGACCATAAGGCACAACACAAGTTCAAATGTGGTCTGTAAGCGACCATAAGGCACAACACAAGTCCAAATGTGGTCTGTTAGCGACCATAAGGCACAACACAATCAGAAGTGGTCAGTTAGTGCCTGTGAGGTAGTCTAGGCTAATAAACTATAGAGGGTTAGGAAGTTGTGGGCTAGGTTCAGGCAAGTAGGCACAAAACGCTTCATATGTAGAAGCAGATGGCTGGCGCAATGTGAAAGTGGGTTAGTTTAACTAGATTGTCACAGAGCAGGAATAGGCTATTTCAATTTAGCTGTGGCAGTCCAGGAATAGGCAAAAATGCTTTTTAAGTAAGTTCCGACGAAGTCGGTGCGCTCGTGAGGGGCTGGGGGGCCGGTGCAGTGGGCAGCCCTCTGTTACCTTAACATCGAGGCAGGATGAGGGTGCGTGGGGTTGCTCCTGGCCGTGGGGAGTAGATGTTAATAAGACTAAATTGGTTGCGGGGTGCCGCGCGAGAGTGAGGGGCCTGAGGCAGATCGAGCAAGTGCCCAGAGGCTTACCTTACAACAAAGCAAGGTGAAGGATGGGAGGGTGCTGCTCCTGCAACCCTGGATGGCTCGGCCAGAGCTCCTGCTCTGATGGGAATGGGTTTGGGCATGAGGCAAAGAGGGGTTGGCCACGCCGCGGATCATGCGCGTAACAGGCGCAGAACAGGCCTTTTCCTCGTGGGCCTTTCCAGAGGAGGGCCAGCTTCCGCCTGCCGGTGCCTTGTGGGTGGTTTAGATGAGTAGGTTGCCTGGCAACAGCAGAGGCAGCCTCGTTCTCATGCTGAAAAAGCGAGCGGCCATTTTAGAATCAGGCAGGCAGGCAGCTTCGGAGGAAATTCTACGAGCGTCGGTGAGCTGTAGCTTACCTCAGGTGCAGATAGGTGTCTGGCTGGCTGAACGTGTGCTGCAGCAGTGATCTGGGCACTGGGCAGCTGTTTTCTGGTGCTGAATTCTGACCAGTTTCAGCTGTTGCCCCCACCTCCCTCCTTCGATAGTGCCAGATCAAGGCTTCTAATGCACTCCATTGTGCACTATTATGTTTTGTATCAGATTCAGCGTATAGGCGTATATGTGTTGCCAGGGCTCTCTAGCAGTCACCCCTCTTATCAGCAGAGAACACTTGGGTCCATCAAAGACTCCCAGACTCAGTCATGGGGCAAAGCCACTGTCTTTATTAGCAAATAAATGACAGGGATCACAACAGGAAAACAAGTATCCTCCAGAGCTCTCGTCTTCTAAGCATGTGTCACCCGGTTTTATTCAGGTTCAACCCCAGAAACCTAATAGACATTCACATTGGTCAGTTTGGGTGAACTACATCTAGGAGCTACAAGGGTTAGTTCTACTATTGGATAGCCGTATCTGGTGGCTCGCCCCGGGGCCATCTCTACTAGTATCAATCTACAATGTTGCAATGTTGCAGGGTTGCAGGGAGGCTCTTGCTACAAATTATATCCCAACATGAAAGGTGACTCTGGATTGGGTAGGATGTGCCCCCCCATCCCTGGGACCTTGGACAGTTACCAGAATGTGTGTACCCTTTCAAGGCAATGGGGGTGCGACGTGTTCTCTAATGTTGCCATCTCTGATCACCTAAGCCTGGGAGAGGGCATTCAGTTGGCAGTTTGCATGCAACACTTGTAACTTTTCTCCTCTGGTTTGATGAGAAAAACCTACTCTGTCTACCTTGTCCCCATGGGCATTGTTCTGTTCGGCTGGGTCACATGTGTTGAGACCACGAAATGAAGGTATCCTGCTTGTAATTATGAGGATTTTAGCCTTATTCTTTTCAGGTGGCTCCTTGTCTTGGTAAGGGGAACTTCCCCGTCTCTATTTGTCCTTAGCTGGGTGCATCGTTTCTGCACGCCTCTGGCTGCGGCAATCATATCAGCTTGGCCATGTACCTAAAGTCTGTTTCTCCTTTGTCATTCATTTCAGTGACCTATAGCCTCCATATTGTTCCTTAGGGCTTCTCCATGTTAGTTGCACTCAAGCATGTGTAAGCTAAATTTATGAATATTTGGCATATTGCGGTTTCAGCTTTGATGAAAGATATGAATATATAGAGATATGTATGTGTATCTGTCCTCTGCCTATGTGGGTCACACGCATCGTGCCTAGATGCAATAAACTAGTGCTTGTTCATGTAACTTCATGCATGGATACATATGTAATTCATGTATAAGTGCAGCTACATCGTGATGTCAGGGATGACGTCATTGATTTCTGGTTTTGCAGTCAGTCGACTTGCTCGATCAATGTCATTTCCATATCGTCCAGATCATCGATTGGGTATGGTCTGAATGGCTGTCCGAGAGAATAACGCTTTTCACACCTACGATAGATCGATGATTGCAGTGATGAGCCTAAGAATGAGGCACATATGTTGTTTCTCTGCCTTCGTGTCAGTAATCGTGTGAGGGCATAAGGGTCAGATTTGCCCATCCACATCTACAATCCCCCCTCTGGTTGATGAGTCGACCACCCTACCTGCACGACTCTCACTTTTTATCTACTGTTTCAGGAGCCAAACCTTGGTTATCCCTCCAAGATGTCCATAGTACTTTGCATGATCATCCAGGCTCAATGTCACATAACTGCAGTCTCCATCAGGGTTGCACCAAAACCAATTTCACCAATAATCACGGGTGTTGTATGGGGACTGGAACATTGTTCCTGTCGGGAACAAAGGACACTGCGTCAGTTGTGTTTTCAGTGCGTTCTGTGTTTTTGTTTACTCATCTTATTCAGTTTCTATATCTATTAGTACTTTCATCCCTGAAGTCTTTTTAGTTGTCTTTCTACACTGCATGATGATTATCCTGGTGACACAAAATGTCAGCAACACTAATATCAAAGCTGCTGCCAATACTTTCAGTCCATTGGCCATCCATGTTGGCATCCACAACAATATATACGATAGCCAGCCTTCATCTTTCCCTACAGTCTTTGTTTCTGCCTCCATTTTAGTGTGCAGTTCAGAAAGCCGGGCAACGGCTTCTGTCAGGGTCCCATTGTCTTTGTCATTGGCAGAAACTAATGTACAGCAAGAAGACCCAATTTGGGTGCAAATGCCTCCCTCCATGGCTGTGAGGAGATCTAGGACATACCTGCTCTAGAGGGACATCAGATTAACTGCTCTCAGCTCTTCCTTGATGTTGTTGAACCGCTTGATGGTTGAGGTTATGGTCTGCATCAGCTCCCAACGCGTAATCTGGAGCTTTTGGAATTTGTGCTTGCTTGGACTGCTGGAATGATAGATTAAACAAAATCTCAGTTCTGCTGAACAGCCGTGCTCTGGTGGTATTGCATCCAACGCATTTTCCATATTCGATAAGGCATAGTTCCCCCTTTTCACTCTGGTCAACCCTACAGATCTCTTCTTTCTTTTGTTGTTATCCATTTTTGGGACCCCTTCTATTTGTATA
The DNA here is from genome assembly GCF_040938575.1 of Ambystoma mexicanum. NCBI lineage: Eukaryota > Metazoa > Chordata > Amphibia > Caudata > Ambystomatidae > Ambystoma > Ambystoma mexicanum. The sequence continues at coordinate 714,627,483 of NC_090938.1, forward strand.
TCTTTCCGGGGCACTACCAATGCTGCAGAGTTCAGAGGTATGAGTGAACATGTTCCCCTCCAGTTGGGTGGCAGCTGCAGGTATGCTTTCGACCCACAGGCCCAGTAGTGGTCCACAAACATTGCTGTTCTGACCTTCATACCTGGGATCTTTGAAATCTGCTTACATCCCTGATTTTCCGCCAACCTCTACTTTGCCGTAATTATGGAAACATAAAGCAGATCCCTTGAGCGGTATGATGGGCATAGGCCTTGCTTTGTTTTCTATCAATGTGAACAGCTTGGCACTTGCTTCCCATTCTTTGAGGCACTTGTCATTTTATTGCTGTACTACTTCCACTGGAACTATTAGGAGAGTGTGTGCTTTGCTCTCAACCACTCCTGCTTTCCATTTGTCTGTTGTGTATACTTGTCCATACACCAGCATCTGTGGCCTTTCCCAGTACCCTGGCATTCCTCCTGTTTCTCTGGGTCCTGTATTGGGACACTCTAACTCTTTCTGTGTTACTATCTGTACATCCCTTTTTTGCGGACCCTCTGGAATATATTCTATACTCTTATCTGTATTTCAGTAATCATCCAACATTTCCTGAGTCTTGATGTAGTTATCTTCATACAGGAACGTTTTCTTGGGCATCCACCTTAGTGCTGCTTGTTTTCCTGAAATTGTCCTCTTGTGGTACAAAGTGATAATTGCATGAGGCATTGTGCTCCTGCAACTGGAATTTCACTTGCCATGAAAGTTCTGGACGCACTCATGGCATAGGAGATGAGAGAACAGACAGAGCAGTTCTCTTTTGTCATTTGTTTCCCCACTTTGGCCATGTGGCTATACCACATGTTGTTTGATATATGGGCCGAATCAGTTATGCAGGAATTTACCTGGTTAAAATCTACTTCTGCACTGCGCCTAACTCTTTTTACTTCTTTAGCAGTGCTTATTGCCTGCCCAGATATGACTTCCGTAAAACCATGGATCAGGGTTACGTTAGTAAGGGTCAAAGCCTTAGCTTGGAAAAACAACAATCTTCGGAGAACAAAGAGTGTAAAGATGTAGAGGCAGCAGAAAGCACAGAACATTATCACAACATTACGAATTACATTTCCCATGTTGTTATCCTTGGGTGTTTCCCCTTGTGTTGCTTGAAAGAGTCTGCAAAACTCACCTGAAAAGCCTCCGAAATGCGTTGTTATCATGTTAGTGTGTTAGTTCAAGTTCTACGCCTATAGTATTGGGTGAGTGCTGCGAAGAACAATTGCTCCCACACTATACACATTCTCGACTCACCAAGCAGAGTAATAATAGATGGGTCTCCATGAGTCAATTGGGGGTATGTCTGGGCTACATTGAGCAGAAAAGCATGAAAAGAAAGTTGTGGAGGAATCATTTGTTCAGTCTCTGTTTGTTTCACAAACCTATTAAAACATCCTGGAAGGGATTGCATCTATTGAAACCATATAGCTGGGACAGTCTTTACTTTCCCGATGAATTCCTATTGTAAGGAAGAGAACGTGGGCCTAATCCAGGTGTACAAATAGTTTGTCCTTAACCTTTTGGCCCTGGGCCCTGTTATGCCCAGTTGTTGTTGTTCTTTGTCTTTTTCTTCTTCTTGTGTCAAATCATCTTCTTTTAGACAGGAAGAGGTCTCTCCTCAGCAGGGCGTAACGTCTCCAAAGTAATTCCACACTTTTTTCCCACTCAGTTTAACTGCACGATCTGTGGCTTTTTCTGCCATGTAGGGCCTCTCGAAACTGGGTTTCTACCAGTGTCTCACAGAATTTTGCAGTAGGACGGTATCCCCTGGATAAAGTAGTGGTTGCTTGAGGAGTCCTTTATTGACATCTGGGCTGTTATCTTCTCACCCATAATATTTTCTCCTCTGCCGGAGGCCTTCCCTGAAGTTCCATTATCTGTGTGGCTGGTAATGTATTAAAGCCTTCTTTTAGAATCATGTTGCGAACAGAAATACCTGTGTTTGACAGGGTATACAAATCTGTTATTCCAGAACAATATGTTGTGTGTTTTGCTTCTGCATCTGCTGCTTCGTTGCCCCAGGAGACTACATCCTCCCACCTTGTGTGGGACTTGCATTTCACAATCGATATTGCCACTGGGAGTTGAGGCGCATCTATGAGTCTGTCCAGTAGGGGTACGTGCTGCACTGGTGTGCCGTCAGCACCATCAAAAGCCCCTCCTTTGCCATCGTGACAGTCCAAAGTGTACTGTAGAAGTCACGTAAGCCGAATCTGAATACACTGTAGCTTCCTCGTCCCTGCGTGCTTCTAATGCCATTATGAGAGCCACTAATTCTGCTGCTTGCGCTGAAAAATGTGGAGACAATCTTGCACTTGCTATTACTTCTGCTGTACTGTCTGCTTTTAGTCTCATCCCTGCTGTCCGCGTATGTGTTTCCCCCGTTGTCCGGTCTATTGTCGATGATCCGTCAATATAAAGCACTTCTCCCCCCTCAAGTGGCTTCTCCCCCATTTTGGGAATGTCGTCATACTGTTCCATGTATGTAGTAGAGTCAGGTACATAGTCTCCCTCCTCCACTGGATCAGCTAGAAATGTCACCAGGTTTACAGTCCTGCACCTCACTACCTCTATTGCTGGATTCGAGAGAATTATTACCTCATATCAAGAAGCTCTCTGTGTAGTCAACATACTTTTGGGTCTTTCAAGAATTGCAAAAAGGACGTACTCCACGTAGAGTGTGGTACTATACCCCATGGTAATACTTGCTGACTTTTCTACCGCAAATGTGGCAGCAGCCAGAGCTTGTTCGCAAGGCTAATATCCTCTCATTACTGGGTCTAACTGACCACTATAATAATCCAATGGCTTGTGCCCTAGGATAGTCGTCTGTGTGAGTACATCAGTCATCACTAATCCATCGAAGTGTGAGAACAAAAATAATTTGTAATGATAGTTTGGGATTCGTAGCACTGCAGCTGTGCATATTACTTTTTTCACCTGCTCGAATACTTCATTAATTTTGTGTGTCCATAACAACTTGCCATCCCCCCTCTGTGCCTCCCTGAGCCCGCGCAATGAGGGTCTTCTATATGTGCTATAGTCAAACACCGCGGCTCTGCAATAATTACAGAAGCCCAAGAACTGCTGCATATCTCTCACTGCCTTTGACATTGGCATTCTGCGGATTGCCTGAGCTCTTTCTGGAGTCACTTTTCACTGCTCCTGTGATATTAGTGGCCCTATATATGGCACTCCCTTTTGGCAATATTGTAATTTTGACTTGTCCACCTTGTATGCCTTTCTGCCAATGCTGTCAGCAAGTATACTGAGTCATTCCGACACTGGTCTTCTGTTTTGCTCCCAATCAAAATGTCATCCATGTATTGTATGACAGTGCTTTCTATCTGTATGTTGCCAAGATCCATTTGGAGTGCCCTATTGAAGATAGAACCTAACTCACAATACACCTGTGGTAATCTTGTATGTTTTCACTTTCAGTTTCTACATAGAAACAATGTCAAGTCCTTTGACTCTTCATGGAGTGGTATAGAAGTGAGGTGAAGTGTGTAGCCTCCATTGGGAAGTTGCACAGAATTGTTGCTGGGTTCAGAGCTAATGAAAATTCTGCTTCTACTATTTGGTTCAAAGGGCGCAAATCCTGAATGAAATGCCAAGACCCTCCGGTCACCTTTTTCACCGGATACATTGCGGTGTTACACTGCGATTCTGAAGGTACCAAAATGCCTTGCTTCACTAATGCAGCGATCGTCTCATGAATGCCCTCGTCTGCTTCCGTCGATAAAGGATACTGTCTTGCCCTTGGTTAAATAGCTGTTGGTTTAAGCTTTATCTTGACTGCTCCTATCGGTTTTAAGAAGCCCACATCATAGGGACTATTGGTCCATAAGACACCAGGTACCTGCCCTAAGACTTCCTTGAGAAATGGTGATGGTGGTTTTTGCAACACAGCCATTCTCTGTGGCACATCCCTGTAATGTATTCTCAGCCAATGTGTAACGCTCATGTCAAACATCACCTCATGGTCTGATCAATCATCTTGGAACAATTCCTCACCTGTCACATCAGTCAATCTGTTTCCTTCCCCTACTGCAATGACTGTCCTCCATGATCATCCTGTATCATCAGTCCCATGCAATATTATCCTTTCTCCTCTCACTATGACCGCTTTGAGTTCTATTGGGATCACCTTTCCTTTGTTCCCATCTAAGGGAATGTCTGGTCTAAATAAGAACTCATCGGGTATTTGTAGCAGCCTACCCTATATCCCTAGGAGCCATGTGATCAATACTTCCACACCATACGAAAATAGTTTGATGTCTACTGGCACCCCCCTCTGTACCATCTGGCCACAATAAGCGTGCATATGTTCCCTCATGTTCATGTAATGTATTCCTGGTGTTGGGCACACTATCCCTTTGTCTGTAAACAAAATGGTCATGTTAAGTCGGCTCATCATGTCTCTACCCATTATATTCACTAGTGTCTATCAGGAATGTAACAGAGGCATGGTCAAGTCATGTTCTCTCACAGAAATTGGTAATTTGCCGGTAAAAAGAACCAAATCTGTGGCCCTAGAGAATCCCTGTGCATTCATGGCATTTCCAGACATTGGATATCTTGCCTCCCTAATACAGGACCTATCGACCCCATATCCACGAGAAAGGAAAAAGCCTTGTCATCTGTAGTCACCCCTATATGTGGTTCCTCAGTTGGATTGGGTGTAACAGATAGGGTCGAACATATCAGGTCTGTCTGTGGGCTGTCCTATTGTGGATATAATGACATTCCCATCCCTATAAATGGATTGCCCCCTGCATGTGTCATGGTTATGATGTTCTGTTAAACCGGTGCCTGCTGTGCAGTTTGCAATGGCTGCATGTATCCCGGCATCTGCATTGCATGTGTCATGGGCTGATATTGCTGCATTTGCATGTCTTGGGTATGCGTCTGTTGTGGCGGGCACATCTGTGCTTGCGTGTGACCTTGAGCATAATAGTCTGTTCTGTCTGGTATGTGGGCTGTTGCTGTATTCCCTATGTTGATGCATCCACCACACTTGAGATATGTGGCCCTTTTGCCCACATATTGTATTGCAACATTGTAGGGGACAACCCATCAGTCTTTGCTGTCCCCCATGGAACCCCCTGCATTCTGCTGCATTAGGTGTCTGATCCCTCTTCCCGGAGGCATCCCTCCCCGTCCTCTTGGACACTCACTCATATACCCTGGCCCTGCAAAATTTCCCCCCGCCATCTGTGGTCTGTTCTGCGCATGCTGAATAACTACTCCTTCTCTGCTTGTTAACATCACCCCTTCCATTGTATACTTGGATAATTTTTTCTGCACTAACTTCGCTTCTTCTTGTTTCTGTTCCTCATGCTTCTTTCTCAAATTCTCTCCCTTTATCCTGCAATAGTGCACTATTGTAAGCTTACTTTCTGACTACGGCTTAGCCACCATCCCCACTAGTTTCTTAAGCTGCTTTTGCACTTGGTCAGGTAACCCCTGACATAATATGTGATAAAATAACCCCACTGTTTTATCCCATGGTTCTCTCATCTCAAGGCACCATTTCTCTTGAATTTGTTGAATATATTGAAGTGGGTCTTCATCCTCACTGATTTTGTGTGCCAAAATCGCGCTTATATCCGAGTTGACTGGGTATTGCCCCCGTAGAGCTTTCCATACGGCCAATTGGCAGTTATTGAATGGCACACCATTGTGTGCCGTGTTTTGAGCTGTCACTCCAGGATACTCTGCTCTGTTCCATACATCGTCAGCTACCTCCCCAAGAATGGCTCAGAAGAAACCTTTCATGTCCCCTAACGCTAACATCGTCCATGCTATCAGTCTTTCAATCTCACGTGTGAGTGTTGTAGTCTTCAGAGCTACATTACCCATAACCACGAGCTTCCAAATAGGAAGTCCAGGTGCTTCTGGGACATGCCGGTCTTCGCTGGTCACGCCGCGGCGACTTCAAAAGCAGTCACCCTCCTTCTACTCTGCTTTTCTTTGCAGGTAATCAGTAACACTAGGTTTGTAACATTAGGCTCATATCTTCACTTGCTAGACAGCTGTGCAAGTTGAAGTTCTTTGTATTTGCTAGAATTTGCATTTGAATTTGGATTTTGAACTTTGTAGTCACAGAATTAGTTTTTGCCAAAGCTTGCGTGTGTCTGTCAGAGACCAAGGACTCTCACGTGTGAGTGTTGTAGTCTTCAGAACTACATTACCCATAACCACCAGCTTCCAAATAGGAAGTCCAGGTGCTTCAGCGCCGCTGCTTCTGGGACGTGCCGGTCTTCGCAGGTCGCGCCGCGGCTCGCCACCTCGCGCCTCACAGGCTGGTCTTTTTCTTGTCACACTCTGCATTCTTAAGAACAAAGAGCCCGGAGGCAGGCTCCCTCTACCAGTAAGCTCACATTTTCGATTCTATAAGCACGTGGCCCCTTGAGCTATTTGCAACCATGTGCCCAGATAAAACAATGCATGCAAACAGTGACAAAGTATCTAACATTGCCCCATTGCTAGTCTTGTCATTCTCATTGCTAAATACTTGCTCTCTTTAAAAGCATGGAGTGGAAATTGCAGACCATGTGAATGAAAACAACCCTGACATTTTCAGCATAACCAAAACATGGCTTAACCCTGACCTTCCCACCAAAGCCACACTCTCAACTCCTGATGAGTACACCCTTTACAGGGCAGATCGTTTACAAGGCAGAGGAGGCGGTGTAGCACTTATGTGCAAGTTTAGCCTTAATTGCCACGTTTTACCACATATTTCACCTGATGGATGTGAATCTTTGTGGGTCAAAATTAAAACCTCCCCGCATATATCCCTCAACCTGCTCTCCATATATCGACCCCCTAAGGACATGCCCCTCTTCGAAGAACAATTGATCGATCTAAGGGCACACATCTGTAAAACTAAAAGCCCTCTTATCATCATGGGCGACTTTGACTATTGGGCTATTGACCAACTGGATAAAGCGGGTCTCAGGCTACTAGACTCTATCAGCTCAATAGGACTAAAACAATGGATTAAAACTCCTACACAAAAAAAGTGGACATACACTTGATTGGCTCCTATCGCAAAATGTAGACATTTCCCAACTTACAGTAACACCATGGATCTGGTCAGATCATGCTCTTATCCATGCGAAAATCCCCCTGTCCAGTCCTCCACTGAAACTCAACTCCTACCCACGTCTACGTAAATTAACACGTAACGTGAAAAACATAACTGCCCCAAGTTCTCAACTCTCCTATCATCCAAAAGGCGGCATTTAGTCAACTTCGCTGACTCTTCCGCTCTAGTTGATCATTTGACAATTGCTATCAAGCAAGTTGTGAACAAACTAGCCCCTTTGAAGATGAAGGTAATTAAATTGGAAGCCAGTAAAAACACCTGGCTTTCTGAAGAACTTGTCACCGCCAGACAATCCAAAAGGGCCCTAGAAAGAACTTGGAGGAAGAACCCCTACGCTAATACTTTAGCCGCCTACAAAAAATCCATACAAGAATTTAAAAAACTCATCACCAACGCTAAAGCGACACACTATAACAAAAGAATCATTAATGCCCAATCTAATGTTGGAGAGCTGTTTAAGATTCTGAAAGAATTTCAAGACCAGCCTCCACCATCTAACAACATAACAAAGGATTCAGAATGGTGCCAAGGCATCATGATGGCTTTCAGTCTAAAATCAATTCCCATAAGGAAAAAATTAAGAAATCCCTTAGCAACGTGGTCCCGTCGCTTACCACAAAAACTATAACGCATCCCACCAATGCTCAGAGCAATATATCACAATTATCCTTCTCTCATTACTCGGAAAAGAATGTGCTCAAAGTGATACAGGATTTAAAAGCCACCTCTTGCCCCCGAGATGACCGCTCCACAAATATTTTCAAGGAATCTACTGGTCCCTTGGATTACTATATTAATAAATGTATCTTTTGATGAAGTCACGGTACCGGTTGAACTTAAATCCGCCTGGATAACCCCCTTTTTGAAAAAAGAGAACTTAGATCCCACCAATAAAGACAATTACAGAGCAATAACTAATGCACCCTTCATATTGAAGATTTTTGACAAACTTGCATACATCCAACTTCAGGCCCATGTCGAAGAGCACAACATTTTAGGCACTTGACAGTCAGGCTACAGGGCTCGTCACGGAACAGAAACCGCCATGCTCGACTTAAAGTCTACTCTAGCTGGCATAGCGGATAAAAATCAAGCTGCATTGTTGATGCTGCTCGACCTCTCTGCAGCCTTCGATCTTGTTGATCATAGCTTGCTAGTGACAAGGCTCGGAGAGGTCGCGAATTGCTCCAGATTGGCATCCAAATGCATAGCGTCCTTCTTGGGCCCTCGCATGGTAAGGGTCTGTGTGGGTAATAATCACTCCATCCCCATCTCTCAAACCTGCGGTGTTCCACAGGGCTCATCCCTGTCGCCTCTGCTTTTCAATTTGTATATACAACCACTACTGGATCTCCTAAATGAATTAGGTGTTCAATATACAAACTACGTGGATGACACTAAGATTGTCATCCAGCTGAGCAGTCACTATACAAATTATGCTGAAACTATCAATACCATCTATAGAGCCATCCAGGACTGGATGGCCTACAACTCCATGGCCCTGAATAACAATAAAACAGAGCTCATTATAGTATCCTCTAAGAACACCCGAAACAAGCTAGCCACAGACTATGCCAACTTCACTATCGCGGACAATGTCATCAAGGTCCAAAGGAAAGTAAAAACATTAGATGTCGTTCTAGATGACGAACTATCCATGAAGCCCCGCGTCTCCAGAATTCGATCTAGCTGTGGACTGATTAATAAGCTAATACACTGTATTCGCCCATTCATAACAACTGAAAACTCTGCACTTCTGTCCACTGCATTGATAAATTCTCAATTAGATTATTGTAACAGCCTACTGTCCGGCACCACCGCTGCCAACATACAATCTTTGCAGGTGGCTCAGAATAATGCTGTGCACACCATCTTTAACCAATCGTGCCGCACTCACATTTCCACCTACAGAAAGAAGCTACATTGGCTTCCGGTAAAACACAGAATAACACAAGTGTTAACAATGACACACAAGTGTGTGTCCTTAAGCAGTCCCTTATATTTGTCAGAACGCATCAAAGTCAAGACAACCGGAAGGAACCTTCGTTCCTCTACTGCTACAGTACTTGCTTCCCCCAGATTCAAAATCTCTAAATTTGCAGGTACCACTCTCGATTTCCAGGGTCCTCTCCTATGGAATGTACTTCCACCTGCAATACGCCAAGTTCAAAACTACCCTCTTTTTAAATGAGCTATAAAGACTCACCTTTTTCACATCTTACGACTTTTCCACACTTCCTCTGCTTCAGTCTTTTAATGTTTGTTTGTCTTGTTTTCATTTTCTGTGCACCCTGAGGCCCACGGGCATGTGGCGCGTAACAAGAATTTAAATTAATTAAATAAATAAATAAATCCACTTGCCAGCCCCAGCAGTCAACGAAGGCAGCTTGCATCTTAAATTGTCTTTGTCCATTTGCTGCCATGGAATATATTGAGGTTGCCTGCCATCCTTCTGCAATAATGGGAACTGTGTCAGTCTCTGTCCTCCGTCCTGTCTCCCCATGTCTTTAGTGGTGGAGAACGCCCTTGCCATTTCTGTCCTTTTATGTCCTGTCAGGGCCCTGAGCCTGTGGGCATATGGAGAGATATCATCTGCGCTACGCGACCCCCCCCTTCGGATGTGGCAGTCGGCCTTCGATGTCCTCCTCTTCTGTGCCCATGCCTTCCTTGCCTCCACATATTGTGTCTCTATCTGGGCTTGCTTCCCTGGATTGGCGAGAGTGTTTTCCATCTTCATCGTCCTCACTCCCCTGTGAATCTTCGTCTGACGCCATGGTCCCAATGCTATGGTCACTGTCCCCTTCTCTGTCGTCCTCGAAGCTAAGTCTTCTTAAAGTTGTGTCTGCCCGCTGCTTTCTCTTTACTCAGTCTGTAACTTGCATTCCCCCCTCAGCGAGGGTTCAACACTCCTGTCTGCGCATGCAGCTGCTGTGCTGTTTCTCCTGCTCCTATAGAGATCCACTATCCTTCTTCCTATACCATCCCCATCCTCATCAAATAAACGTGACAAATCTATCTCAATCTCTACCGCTTTCCACAAGCGGCTTTCTCTGCTCTCGTCTCTGTCTGGGTCGCATCTGCGCTTCTCTTTTTCCCTACTAACTTCCTTTTCTCTTTCCTTGTAAATGCTTTTCCCCTTCTTCTTCTGCTTTTCTCCTTGCTATGCCTTCTAGCTCCCTGTTTTCTTCTCTGCCTTTCTTCTCTTTCTCATGCTTCTGCTTGCTCCCTTTCTGTCATGCCTACGCATTTCCCCCGAGGACTAACAACACTGTGGAAACTCCACAAGACCATGTCGCTATGGCAACGTTGGGGATGGCATGCCCTTTCCAAGATGGTGGGTTGCCGTGGTCAGGCGAGAACGTCAAACACTTTTCGAGTGTCCGACGTGCCGACGCAGCAGGAACAAGTAGGCAGAAGTAACAAGGAGATTTGCGTTGCAACTGCTCTGTGTTGCGATAATGCTGTAAGTTTTCCTCTGCTCGGTTAGAGCTATTCTGTGTGTTTTCCTCTTCCTGTATTCTTCGTTCCTTGCTACTGTTGTTTCCTGGCTCTCCTCGGCTCTCGTCTCGCTTCTGCTTCAGGGGGCTCTCGAGCCGCCATTGCTGTCTCGTGGCTCTCTATATTTTCCCTGCTTGCCCTTACCTGCTCCAATGGTGTATTCTCACGCCCTTGTGCTTCCGAGTTGATACCCCTGCAATTACTATCGGATTTCCTTTCATATTGGGGACAGTTCTGTGTACTTGCTTACCTCAGTTCTCGGAGCCTTGGAGATTCGGCTCTCTTACGGATTCCAGCTTGCACTTGAACTCACTGACTCTTCGATATTCTGCAATATTGCACTACAGGGGTTTCCCTCTATGCAGATCTGCCTTACCTCTTTGTGCCCAAGGAAGGCAAGTCCAAGAAGAAGGAGGACCCAGACACCGGTAGCAAGACAAGACAGGTGAGACCAAAACCTGACACTTTCTTTTTGCAATCCTTCACTTTTCTCGTTTTCTTCCCTTTCCCCTCTATGCACTCCCTCCATTACCTCTGCCCATTCATTAGCTTTATCCTCTGCGTCTTTCCTACTCGATACTTCTTTCTCCACATTCCCTGTTTCACTTGCTTGTTTTCTGTCTAGGTTGAGCAATATCTGTCCACCTATCCATTCATTCGGTACTATCAATTCTTGGCCATCACTAAGCCCTGTCTTCCCCAAATCATTCTTCTGTAGTTTCGCTTGCATCTCGTTGCGCTCCTTACATTCGCTGCTAAAGTCTCGCATTGCTTTACTCGCTTGCTTTGCACCATCAAGGGCATCTCCGCTACTATACGCCAGAGGTGCTAAAGTGGGATTGGTCTGTCCCGCCGCTGATTTTAATTCCTTCATGGGGTAAAATCCCTTGCTTTCTGTCACTGTATCTGCATCCGCTGTTTGAAGAAGAGGAGGAGCCAATGGCTGTTCGCTATCCACATCCCGTTGGCCCAGTATCCAATGCCGCCAAGTCAAGTCCCCTTCGTTGTCCTGAAACATTTTCCATAGTTCTAATATTGCCATTCATTTGCTTAGTTTACTCCCCTTATAGGTTATGTGTAAATAACTGATCATTTGTCGCTGCACACATTTGGAAAAGCTTTCGTCTTTAGGCCATGGCTTTGCCAAATTGCCCTCTGTGTCGCAAGTCCATTCCAAGCTATATTTGCATATTTTGTCTTGATACCGCGGGAGGGACTTGCATAAGTGTTGAAGAGGTGTATCCCTCATTTTGTTACCTTTATATAACACTTTTATCAATACTTACTCGACCTCAAATCGGGATTTCGACTCGCTCCATTTTTACCTTGCACTTCTACAATTCACAACTTCAACATTGTCTACAAAATACCCTTCTTTTAAATCAATACAGTGCAACAAGTCTTTTCTTTAGCCTCTCCGGCTTATCACCATAAACACAGACATGCCCCTGCGCACTGCTCCTCTGCAGATTTCCGCCCTGAAGGCTCAAATCACAATTCCACCCGTGTGCTTCTCAAGCTACCTCCCAATGGCACAACACTGGTGTTCAACACAATCAGCAAACTACCCACTAAGTTCCACAGCATTCTGCACACTTCACGTCCTATTAAACAACCTCACAGGTGACGTCACCAAAACTGTAGAGGAAGTATTGTCGATAGTCGATCTTTCAATAGATATGTCCGCTTATGAACTGCTCCAAACACAATGACAAACACGACATAACATATACTCGACCACCTTCCTGTCTCCTAACAGGGTAAACCAATAAATCACTTCGTCCTTCTTCTATATCGTCGCCTTATAGGAATGGATCTCAGAGAAATAAATCAGGAAACCACCTTCCGGGATATAAGGTAGCTTCTTCTGCTAACCAATATACCCACGTAAACCATTATACACTCATCCATGAACCAAGCTAAATAGCCTAACTCACAGGAAACCCATTTTTTGTCAACGTTTTTTCTTCTGTAAGCTAAGCTGACTTTTAGGCATTGATTTTAGGCATTGATTTCCGCAGATCACCCTACAGTCTCTCAGGCATGTGACGGGACCAGAGGTTTCTCGCCGTAACACCCTAGAGACCTCCGCTGCTACCACTTTGTATGGGCGTATATATGTGTGGCTGCAGCTCTCTAGCAGTCACCCCTCTTATCAGCAGAGAACACCTGGGCTCAGCTAAGACTCCCTGCAACAAGAACAGAAGACTCAGCCATGGGGCAAAGTTACTGTCTTTATTAGCAAACAAATGACATGGGTGACACCAGGAAAACAAATATCCTCCAGAGCTCTCAGCTCCTAAGCATGTGTTGCCTGGTTTTTATCCCAGTGTGACGTCACAAGTTTCAGGTTCCATCCCAGAAACCTATCAGACTTTCCCATTGGTCAGTTTGGGTGAGCTACATATAGGAGCTATAAGGGTTAGTTGTACTATTGGACATCCATATTGGGTGACTCCCCCGGGACCAGTATTAATCTACAATGTTGCAGGGTTGCCTGGAGACCATTGGCCCTTGCAACAAATTATATCCCCACATGAAAGGTGACTCTAGATTGGGTAGAATGTTTCCCCCCATCCCTGGGACCCTGGACAGTTACCAGATTGTGTTTACTCTTTCAAAGCAATGGGATTGAACATGGAGGTGTGATGTGTTCTCTAATGTTGCCATCTCGGATCACCTAAGTCTGGGAGAGTGCATTCAGTTGGCAGTTTGCGGGTAATACTTGTAACTTTTCTCATCTGGTTCGATGGGAACAGCCTTCTCTATCTACCGTGCCTGAATGGGAATTGTCCAGTTTGGCTGGGTCAAGTGTCTTGAGACCAATAAATGAAGCTGTCCTGCATGTGATTATGAGGATTGTAGCCTGATGTTCTGCAGGTGGCTTATTGTCTTGGTAACTAGAACTTCCCTGTCTCCACTTGTCCTCGGCTGGGTGCATCGTTCCTGCAGGCCTCTGGCTGCAGCAATCATATCAGCTTGTCCATGTACTCAAAGCATGTTTCTCCTTATTTAATGTCAGAGACCAATAGCTTCCATATTGTTCGGTAGGGCTTCACCATGTTCGTGACAGTCAAGCTATGTGCAAGCCAAATATATGAATACTTGGCATCTTATGGTTTCAGCTTTGGTGAAAGATATGAATATATAGAGATATATATGTGCATCCGTCCTCTGCCTGCGTGGGTCACAAGCATTTGCTTTGTGCCTAGATGCAATAAACTAGTGCATGTTCATGTAACTTCGTCAAAAGATGCATATGTACTTCATGTATAGGTGCGGCTACATCGTGATGTCATTGATGATGTCATTGATTTCTGGTTTTGCAGTCATTCGACTTGCTTGATCGATGTCATTTCTATATCGTCCAGATCATCGATTGGGTATGGTCTGAATGGCTGTCTGAGAGAAAAACGCAATTCACACCTGCAATAAATTGATTGTGGTGATGAGCCTAAGAGTGAGGCAAATCTGTCATTTCTCTGCATTCATGTCGGGAATCGTATGGGGGGCATGAGGGTCAGATTTGGTCCCCCATCTACAGCAGGTACTCAGGGTTTGTACTACCCGATCTCAGCAGATTTCATTAATCCTAAGGAGACAAGGGCAAAGAAAATGGTGTCAGTTTAGCTTGCTGTAAGAAAGCGTTCAACCGCCAAAGCTACGTAAATGTAAACTTGCTTTACATTAATCATTTAGACTAATGCATCTATCGTGTCTTGCTATACATTAGTGTCTACCTAACCGAGATTGTACTTTTATTGATTCTGGAATATGGGCTGGTGACTGCCCCAACAAGTAGCAAACACTATAGTCACCCTGATCTGAATCACCCACAAAGTTAGGGACATCCTGTTTCAAGCGAAATGGCCAAAAGTAAATTGGCTCAGTGTGTAACTGAATATGTTTCCCCGGGCTTAATTCTGAATCAGATTGTATGTGCTGGACACATGGAGCCCTTATTTTGTAAAAGGCACGAGCAGTGTTGCCCCATCAGTGTGAAAGGCCACACCATAACCCCATGCTTAATTTGTTTGGTTGAGTGGTGGTCCCGGTTTTTCATTCGTAGTCTAGCACTCCTGTCCGGTGGGGTCTTCCTGCTCTGCTTGCAGCAGCCGCAATACATCATTTACAAATGTGTGCTTCTCATTGCTCCCATGCAGTGGCGGAAATTGACTTTTTTTACTGGGGGATCTCACCTAGCGCGTGGGTAAATGGGGGGATCAGCGCTGGGTGAGTTGGGGGTGTTAATTTAGTGACTCCCCATAAACATTTGCCTCTCAGCCCCAAAAGATGAATCATGAACACCGGGAAAATAGCCAAATTTCTTCTAATGTCAGTAAAGTTCAAAATGTGCACACCTTTTAAACACCCAAAGAATGCACCTAAATATTTCCTGTACAGTGCAAAATTGACATTGGATTTCAGAGCACTCCTGTTCAGACCCTCAAGTGGTCTTGTGGGGAAGTGTCTCGCCTCTGAACCTAGCAACCATTAGAAAATACATGTAGAGTGGATACAGGAATGCACATGAATTCCCCAGGTTTGGGGGGCCGGATCTGAGACCCGGTGAGACATTCTTTTCCGGATCCCATGTCGATGCAGATGTAGCAGGAACTTTATTTCCAACTGCAATCCTTTTTGCAGTGATCAAACAAGAGTCTGGCGCTGCCCTGGCTGCCTTGAAAGAATGTCCCAGGGCTCAGCACCAGAGAGCACCGGCTCAAAGTAAGCCCAGCCTGGGACCACGTTCACAGGTGACAACAGATCCAAAGAAATTGAATTATTCAACATGAATGCATTCATGAACATAAACAGCGCCTTATACATATAAAGCAGTACACGTTACACAACAGCACAATAAAGCCATCTTCCGCCAGCCACGTACCAGCTTGCATCAGCCACGCCTATCTCTATGCACAACACCTTCTCTGCCACCATCTAAAAGATGCAAAACAAGCATTGGTAATGCCAATAGGTTTTAGGGATCATATGTCAAGTGCAGCAGCACAAGCTTCAGAAAATGCAAACCGTGATTAAAGGCTATCAATAAACCTCACCTCATTACCCATGATAACAATCGCAAAAGTAGTTAACACAAAACAGGAACACACTGCAGACACAAAGGGTAGAGCAAAACAAGCACTGTTCTGTCAAGCCTGTGACATCTAGAGCTCTGTCAGGTGAATTGCCTTGATAGAGACAACCAATTGCAACTAAGGCCCACAGACAACGTTCACCTTTCAGCAAATCACAGAAGCATACACAAGAAGGGCATAATGACATTTCATTACGGCTGGTAGCCATTCACAATGGCCACCCACCACTATGCATACAAATAGAAGAACCACAACCTTACAGCTCTTCCAACTCTGCTGCACTAATGATCTTTTGCTTCCTGCAACTAACTGCATTTACCTTATCCTAAATGCAATGCTTTTTTTTATAGAACTATGTTGGCCTCCAGATCTTGCAACCCAGTGTAACCTGTAACTACTGTAACCTAACTTAACATGTATCTACTGTAACCACACTCTTATGTAACAGCGCCCAGATGCCTCTGGGTTAGGAGCGCTATACAAATGTCAAAATAAATGAATAAATAAATAAATAAAAGGTGTTGTTAACGTGACATTTGCACAGAACCTAGCAGTACCTGGGGAAAGAAAGCAAATTAAAGGACAAGACATTATGGACTCAAAGAGGGCAGCGATCCGGGTGAGTGCTCTTGCCAAGACAATGATGGCTTTCTCACCACCAACTATCTTTTCTTCAATAGAGGTAAGTGGGCAGAGCACCTTGAGGCTGTGACCAGAAATAGACAGTGTATTATGGACAACTGAAAATAAAGAGAAGTGTGAACAAAGGAAGCAGCTCATTACCAACACATTGCTTTAAAGAACACTGCCCCCATCCAGGTGATCAAAGGTCGAAGCCTGCTGCTGATGTTGGGTAGGTTTGCAGGCATCTATTGCCCTCCCCTGCCTACATTCATAACAGTAGGCATGGGGGGGGGGGCAAGGAGGCTGGGAACCTCCCTAAGCTGGAGAATGATGAGTCTGGGGGTAGTGTGAGGAGAATCCCCTGGTCACCCTCACTTATTCCACACCATTGGGTAGGGGAAATCCACACGAATGGCCAACATCTACTAGGGAGACTTGCATGGCGGAAATCGGTGGCCTCCGTCCATGCAACCCCGGCTGTCCTTGAAAGTCCATTTGCACAACCAAGAAAGCCATTCCCGCATTGCCTTCTAAAACCACGCCAGCACTCTCAGATTTCACGGGTAACTTGCAATTGGAGCAGTCTCCCACCCGCTTGAATGACTTACTGGCATTCGTGAGCAGGTAAAGGGAGGCAGAGAGTGGCACTGTGCAGGAGTGCTCGACTCATTGCTCAGGTGCCAGGGAAAACTCAATCAAAGATGGCGGATTGTGTGGCTAATACTGCAGTTGACATCACAGCACCCGGCATGTCCACCCGAAGTCCTTTTGCTTATATTCACTACCAGGGTGTGCCCGTGGGCTAGGGAGTTAGGTGGACACGCCCTCTGTTTATATGCAGCTTGTTTTGCTCACACCCTGTGCCAGGGTTTGCCCATGACCAGGCAGTTTGCCCACTCCTATCTGCCTTTGCCCACAGTGTTAAGCACAGGGCCCTTGATCTCACAGTCTGTAAGAGCTGGGATGACTGGAAAAATCCTGTAATTGCGGCCCTGCCAGGGCTTACACTTTATCAGGAATAGAGAGGTGTGAGAAAAGTGCTCTGTGGTATTTTGGGTGCTAAAGGGGGCAGTGCCAGACAGCACTGAAACAATAAATACCAGTAACAACTGGTCTACATTTCATAACCCTCACAATTAATGAGCCTTAAACAGCACAGAGGTATTTGTGAGGAGGATTTACTCCCCCCCCAACATATTTTCAAACAATGGATTTGAATACTGGGCTGTACAGTACAATTATTTTAAAGAGTGGGTAACACGTAATACCATCTACAATTGGTTATTTAGAAGAACTCATGAAATACCCCTATGGATGCCCGGTCAGGAACAGTACACAGGGGCGTTTAGCAACACATTATCGTGCTAGCTGTGCTCAAAGAAAAATCACAAGGCCCATCTCATTAATATATGCCAGCATTGCTCTGCTTTCAAGATGCTTGTACCCAAAGTAAATCCTGAGGCCTTTTTAGCACAATTTGCCAGTCCTGCCCCCCTTGCCTGCTGCTTGCCCCGCCACCGAATATGCCCATGGTGCACGCTCCCTTTCATTCTGGTTGTCCCCATAACAAATATGAGTCATATCAGAGCAATATATAGTAGCACTACTCCTCAAGAAAGCCATTAAACATTTCTATTTCTAAACCATATATGCCAGCATTGCCTTTGTAAATTACATTGTCATGCTACTTGTGCTCAAAGCAGAGCATGAGGCTTGTCTGCAATACATTCCAAAACTCCCCCTTTCATGTTTTATGTGCCCATAGAAAATGTTGATGCCTGTCGCAACAATATATGCCAGCATTGCTACTGTAAGACAATTTCCTGCTGCCTAATGCCTAATAGTTTGTGCTACCACTGCAACTGTAAAACACGTTTTCTTGCTGTATGTGCCTAACAATATACACCAGCACACCTATCTATCTATTTCACATTTATAATGCGCAGAGCTTACACCAAAGGTATTATGGTGCTTAACAGATGCAAAACCAACATGGCTGACAGATGCAGACGTTTAGAAAAAAAGAAAAGTCTTTAGCTTAGCTTTGTAAGTATTGAAGAGACGCTCAAAGAGAATTCCAGAGCTTAGGTCCTGATACGGAAAAAGACCAACCTCCAACGCGTTCCAGATGATATCGATGAACAACCAAGACTGCGGAATGGACTGATCGCATCGAGCGAAAGGGAATGTACTGCCTAATTTTCTCCTCAAGAGAAAGACAGCCCCTGCGCTCGATGGATCAGACAGAGCGCCTTGAATGGGACACGGGTGCGAACCAGTAGCCAATGCAATTTACGACAAGCTGGGGAAACAGGATGGCCAAAGGGAATTCCAGAGGCCAGTCTAACCACAACATTTGACAAACCCTGCAAATGATTCAGCTGAAATGAGGGTTAACCTACCAGCGAGGCATTACAGAACCTACCAGCGAAGCATTACAGTAATCAAGGCTGCCATTAATAGGGGGCAGCAATGACAAGGGCATGAAACCTAGGAGGAATAAGGTTGATCACTGTTTTCAGCAGTTTGAGTATAAAAGAAATGGAACTGCAAACTGCACCGATCTGAGCATCGGGTGCCAGGGATGCCATTATCTTCACACCCAGGTTCGTGACCAATTGAACAGGGGTAGGCAATAAGCCTAAAGATGATTGGCTAGGAGTCAGGAGTCCACAAGGAAGCAGATTGTCGGAGACTCACTATTATGACCTCAGTCTTATCTGCATTCAGCTTTATCCAGTTTGAATTCAACAAATTACCAACGGCCTCAAGACAGGATCTCAGGCAATTTGCAGAGTCCTCATGGTCCAGATCGAGCCTGAGAAGCAGTTGGGTACTATCCGCCTAGGAGTAAAGGCAGACGCCATGCGAATAAACAAAGCTAGCTGAAGGCTGGACATAAATATTGAAAAGCAGCGGAGAGAGGGATTAACACTGCTCCACCCACCATGTAATGGGGGTTGGAGCAGATTTGAAAGGACAGAGGGAAATCGACTGGGTGCGTGAATCTAAAAATGCATGCAACCAGTCCAGTACGGTGCCAGCGATACCAGCGTCCCACATCCGGGGCAGGAGGGAGGCATGGTCGATGGTGTTGAATGCAGCAGACAGATCCAGCAAAATAAGACCAGCCACCGCACCCTGGTCTTGAATGGTGGTGAGGTCTTTAATCACTGATACAAGGACTGATTCAGTGCCCATTAATGAGCGAAGGATATTCACAGCTTCAATGAACGATCTGTGCTGGGGAGTATACCAAGCCTTTAGTAGCTGCATGGTAAAGGAACTAGAAGTAGCCAACATAATCAAAAGCCTCAAGCCATCTCGATGCAAAGGTGACATTTGCCTGGCCGCCATCATCAAAGACTGCGCAGAGTCACTCTCACTATTCATCATAGTGGTTAAGATGGATTTCTGAACTCTGACCTGCTGGGCAGAGGTTCAGAAGGCCAGCCTAGTTTATTGGAACAGGGTAACCTCTGGACAAGCCAGACCAATCAAGTTAGCATTGGCAGCGGTCAAGACTAGGTCTCAGGAGGGGAGAGGGTGATTGAAGGCCCACAATGAGCACACACAGCAAGGACACTACAAATTACTCTGAGTCAGGTGTATATATCAAAAATACATATACATTTATTAAAGGCCTTTTAAT
The DNA here is from genome assembly GCF_040938575.1 of Ambystoma mexicanum. Classification (NCBI taxonomy): domain Eukaryota; kingdom Metazoa; phylum Chordata; class Amphibia; order Caudata; family Ambystomatidae; genus Ambystoma; species Ambystoma mexicanum. The sequence continues at coordinate 714,647,506 of NC_090938.1, forward strand.
TCAAACACAAAGCAAATATCAGCAGTAATAACTAAGCCAACACAACACTACTACGAAACATATATATAGTTACCAATGGCCTAAAGGAATAGTGCACAGTAAGAGTCCACAACCTGTAAAGAAAGGGAGCAAACGGTGCAAATATTATTTAGGCAGTCCTTCACTTATTAAACCCTAACTGCGAGGCAGTGCAATCCCTAAGAAGAGGGGACTCTTGTGCTCCAAAGTACTTTCGGTGCTGATGCACGAGATTGTGCAGTAAAGTCAAAACGGGGTATACTTGCAGGGGCTGTAGCGACCAGGGAAGATGGGTAAGGCAGTGAAGAATAAGTTCCCACTATTTGAGGAGGGTCTCCCTAAGAGGGCAGAACAGCATTCAAGAGTTGGGAATAGGACGGTAGTGCAGGCTACCGCAATAAAGAAGAGTGGCCCCCGGTGCTTACGATTTACCAAGTCTCAAGTGTCAACTGGAGATGATGGCGGTTCCAGAGCAAATGTCCCGTGCAAGCTCATCAGTTCACTGGTTGGCCCAGGAACACTTCCGAGAAGGCTTGCTTTCAGGTTAAGGTGGACGTGCCGAGAGTAGTTGGTGCCACTATTCCAATTGGGTTGAAGCACCTTTGCAGACCTTCTAAGTTCGATCAGAAACAGGGGGGGGGGGTCCAGCGGGACAACAGCAGGCTCAGGGTGCCAAACCTTCCAGCGGGTCACCAGTGGTTCCTCGACTCTGCATCTTGGTTTCAGGATACTTGGCTCCTATCCTAAGTTCGGTGTGAACTCAAGAGATCGACCTGGTATGGGAGTTTGGGCCATTGTCTTATCCAGAATCTCCTTTGCGCCAAAATGAAGAGGACCCAATGAGAGATCTGCTCACATACAGCCATCCCAGACGTGGACCAATCACGGACCGCAGTGGTCCCAGTCATTCCCAGCACACCAGACTCTCTGGTGTCCAGGATGTGGATTGGAACAAGACATTTCAGCCCACATCCTGGAGGCACACACATGGCATGCAGAAGCCCGCAAAAGCTTGACCAAATAAGGACTGTCCTGGGTCTGCTTGACCTGGGGAAACCAAAGGGACAAGATGGCCAAAGGACAGAACAAAGAACCTCATGGCATGACAATTTTGGGGCCAGGCCACCTTTCTGTGCCAACTGCGGTAAACGCGGTATGGACCACAGGAAAGGGTCAAAAATAAATGCAAAGTATAAGCTGCCACTAGCTCTGTCCAAGGCATATCTGTATTTCCACTGAAAAATCCTTTGAGGGTGTCTAAGGCCTTAAAGGTAGACCCCAGCACACTGTACTGAAAGATACTTTGTGCACTGGTAAAATGTTGCAAGGGAATTGCAACAAAGTGAAAGACTAAGGGGAACAAAGTCTCCGACTACTGACTGTCGTTAAGGACAAGTCAGTTTCCACATAACAAAGTAAGCGAAAACCCAGTGGAGTGCAGCAGAAGGCTGGGCATCACTGCCAAACGTCAGGCTAGGATGGTCAGACAACAGCAAAATGATGGGGGGTCAACAACTGGAGGGGAGATTACACATAAATGGAAATCTTTCCTAACAACAGCCATAGTCAATGCCTCCTTCTCCACAAAAACTGTTCCAGCAACCCTGAAAAAAGCATGCATCCTCCCGCTACAAAAACTACCTTTCTCAACCCCTCAGTCCTTACCAACTACAATCCCATCACAACAGTGCCCTTAATCCTTAAGATCCTTGACTGTGCAGCCCACATTCAAGTACAACAATACCTTGAAGCCAACCACATCCTTGGCACCCGTCAATCAGGCTTCTGCAGAAGGCATGGCTTGTAAACTGCCCTGCTTGGTCTGAAAATTCAACTAGATGACATCAAAGACACGGGTAAACCTGCCTTGATCCTCATGCTGGATCTTTCAGCTACGTTTTATCTCGTCGACCACCTGTTTCTCTGCGATCACCTCACCACCACAGCAAACTTCTCTCCTGCAGGCATTGACAGGACCAAATCCTTCCTAGGTGACAGATCCTCTCGGGTCTACATAGAGGATCATGCCTTCCTACACACGCCAGTTACCTACGGCGTCCCCGAAGGTTCTTGCCTTTCTCTGATTCTGTAAAACATCTATACAAAACCCCTCTTCGATGACCTGGATGTCCTCGGCATCTCCTACACGAACTATGCCGATGACACCCAAATTCTCCTCCCCCTCTCAGGCTCTTACCACCAATACACCACTACCATCAACTCAGTCTACAACATCGTCCGAAACTGGATGGCAACACACATGCCAAGTCTAAACTACGATTTACGATGATAAAACTGAGATTCTCATTATTGGTTACCCCAGCACTCTATGCACCTTGGATCTGGGTTACAATTCCTTCAACTTCGACGGCAATCTAATATCCATATCACCCGCTGCCAAAACTCTGGGTGTCTATCTGGATGCCTCACTTGACCTCTCACGTCAAGTTAACACCATCTCCTCCGCTGATGCCTACACAGCCAAACTGATCAATGACTGTAAGCCTTTCCTCTCCATGCCCAATCGCCTCACAATTGCCAGAGCAATCACCCTGGCCAAATTGGACTACTGCAATGACCTATTTGCTGACACTTTTGATTGCAACTTGAAAAAGGTCACAAATCATCCAAAACAATGCTGCCCAAGCTGCCCTCGGACTTAACAAAAACGCACATGTCTCAGAGGCCAGAAAAAACGCCATTGGCTGCTGATCTCTGAGCGAATCAACTTCAAGATCCTCTCCTTTGTTCACAACTGCCTCTCCAAAACTGCACCGGCCTACCTTTCTCAGCGCGTGGAAAAATACACCCTATTCTCGCCCACTAAGATCCTCACATGACCACTTGCTCAAAGTGCCCAGCTTCAATCGCCATTCTGCAAGAGGCTCGCTTCACTGTCGTTGCCGCCAAGCTGTGGAACAATCTCCCCTTGTTCCTGAGAATAGAACCCTCCTATTGGCCCTTTAGGAGAAACTTGAAAACCTGGCTTTTCGCCTAAGCTCCTCAGAGCCAAGACACTATATTACTGTTGAATGTCCTCAACATACGCTGGGTTGGGATGCAACCCTATGAGTTTATCTAAAGCTAAGGAGGCTATTCCGGAGCCCACAAAGGGAAGGGTTTTGAGATACTATAAGGCGGTGGGAGGGGGAGTGGGTCTTCCAAGTGGGATACACGTCTCCTTCAGGATCTCTGCTCTCAACACAGTCAAGGCCATATAGAGCCTTGCTCACTTTGTGCCAAAATTACAACCACACGGATATTGTTTGCGGCTCTCTAGTTGTAGTCCATCCAGGGTGTTAGTGCGTCGCTCATTTACTTAATATGCTTTATTCCGTACAGGACTCATCAAAGGAAAATGCATTATATATCAAATGCAGACACTACAATATATAATATGTACACTTCATCACACAAACCATATACAAACTAGAAACATTTGATAGGCAATTTAAAATTAAAAAATCGAATATCAAAGCATCAATAATAATAGTTCCTTCAGCACAATTATACCTTAATTGAAAACGTGGAAATGGATTACTACATAAGACACTGGAATTAAACAGTGCTATTCTTAGACTTTTCATATTATACTGCAAAATGTACTCATTTCTCTCTACAGGAACGAAGCATATATACCATCAGGCTGCCGGGTTCACCTGCACAATCACCGGGCCTCAGTTATCTGTCTCACGCTGTGATTCTTTTATTTTTCTTATCGAGGGCCTAGGAATAGAAAATGGTCCATGTTTCCCTATCTATCTATCCATCCATCCATCCATCCATCCATCCATCCATCCATCCATCCATCCATCCATCCATCCATCCATCCATCCATCCATCCATCCATCCATCCATCCATCCATCCATCCATCCATCCATCCATCCATCCATCCATCCATCCATCCATCCATCCATCTATTTATCTATCTATCCATCTATCTATAGCGCCACACGCCCAAAGGCCTCAGGGCAATATTCCCTATGCAGCCCACTCCAACTGGCATTGAAGTTTGCCAAAGGAAGTGTGCCCAATCTGAATTCAGCGCAGACCCATCCTGTCTGGAAGGGTCTCTTCGATCTAGGTACGCTTCATAGCCTGGCTGATACTTGTATATACCATATTCAGCACACCGTTTAGTTTCATACATTGGGAAACCGGTTCCTTATTCTTCCACCATATAACTAGTCTGTTTATCGGTACATTCTGGGGCTAACCACAGCATCCCAAAACCTAAAGCCTTCTCCGTGTTCTTGACATGTAGATCCCAAGAAAGTACATGAGCAACTTCCCAATTTAACAGACTAAGGGTCTTCAATACACTTGTGGGGATGGGGTTGCCCACAGCCGGATCCAGTACACAAGAGGGCACACATTTGCCAAGTATTCAGTATTGATCCAACCAAACTCTAATGAAGGGTAGGCGTGGCTTAGCCTTGCCAATACACCATCTAAAATGAACATGGGCATCGACCCCCAAGTACCTTTTCTTTCTTAGCCAATGGCTGCACCCAATGATTCCTGGTCCTGACCTTCAGAGCATAGCTCAGGATTTGGATTGGTAGACTCCTGCACACAGTGCCAGTGACGTCCGTCAAAACACGTCAGCTGCACCATTTCTAAACACAGGCTCTTCTTGGTGTGTCTTTTGAGGAAGTTATCCCAGCTCTACAAAGCGCAGAGTGTGACTGACTTCTGACGCACTTCCGGGTTTGTCAACATGCTCCATTTCACAGGAATGCCACTGGGACCAGGATAGCACGGGGCATGCAGAGGAAGAGGTCAACGGCATGGAGCTGGGAGGCCCCATCTCGCATTCTAAGCATACTGTGGCCAGGCCCTCCACCTGTGTCGCTGAAACCACTGGGGTAACTCTTCCGCTTCAGCTGCATCCCACCAAGGCCCTTCAGAAGGCGATGCTCACGCCAGGACGCACTGTTCTATCATTTACATTCCGGCAAGCTCAACCTTCATCCAGAAGACGGAGTTGTGTCGCTTTTCTCTTCATCACGCAAAGCAAATATGGCGGAAGTAAACACTGATACAATTAATGTAGATGAAATCACTTCTCTAGAAGGACGGGCAGAACCCTGCGTGTTTATCACCAATTTTAGGTCAAGATACAGAGGCTGCGATTTTGTATTATTTTCTTCAAAGAAGCGAACAGGTTAACTTTGGATAAAGTAAAGGGCATCTTGACGCGGCCCAATGTACCGTCAGGTGTTGCCCAGGAGTAGTGCCACGTCTATATTATCCTACGCACGATCTAAATGCCCTCCTCTTCTTTGCTGGTGCCAAGCTTCAGCTGTGTGTTGTGGCTCTTGCTGTGTGTATTGTTCTATTGACTTTTCCTGGTGCAGACCTGTGGAGGTATCACTGTCCTGGATCATGAAGACTATTAGTCCCTGGCGGGGCGCTGGAGGGAGCGCAGCAAGTGCCGGGTCGGTGCTTCCGCGTGTGAGGGCTCTGCGGGCACATGCTCCGCTCCTGGTGGGCATCGCTTGGTGCTGTGGTGATTGTGGTGCACAGTAGTTTGGACCATAATTTCGGCATCCGCCGAGGGTTGTCTCTGTGTTTTCGCACCTTCAGTGCTAGCTTTACACCAGCCTTGTGCACAGGGCAGGGAGTGCGGCAGTCTGCCCTCTACGTTCTTGTGTATTTTGGGCCAGCGATGTAGGGATATCTTGCATCAGCGTTCTTTCTCGTGCTAGAAAGCTTGCCATACAGTTTACAAACAGGAGTTTTTGACATAAATTGAGATCCCCCTAGAGCGTATCTCTAATGTAACCAGTTCCAGCATTTGGCTAACTTGCATTCTATGCTGTTCAGTCTTTGACCTCTACCATGACTGGTGCCTTGTCTTTCTCCAGGAAGCCTGAGAAAGAGGGGTGAACCTTTGAAGAAAAAGACCCAGGTGACTCCTGAAGTGGGAGGAGCAATATTGGTTGCCCGAAGTATCCGGACCTGAGGAGTCCCAGGTTGACAATGCCATGGTGGTTTCCAAATATAAGTCCCTGCATGCTGTCAAAGGGAATATTGTTTTGTGTGTGCCTCAGCATCAGAAAGTGTATTTTCATAACTGCCTCTTCCTTTGGTCAAGGTAGCAAGTCTGGCAAAAAGAAAAGGGGTGTGTCTTCCTTCTCCTCCTTCTTGGGGAATGAGACATATTGTGATGCTGATTCCTCAGGCCTGGTCTTGATTTTGGAGAATGAAGAGTGGCGTAACTACACCTGCGCGCCCCGAGGGACATGCTTCCCGCGGACAAGAGCATCTGACGCCACCAAGGGAACTTTAGACAGACTCGAAAAACCTGTGTTCGAATCAGTTGAGGTCACTCATGCCAGAGGGAGTGGACCCCCATAGATCCTGCGGCTACTTAGTTAGACAAAAGATTAAGCACGCCCCTGGAAAGGAAAGAGAAGAGTAGGCTTAGAGCAAAATGCCCCACCCCTTCCTCTTTGGGTAAGGTCATGATCACACCTGAATTAGATTCCCAGTTGATAGGTTTTATGGCCATATCTGGGGAGGATCCCAAGAAGGGACCAGACAGGGCATTACACTTATGCCAGGACAAGGTCTTTGATATCTTCGGGTCTCTGGCAGGAATATTTGTTTTGTCTGAAGAGGCTCTGGAGAAAGGGCAGATGGTTGACCCAATGCCACTTAGAGAGCGGGTGCAGAAGGCAATATGTTTTCTGGGTACTGGTGGCAGAGTGTAGTAAAGATGTCCTCTTGCAATGATTTCTTAACCTAGCCCAGAGAGCCGGGCTTGGATCCCGGCTCCATGCTATTTGGGGATGGGTTTATTAAGGATATTCCAAATATGTGGGGCTGTTCAGATACTTAGACAAGGCCCACGCTTCCTTGAAAAGTGCGTTTGGTGCACGTGTTTTTAGACGAGCCTGAAAAGGTGCCAGTCATTTCCCCAGCTGCTCATTTCAGGGGCCCTGGCGACACAATCAATTCAAGTTCCAGGCAGGGGAGATGCCGCGCAGCAGCACATTTGTTCCCCAATGCACCAGAGGGTCTGCTTTCCACAGTGGAGGATTTCAATGACCAAGATTCCAGAGAAGTCACTGGTCCCAGACTGCAGGTTTCGTTACCAGGAAGCATTGGGGGCAGTTTGCTGGGGCTTTCTATTCCTGGTTCTGCATAACCCACGATCCAGGGGTTCTTAAAACCACTCAGGGCCCCCACATTCGCCTATGCCTGACTCCTTTACAGGCATCCGCTCCCCTCCCGATTGTGTTTCCACAGGAAGGGACAAAGTTGGTCCATCAAGAGGTTCTAGAACTAAGAGTGTGAAGGAACTGGTGTCCACACTTCCATGGATACCCCAAGGTTTGTGAGCAATATATTTCTGGTAAGCAAGAAGTTGGAGGAGGTCCAGCCAGTTAGCAACTACAGGGAATTCAGCAGTTTTATCGAATGCAGTCCTTTTAAAATGGAGGGACTGCATCTCCGATACGCTGGTCCCGGTGCAATGGATGACCATACTGGAGCTCGAAGAAGCCCATCTAGCCATTCCTATTCTCGCTCCCCATCAGGACTTGCTTCAGTTTGTGTGGGGCAACAGGAAATGGAAATGTGTGTGTCTGCCGTTCGGCCTGTCAGTTGCCCTGTGCTGTTTCGCTGAGGTGATGAAACGGATGTGGCAGCTCCCAGGGCGCGCAGCATTCACTTGATCCTATATCTAATTGACATTCTGGTAACGTCCCACTCCAAACCGATGGTGGTCCTTCATCTCCACACCACAGCAAACCTCTGACACCTTATGAGTTTACAATAAATTGGAAAAAGTCAAGCCTTGTTAGTGTTTAGAGTTTCTGGGTTTCCATATGGATATAATTCAGGCATTCTTGCAGCTACTTTTATCCAAGGTTTAAGTTATCAGGGTGGAAATCAGGCCTGTTCTGGCAGCCACAGGATTTCTCTGAGGCCTTTGGGATGGATTTTGTGTCTCCTGTAGACACCGATTCAAGCAAACCTTCCGGGTCCTCTTCATTATAGGTCACTGCAGAGGTTGAGGAATCAATTTTAAGGAAGTTCTGCAGCGATTCAGATACGATTCATCTCTGTGTGGAGGCCAGGTTGGAGCTCCAGTGGTGGTTGAAACACATGGAAGCCTGGAACGGCAAAGCAATCTTTGCCACATCCCCAAATTTAACCATAGAGTCGGATGCCAATTGATTGGGATGCAGAGCTCTGTGTGGGGATGTAACACCAGTGGGGGAAATTGACTCCCCCTGACAAGGAGATACACATCAATTGCTTAGAATTGATGTCAGACTCCTTTGTACTGAAGGGTTGGTCAAAGGGTTGGGTGTATTTTTGCATTCTATTGAGATGGACAACATTTCAGCCAATTTGGTATGTCAACAAGACTGGGGTCCCTGTTCTCGCTTGCTGGCAGAGATTGAAAGGGATTTTTGGCATTTTTGTCTGGATAGACAGATTATGTGGTGGACAGAATGCCTGCCCAGCCTACACACTCTGTTGGCTGATTGGAATTCCAGGTTCATCCGCGACTCCAGTGATTAGAAGTTCCACAAAGCAGGGTTTACCCGGATAAACACTCTCTTGGATCCTCTAGAGGCAGGCCTGCTTGAGTCTCGTCTCAATGCTCAATGTCCACGCATCTTCAGATGGAGGCCAGACCCAGAAGGAATGGACTGGGATGCTGTTCAATAGAACTGGGCAAGCATCGAGGGTTACGCGTTTCCTCTGCTCCTCATGATTACGAGACTGATGGAGCATGTGATGATTCAACCATCATCAGAGGTTCTGGTAACTCCGCTTGGCCAGCTCGGTCTTGATATCCGGCACTGTTGGCGATGTCCATGGATTTGCTCCATCTTCTCCCAACGTTTCAAGATCGTGTCTTATGCGGATCACTCCAGTTAATGGTTCCTGGCAAGCCAAAGGCCTTTCGACTTCGCCTTCTTCAATCCTTAAGTAGTCCTGGGCCCCCAGAACTTCCAAGGGTTATTGCACACCTTTGGGAGCTTGGGTTTGCTGGAATGTGGAGAGTTCATAGGATCCAGCTGCTGCAGCCCCAGTACAGGTGGCACATTTCTCATCCCATCTGTTTGGTCGAAATCAAACTTTACGAACTCTGAATCGGTCCAGATCATTTATTCCAGCTGTGCATGAGTTTGTGGACACCACAGCCATTGGTTCACATACATTGGTCTGTCGACTCCTTAACAACGTTAAGATGCTGAAGCCACCAGGGACTAGGTTCTCGGCCCTGTGTGATGTTAACATGTTATCTCTTTTTTTTGTCCTGGCCATCAACTTGGTTGCTTTGTTTATAACAGTTGTCTGCAAAATTGGTCATGTTGCTATCCCTAATTTCTTTTAGACAGGGTTTGGATCCAAGGGTATTAGATCCAAGGGTATTAGATGTGAGCAATAGGTCCTTCTCTCCCTTTGGAGTTTATTTCCATATCTCCAGACCTACACAATGTGCCTCTGGGACAGTGATTTACCCTGAACTGTGTGGATTCATTGGGTCATGTCTCTTTCTGGTACTGATGTTTCCCTGTTTGGTGCCCGCTCTGCCAGGAGAGCCATAGCCACAAAATCCTTTTTGTCCGAGGGTTGCTTTCAAGATATACTGGGATCGGCTGATTGGTACAGCGATTCCACTTTCAAGTCATTTTACATTAAACCCTTTCTGCATACGTCACTAAGGATGCTGGATGCGCTTTAATTCATTAATTCATCTTTTATTATGTACTGAATACCGGAGACCAGTCTCTGAGCGATCTGTGTTGCTCTGCGTTGTCTTGCTTCCAAGACAAGCAGGTTGCCCCTGAGCTATCCCCCGGCCTGTTAAACATGCCAAATCGTAGCCCCTATGTCTTGACCTAAAATACCAATTTTCTGAGCTGGCTAGATATGAAAATTGCAATTTTAATAAAACGACATAGGTTTTTCCCACTCTGGTTTCCTCTCCTGAAGTTTTACTTTGTTTGGTTTCCTTCCAAGATAGCCGATTGGAGGGCTTCATGATCATTGGCAAAGGAGGCTGGTTCCAAAACTGTTTGGCTTCACATTCTGTTTAGTGGAGTGAGTTCCCATTGGGCAATGAAGAAGAGGGGCTTTAGATCTCACGGGATTTCATAGACGTAGGACTAATGAATAACATCTGGGAATACCTGGGGCTGGTTCAAGACGTCCTTATCCAAAGTTAACCTGTTTATTCCTTTGCTGCTTGCAGTCCTAGAAAAACAGATAAAGCGGACGCCTCATAGTCTTTAATGAAATTGCTATTTTCTTTCGCTGCTAAGAAAAGGGTATTATCATGAACCTAAGAAGCCTGTATGTACAGGAAGCGGCAGCTTTTTTTTACGTCTCTAACAGATCTTATATTCACTCCCACATGGAATAATTTCATTAAATGCTCGTGCTTTTATTATTTTTTCTCCATATTTTTATTTTCATTAATTTATTTATTTATTTGAACTTTGTTACACCGTGCTGCATGCACGCAGGCCTCAGGGAGCACAAGGTTGGGTTGGTATTCAGTGGACATTTTTACTTCAATGAGCAAGGATTTGATTAATTTCAAACTGTAAGTAAAATTAAGTAAAGTAAAATATGTTAATATAACATTGCTGCCATCTATATTGCTACCAATAAACACTTCCCATCAATTACGTGTATCTTCAAGAGCTCGCCAATTGGCCCTTGTGAATATCTGCAGTGGCGACATCTCTAGCGAGTCTCTTCCGTATTATTGTTATCGGCCATGTCAAAGCTCGCTGATTGACGGTGCCCCCCCTAAGGTAACATAAGGTGCATTTGTGGCTCTGCTAGGGCACCCTGAAGCGATAGAATGGCATCTTGGATCCTACATCCTACGCCGCGTAAGATGCGGAGTGCGTGCCACCGCTGCGTCCCAGCCGCAGCGCGATGTTATGGCTATAGCTGGGAAATCACCTGCCTGCCCAGGCTATACTTTATCACCCACCTCCATGTCTCCCGCTCCTTCCGGGTCTATGAGGAGGACATTGCCAGGCCTGTGGGTGAGGGTGAAGGCATCTGGAGGGCTTTTCAAGCAGAGACCAACATGTGATGTGTGTCCTGCTTTGTGAATCGCGCTTTCATGGCGCGCTGAAGGCCACAGCTGGATGAAGCAGGTGCCGTGAGGCTATCGATTGGAGTGATATAATCCCAGGCCGAGTTGCCTCAGATTATCCCGAGAAGCTTTTACTGGGCTGCAAAAGCCATCAGCCAAATCGATTAAGCATTGATTTGCCAGGACAACTTGTGTTGCCATTGACTTAACTAAAATGATATTCTTTAATTAAGTTCTGTGGTCGAACAGCAATTATTTTGAGTAGATCTTGCTGCTGGTCCTTTTCCCAATTGCTTATCTGGGGAACTTTAAAAACATTTTGGTCTTGATAAATGGAAATGTGGACTGACTCCCATTTGAACATCTTTCCCATTGCCGCCCTCCCTATTGGGTAGTTTCATCCCCTTTCAGTGCCCTCCCTGAAAGTCGTTGGCTATGAACTTGCACTGAGAAATATTTGTATCCTATAATTTCCATTTCTTTCGAACTTTAAGAAAATTACAACAGTAACATTGCATTCAGATCCAAACCTGGGGGCTGCATTTTCTCTGATTTCTTTGGAGATCATCATCGTCTTGCAGGTAGGAGTGCAAGAAATTATTGCCGGAATAATTTAATTGGTGAAAGTCACCTCTAATACCATTTCTCCGGCGGGGCAGAATTGTACTTGCTTCACCACTTCTTGGTCGGTGTTTTCAGTTTTTTTCAGGAATTTAATTTTCCTGACTTTATTTCCTCCCTCAGGTGGTAAAATGTCAATAACTTCACTTTTTCACCCAAAATGTAATATTTTTTGCTCCAAATGTTATCTGGTCCCTAAAAATGAATCTTTGAAAAAACAGAAAATTGCTGGTGGGGACAAAGTCAGAAACTGCCACTTTTGCACCAGGGGCAACATTGGCAAAGCAGGCACATTTTGCCTGGAATTTCCCTCTTTTTTCCAAGGAGCAAATCCTGAGCATTTCGCTCTTCCTTGTTGTATGGTATTTTTCTCACATGAGACTGTTTGTACTGTACCCGAGTGCTATCATGGCTTGCTATGAGATTATTAGAATACTGAGCGCAGGAGAGTGCAGAGCACAGCTGGGGCTGTTTGCTATTCTTTCCGCGTATGAGTAGAGTCTGCCTTATTGTCAATATTCCCTACTTTCGTATATTCCTACCACTGCAATTTGCTCAACGGTGAACATTCTGTCTGCGCCTTAGTTGCAATTGGTTGCCTCTCCTGTCAATTTAATGGAAAGAGTCCCAGATGTCCTGGCTTGAGAAAACAGTACTTGGTTTGTTCTATTTTATTTTGTTGGAAGCACATGCATATTTTGTGTTAAGCACTTTAATGGTTGTTGTTAAATCTAATGGAGCAGTTCCTGTCCTTTAGTCACAGCTCCACATTTATTGAGGCGTTTCATGACGCGCTTGACCTATGGCCACCAAAATATCTCGGCTTTGCCAATGCATGTTACCCTGTGTTGGAGTCCGGAAGCTTCTTCCATAGCTTGGGGCTTGTAGGATGGAGGCGTGTCTGTGTCCCCTGGCGTTCTTTAGGGAGGGACGGTGAGGCGATTTACTCTCTCCCAGGTTGAAGGGCTCTTTCCAGAGTATATCCAGGGCCATTGCTACTGAGTCTGTAAGGCAATCCTAGGGCCTGCCATAAGCAGAGGGGCACTGAGGGGCAGTATATGGGTCATAAATACAGGAAATCCGGTTCTTTTGTAAGTGAGCGAGTGTAGTTTGCGTTTGCCCATGGTGGCTTAAACCCTTTCCCATGGTGGCTTAACCCTTGCGTATGTGTTATTTGCGGCCCTGTTTCCTCCCCGCCTCTTCTGCAGCCCCACAGAGATGTGCACTCACTCACCCACTAGTCAGCACCTCACCTCTCACACAGCACAGCCAGGCATGACCAGCGGCTGGTTCAACTCCCACAGCTCCGGCGCTGATCCTCGGAGGCCGAAAGAATGTCATTTGTTTTGCCACAGGGCTGAATTTGCTCTCCCAACCCGCACCCAGTGCCTGCTCCCTCCTCCCACCTGACAGACGCTGCCACCTCATGGCTGTGCCCTGCCTGTTTCTGAGCACGAGTGCTGGAGGGTGAGGTGAGAGCGCGCCTTCATATTGGAGGTGCGGAAACGGCGAAAACACGAGGGGGCAAATGCCCCACAGGGCCTCGCCAAGATGGACGCCCGCGTGCTGTTCTACATGTACCTGGTCTTCTTGTCCGTCCTCTCTTTCTCAGGTGAGCTTGTGGGGTTGCTGTCAATATCCGCGCAGGGGAATCTGGGCCTTTCATTGCATCTTTCTTGCAGTGAATCATTTCTTATTAATAGCAGTTAATAGCTGCGATGTTTTATTAAATGAATAGACGCAATCTGCAATTAAACTTGATCAAAGCCAGGCTTATTAAAAAGCAACACAAAAATATGTGTCCCAAGGGCGTCATTTAGGGGCCCTCAGGGGAAGCAACTCCCACCCATATGTTGCTGCTTGAAACCTCTGTGTGGGGGGTGGGGGGTTGTGTCACCATGTCCCAAGTTGCATTGTGAGTTGTCCTTATGAGAGACTGCTAAAAGATGACATTTCAATGTTTGACTTGCAGTTTTGGGAATTTAAAGAGTTAAAAGAAATAAATTGCCAAAAGTCCTCCCTTATGAATTATTTAAATCGATTTCTTTTTTTTATTTAATGTTCTGGGTGTCCACCAACATCCCATATTCCTCTGCTGCACTCCCCCATTTCCCTACATACCTCTCCTGCGCCACAAAGGTTTTGTTTAATTTGCCAAACCCTTGCTATAAAGTAACTATGAAACAGCTGTGGCTTAATACGAAAATCCCACATAGTATACCCTGGAGCAAAACACAGAGTACTTTGTTATGGGTACTTCAGAGTAACGTCGGACTGTTACTTATTCTTTCCTTACACTGCATGTGATGCAGGGGGGTGGGATATGTCTAACATATCGACCTATGTCTTTCCTTAATTAATTTCCCCAGAACCTCAGTTGTGATCACATTAATGGGAACAGGCCCCTCTTCATTCCCCGCATTTGTCCGCAATGGGCCCCAGCCCCACTCCACCCCCTCTCACTCCTGCAAGTCAATTTGAATTTTTTTGCATACTTTACTTTCAGACGCTTTAATTTGACATATTTGATATTTTCCACTCCCTATTCTAACATTCTTTTATTTTCTATTTGACATCCGTCCGATACTGGGGATACAATGCAAACACCACATCCTACCAGTGCGGCTAAATCCATGTAATGTAATGCAAGTGGGCTTGTATAGTGCCTGTCGGTCCTATTGGTGGACTCACAGCGCTTGACTCTGTAAGATAAAAGGGGTGGGGTTTGCTAGTGGGACAGTGGGAAAGGCGGATGGGAAAATTGTGGTGTTGATGGGTGCAGTTCAGAAGTACCAGTTCCCTTGTGCCAATCTGCTTTCTATGGGTTGGGGGGTGATACTTGGCAGTATGTTATCCATAGGGAAGAGCCCAAGATCTGATCGACTGCAGTGGTTTGGTTCTGGTGGGCCTCTGATGTGCGAGTATGTGTCAGGACTAAAGAGGAGAGCTCAGTCACAACTTAGTTAGTGCTTGACCAAAAGAAATATAATGTTACTTTGAAAAAGCCATGAAGATTCCCAAGCTATTAACAGTATAGGATAGGGATGGTACTGCGCTATGCTTTTATAATAACATTATAGGATAGGGATTGTACTGCAGTAATTCTTTATAATAACAGTGCAGGATAGGACGTGCTCCAAATAAGATTTGGAAGTGGGAGTAAAATTACTTTTTAGGGAGTAAAAAGTTAAGTTCATTTCCCTAAGAGAATATTACATAAGCAAGTAAAATGGTTGAATTGGAAAACCAAAATAGTTTTAGAATATTTATTTCTTTGCACCTAGTTATTCATGCACATTAAAAGAAACATGTTTACTTCTTCCAATCTGGCAGCTGAAATAGTAGTTCCTTCCTGTGTTACTACATGTGCTACTGGTCTAAACATATCCATGGAGCTGTGACGGTGAAAGCCGGGGCGCAGGATTCCACATGTCTTTTGCTATGTGTTTTTGGTAGTATTGTTACTCACTATTTCTATTTTTTGGGACTATTTGCCGATTGTTTGTGCATAAAAGTGTCCGAAACACCCCCTTATCTGTATGGCTGAGGATTTGGATCGTTCTGCAGTATGTCTTTATAATAACAGTATAGGATAGGGATTGTACAGTGGCATGCCATTATAATAACAGTATAGGATAGGGAGGGTACAGTGGTATGTCTTTATAATAACAGTATAGGATAGGGATGGTACTGCAGTATGCCTTTATAATAACAGTATAGGATAGGGAGGGTACAGAGGTTTGCCTTTATAATAACAGTATAGGATAGGGATGGTTATTTAGTATGTCTTTATAACAGTATAGGATAGGGATTGTACTGCAGTATGCCTTTATAATAACAGTATAGGATAGGGATGGTACTGAGGTATGTCTTTATAATAACAGTATATGAAAGGGAGGGTACAGAGGTTTGCCTTTATAATAACAGTTTAGGATTGGGATGGTACAGTGGTATGACATTATAATAACAGTATAGGATAGGGAGGGTACAGTGGTATGCCATTATAATAACAGTATAGGCTATGCCTTTATAATAACAGTATAGGATAGGGAGGGTACAGTGGTATGTCTTTATAATAACAGTATAGGATAGGGATGGCACTGCAGTATGCCTTTATAATAACAGTATAGGATAGGGATGGTACTGAGGTATGTCTTTATAATAACAGTATAGGATAGGGAGGGTACAGTGGTATGCCTTTATAATAACAGTATAGTATAGGGATGGTTATGTAGTATGTCTTTATAACAGTATAGGATAGGGATTGTACTGCAGTATGCCTTTATAATAACAGTATAGGATAGGGATGCTACTGAGGTATGTCTTTATAATAACAGTATATGATAGGGAGGGTACAGAGGTTTGCCTTTATAATAACAGCATAGGATAGGGAGGGTACATAGGTTTGGCTTTATAATAACAGTATAGGATAGGGAGGGTACAGTGGTATGTCCATATAATAACGGCATAGGATAGGGATGGTACTGCAGTATGCCTTTATTATAACAGTATAGGATAGGGATGGTTCTGCAGTCTGTCTTTATAATAACATTATAGGATAGGGATGGTACTGGAGTATGTCTTTATAATAACAGTATAGTGAAAGTGCTCACTCCCCACAATACCGATACAAACCTATAATAAAAGACACATCCAAGAAGGGAATGAGACTAAGAGAACAGGCTGCAAGGTTGGCAAGGCTTTATATAAGATCTGGCATCCAGAGAACTCTGCTGCCTTGAGAGTGCTCAGGCAAACAATACAGGCACAATGGATTATAAAGCAAAATAGCATCATCAGTGATGTCAGTAACATAGGGTACAATATTGGCACATGATTGGTTGGGGAGTGATGTTACATATGGCCCTGTAGGTGCTGCTTCTTCAGGTTAGGTTGCCCAGTTGGCAGGAGGGTGAGTGTCACAAGGTCCAGCTGGCCGTGTCCGGGTGGGATGAGGGTTAGGTCTCAAAGAGATAGAGCTGACACTAACTAATCTGGCATGAGAAACTACCACTAGACGTGTAATAAACAACAATCATTAATATACCTTTGAGTAAATCTTGAAAATATATAAATTGCATACACTTGATTACATCATCTTTCATTGGGACTTTTATGAGGAGAAGGACTTGGGGGGTCTTGTACCCTGTGATAACTTGGGGGACTAGGCTGTTCTGGCACATCAAGGCGGGTGGGGAGTGTAATGACATATGTTAGTTTTAGGACACAATATACTACTACAGTGATCTGGATTTAGTGGGGGCACTCTGGGGCGGGCTGCACATCAGGGTCACACTTCTGGTACATCAAGAGAATACCTTATGAGGGCACAGGATTGCACAAGCAATGATTTTCCAGCAGCAGTTTGCGAAGATGGATGAGCTACAAATCATATTTCGAACCGGTTCACACATAGGACAGGGATCTCAGAAGAAGAGTGAGAAGATACATATTGCTATTTGTTTCAATTATCCTCGGCGCATCCGTGAGAAAGGGATTTGTGAAGCTTCAGACAGTGAAGGAAAAGGTGGGGGCCATGAGCGCTCGCTGTGCGCGGCGCTGCAGATGGGAGAGAAGTCTTTCATAGTATCGGAGCACGGCCTCGTCCAAAGATGGAGTCGAGGGTGCACAAAATGCAAGCCAAGTGTATCTCGCATTAGCCCCACTTATGCTGCTGTTAGTATACGGGCAATGGAGGCATCACCCGCTACTGCGTGAGCAAATGGTCCATTTCCCACAGAATGTATAGTGGGGCCAAATGACTCCTTTCTCCCTCACATTCCCCCCTTTCGTTACATCTAAAGTAACAAACTAACCCTTATTATTATTTGCATTCCGATAGTACTCCGCTTCCTGTATTGCTTCATCCCAGGATGGGGTCCCCTTTATTGGCATCCATGCCCTACAGACACTTCGTAAGCTGTGACCTCTTCCAGCATATTCATCAGGGGTGCATGTCATGTATATTCCCCCATCTCCATCCAGGTCCAACCATACCTCTTTGTACCATTGCAATTCTCGTGGCACTTTGATTGTGGTGTGATATAAATGATCCACACTATCCCCTTGATAGCGATACACTGCTGTCATATGATACTTAGAGGGACCAGACTCTCCTGTTTGGATCTGCACATCTTTAATATTTTGCACCATTGTTGGTTGGCCCATTGTTACCATCATCATCGCTGAACTAGGCATTGATTTTGCACAACATCGAACCCCTACCTGACACACACAGAAACATAGTAACAGGAAAAGGATGAGTGGGAGAAAAATGTTCATCATCACACTAAACCATGATGGTATCCAGTTGAAAATGTCATCTAACCTGTTGCTTGGCTCTTTTCCTCCTTCCTTCCGCATCCTTTCACCTAAGTAGTGCACTGCCGAGATGACTTGGGAAAGGGTCCCATTATCGGCGTCTGCAGAGGGTACGAATGTGCAGCAGGCACTCCCCATTTTTCGGCAAACACCGCCGTCCATGGCTGTAAGGCGATCCAGGACATATCGGTTCTGCATTGGTCATCAACTGCAGGGCGCATAGTTCCACCTTGATAACATTAAATCCTTCTTCGGTGTCATTGGCCAGTTGGATCAGCTCCCAGCAGACAATCTGCAGCCATTTGGCGTTTGTTCGCGCCTGAAGTCCTGGCACCAGGAGCGAAGCAAAGAACATTTCGGCAGAGTTGAAAAGCTTGTATTTGTCAGGAATTTCTGCCAGGAGTTCTGATGATTTACTGGAGATATAATTAGATGACCTTCGTTTGCGGGACACTTTGTCTTGTAAGTTGGTTGCAGACAAGTTGTCGTACGTGGATGGTTCTATTGTTGCTGGCTGGGGTGCTGCCGATATGCCAGCTGATTTTCTTCCCCCTTGGACATGACTTTCTGGGATCACCTTTAGCGCCGAGTGTAGTGTGGCCAGGGCGCAGGTGCCTCTCCATGATGACAGGAGATGCAGATATGCTTGTTTGCCACATACCCAGTAAGTGTCCATTAGTGCTGCTCTCCCTTTTTTCATGTCCGGAATGATGATTGTTTTGTTGCACCATTTGTTTGAACTCATCTGTACTTTCCCTTTGTCATGGAAACAAAGTTTGTGTGCAATTTCTTTCTATATTTTGATGGGTTTTTCGAGAGCTGTAGCCCACGTGAGTTTAGCGATGTGTTGGGACCATATTGGAGTGCATGTTTCTTTAACCATTGAAAGTTCTCTTCAGTGAGACCTTGCAGTGCTTCTGCTTTACACGTAACTGTCTCTTCTTGCCATTTGTTTTCAGTGAACATTGTCCCTTTGATAATGAAAAATGGTTCCTTAATGCAAATCACTCCTTGCGGTTTGCTCGTGCAGGTTTTCTCGTTCTGCAGCAATTGTATTGTTACTGTGTGTGCCTGGAAGATACTTCGAATCCTACACAATACTAGATGAACTAAACACTGGGCATCCAACATGCGTATTTCATGGGGTATGAGGACTTTGGGTGTGCCGGAGGCATGAGGAATGAGAGAGAAAATGTAACAGCTCTCATTTGTTGCTTGTTTGGCTGTGGCACTCATGTCCGAGTACCATTTGTTGGACTGATCCGGGTGGTGGAGGTCTTCAACCTCATCTAATCCCAGACCATGGTATGCACCATAACCCTTCCCCCCCTTTTATGTCTCTTACTCCCCCCTTTAACGCTATGCAACATTTTCACCCTTTGATATTTTATAGGAAAAATATTTGTCCAAAACATGTTGTGTCACTCTGCTCATTATTACCTTGCCAGGACTGTGGTACTGAATAGCTTTTGGTGATTGGGGCATTGGGACTAGAGTGCATATTATTGCCATGTGAGGAAAGATTTTTGGTTGTGTGTGTGCTTGTATATGGCAATTCAGATGCACCGAACAGGGAATAATCACCATTATATTCATTAATTTCGTCATCATCATCATAACCCATAGCAGCATATGTAGAAATGGGGGTTTTGACAGTTCGGTTTTTATACAAAGTTGTAAGATTAGCATTCAGGGAGGCATTGTGTGACCAAATGGTTTTAACTCCAGTCCACATAAGGCTTGATCCTTCTTGTATTAGGTGTACTCCCCCTCCTTTATATCACCCAATATAAATGACACACTCCAGTCAAGGCGGCCAAGGCAAAAGAACATTACGGAAAATACAATTGACACAAAATAAAGTCTGCACTCATAAGTGTAATTTCTACTACTATCTAAATTGGAGTCGTTGTTAGTGAGGGCCCTCCTCTCCATCATATTTCAACCTGAAGGGGCGATATATAAGTGTTAAGTACACAAAAGAATACATATATTTATTTTCTATTTCATTTATATCATACTTATTATTGGCATATCCTGTACAAAAACATTAATTATCTGTTAAGGCATTTAGGCAGAGGTAGATCCCATTTTTTCAAAATTATACTTTGACAGATCCCACCATAGACTAGGGATGTGCTTGGGTTAAGACATTTAGGTTGAAGTGTTATAGAACAGCAATATGGATATATATTTTAAGAAAGACAGATAGGACAGAAAGATACTGAGGGAGAGAGGGAGAAATAGAGTACACTAGGGATCATGAAAACATTAATATATACATTTTTCATATTAGCATTTACATGAACTTTTCATTGTTGCCCTCTGCGTATTTTTCTTTATATTTCCCTGTTCCTCTCATATACTCTTCCTTTTTTCTATATTTTAGGGAGATGCAACGTCCTGACCTTGTTCACTTTGGGGTGTTGTACTTTCGTGTACCTTTCTTACATCGGCGAGATGCACCCAGTATTTTAACCCTTTCACTTTCACTGCGGTGGAAGTGCAATAAATTACTTCATAAGGGCCATGAAATCGTGGGTAATTCCATCTCTGCACGAAGCTTCATACATACACATTTTCACCAGGCATTAGCTGTCCTGTGGTGCGGTCGTGTGCTGGCATTGTTGTATCTGTTTCATTGTCTTGAATGAACGGGGGTGCTATTTGCTTTGCTATACCTCGTAAAGCCAGTGTCAGCTGGGTAAGGTATTCCTTAAATTTGTCCGTAAGTATACGCCGTCCCGTCACTATTTCATGCTGGCTTAAATGGTGGTCCATACATGGCTGCGTTCTGAATTGGAACAGTGCTAGAGGCAAGCAATACACCCAGTTTTTCTTAAGTGTGTGACACAATTTGGAAAATTTACTATTTAGCAGTCCGTTTATTTTTTTGACAATTCCATTAGCTTACAGGTGATAAATCGAACAGAGTTTATGCTTTACCCCTAACAACGTTGTCACTTCTTTGAACAGGTCGCTTACAAAATGTGTTCCATTATCTGATCTGATCACATCACATATGCCACACTTGGAGAATACTTCTCTAACCAAAAATGTGGCCGTGCATTTGGCGTCTGGGTGAGCACATGGTCCTGCTTCTACCCACCATGAGAAAGGGCACACTATTACTAAGAGGTACCTTGCCCCGTTACATCTTACTCCCATGTCGGCATAGTCTATGTGTAGTTCTCTGAATGGCCTGGAGGGGCGTGACAGTGTCCCTCACAATGTTCTTATTGTCATACCTGAACTGTACATTTGGCATGTTGTACATTGTATTGTTGGTTTCGACAAGTACTCCTGTAAATTGGGGACAGACCACTCTTCCTGGATGTCTGCCGCAATGTGTTGCTTTGTAACGTGCATTGGAAAATGTAGTTGCTGAAATGCTACTTTTAATAATTCTATGGGCATCACTACCTTGCCTGTTATTTCTTGTTGCCATATTAAATCTGTGGGCGGATGTTTGCACCCACTTATAGTTCTTGCTCTTCAGGGAGTGCACGCCTTTGCAACTCTATTACCTGTAGTATGGGTGTGGAGTTATACCCTTCCTCTTGGGGGTCTTCGGCGGTTGTTTTCATAATGCATTCTATTGCTTGGGGGACGTCAAAGTACGCTGCTTCTTTCGCGGCAGCATCCGCTGCCACGTTTCGGAGTGAGATTACGTCTGTTTTGTTGGTGTGTGCCTGGCACTTTACCAACGCTACTACTGAGGGTTCAGCGAGTGCTTCGATTAGATCATTCAATAGTGCTGCATGCTGAACAGGAGAGCAGTCTGCTCTCCTAAACCCTCTTCATTGCCATTGTGAGAACCCGGAGTGTACCGTTGTTGTCACATATGCCGAGTCAGAGTAGATAGTCACTGCGCATCCTTTAGCTGTATTCAATGCTTCAATTAATGCAATGAGTTCCGCTGCTTGTGCTGAAAAATGTGAGGGGAGGTGTTTCTGTACTATCACTTCATATTCTTCCCCTTTGATCCTTACCACAGCCGCCCCTGCATGTTTTTGTCCTGTTTCACAATCAATAGATGCTGACCCATCCACAAAGTATATTTCTCCTCCTGCTAGGGCATTTTCACTTGCTTTTGGAATGTCATCCTCTTCTCTTTCATAAGTGGCACAATCGTGTGCTTGCATGTCTTCTACCGTGCAGGGTTCGGTAATGAATGTGGCAGGGTTTACTGTTTTGCACCTAACAACATTTGGGCTTGATATTATTATCTCGTATGCAGTTGCTCTTTGGGTGGTAAGTGTGGATTTTGACCTTTCTAGAATGGCAAACAGTGAGTGGTCTGCGTATAGTGTTACAGAGCAGCCCATCACTATGGTGGCACTTTTCTCTATCGCGAAGTCCGCTGCTGCGAGAGCTTGTTCGTACGCGAAGTGACCTTGCATCACTGAATCTAAGGTACTGCTGTACTAGGCCAGTGGCTTGTGACCTAATGATGTCTTCTGTGTTAGAACCGCTGTCATTAACTTTCCATTG
This sequence comes from Ambystoma mexicanum, assembly GCF_040938575.1. Lineage (NCBI taxonomy): Eukaryota > Metazoa > Chordata > Amphibia > Caudata > Ambystomatidae > Ambystoma > Ambystoma mexicanum. The sequence goes on from NC_090938.1 coordinate 714,670,047, forward strand.
CAATGTGAAAAGAGGTAGAACTCCTGATCATAGTCTGGGTTCGCCAAAACAGGTGCGTGTGTTATGAGGTCCTATAATTTGAAATATTGTGTCATCATTTCTTGGGTCCATTTGATAGGGGCGCTGTTCTTTTGTGCTTCGTTCAACCCTTGGTGGAGTGGGCGTGTGTATGAAGCATAGTCTAGTATCCATGCACGGCAATAGTTACATATGCCGAGAAATTTCTGCATGTCCTTTACTGTTTTGGGTATGAGCGGGTGGCGTATTGCTGCTGCTCTATCTGGTATAATTCTTTTACCATCTTTTGAAATTAACTGTCCCAGATATAAGATCTCTGCTAGGCAATATTGGAGTTTGGCTTTGTCCACTTTATACCCTTTAGTCGCTAATAAGTTCAACAACATTATTGACTCTGTTCTGCATTGTTCTTCGGTCTTGCTACAAATGAGGAGATCAACCATGTATGGAATTATTGTGCTTTCTACATCAACATTGCCTAGATCTTCATGCAAAATCCTGTTAAATATGCTAGGGCTCTCACAATACCCTTGTGGCAACCTACAATGCTCATATCTGTTTCCTCCCAATGTAAATGCTGTGAGATACTGGCAACTGGCATCAAGTGGCACTGAGAAAAAGGTGTTTTTCAAATTTACAACTGTAAAGCATGTGGCTTCTTTTGGAATACTGCACAAAATGGATGCAGGGTTTGGTACTAAAGGGAACTCCTTTTGTATGACGTCATTAAGGGGGCGGAGATCCTGGATCATCCTCCAAGCCCCGCCTCTTCCTTTTTTATGGGATAAATTGCTGTGTTACATGGTGAATTTGATGGCACTATTATACCTTGCTGTAATAATGCACTTATAGTTTCCTTTATTCCTTCCTCTGCTTCTCTCAACAGTGGGTATTGCTTACCTCTAGGTGGAACTGCTTATGGTTTTAGCTTTATTTTTATTGGCGTGACCCCCTGCAGAAATCCTATATCATGGGGGCGCATTGGCCATAATTCTGGGCGCACCTTTTCCATGTCTTCATCAAATATTGAAAGTGATGCACTGACACTGGCCATGAGGGGGTTGTGTATTTCTCGGTACTGAATCATTATGTCACAGGGCACAGTTATTTCCATTATTATTTCCCCATCAGTATCATTGTCAGTGAACAAAACTTCATCGGTCAAATCACGTAGAGCTATGTGTGTCCAGTCCTATCACTGCAATGCGTTTGCTTGAAACCTGTACCCCTTCTAAGTCAATCGAGAGGATTGTGCCAGGTACAACATCTGAGTTTACAATAGGGAGTAACACAAAATCAGATGGCACTTTCCATTCCTTTTGTGTTATTTCGGGCACTACTCTAGCAAGGACCCGTACTCCATAAATGAACATGTCATCTATGGGCACTCCTCTTACTGCAATTTTGTTTGTCATAGTGCTGATCATTAGCATTGCTGTTACTGGACATATCCCTGCGGAGGAACATACTATCCCTCTTTCTGTGAAGGATTCAATTTACTCAAGAGATCCCTCCCCAGTAAATTTATAGACGAGTCTTCGTGATATAGTAGGGGCGCTCGCACTATTTTCCCCCACCGTTATGTCCAAATCTTTTGTATAAGGAACTTTCAAAATAGCCCCAGAAAACCCCTGCGTTTCAAATTTTTTTCCTGAAAGCAGGAACCGGCCTTCCATGAGGCATGATTTTTCAGCTCCTGAGTCCATCATGAAGATGAACTGTTTGTTGCCTATCTCCGCACCTACCAGTGGTTCCTCTTCTGCACGTAGGGTAGTTGATAGGCCTCGACACGCAAGCACTTTCTGTGGGCTGTCCTAATCTGGGTACGTGTTTGTTCCGGGGGCGGAAAAGACGTTGTCTGCAATTACTGCCGCACCACGAAATGGCGCTGGAGAGCCATTGGCTATTGATGCAAAAATATTAGTAGGTGAGTTCCCCATTGTGTTCTGGTGAGCTACCTGTGGTTGCATACCTTGTTGTTGAGACTGTTGTCTGCGCTGTGTTGGTTGTATCTCTTGTGGGTAATTATCACAATACTGTTCTTGCTGTCCACTCCCACCCATAGGTAACCCATAGGGACTTCGTGGGTGGGGGTGGGCAAATTGCTGCTCGTTGATTATGGGAGAGGGTCTCTGATAGTATCCCATAGGCCGCATACTGCATTCTCTTGAAAAGTGTCCCCATCTTGCACAATTCCAACATGACCCTTGGCTCCCCCCCCCTTTCCTTGTCCTCCAAACCCTCTATTTTCTGTCCCCCCAAATCCTCCTCTCATTCCTCTGTACCCACCTCGTCCTCTTGTAGGCCTGCTCTTCCATTGGGGGCCTTCGTACTGCTCTACTCCGGCCCATTGTTCCTGTCCTTGTGCTGCCCAGGTGGCTGCTATCCGTGCTGGTGTATTTCCTGATCCCGTCTCCCTGTCTCTCCGTGGGTAGGTCTGCGTTAATCGCTGCGACCTTCACCAACTTATTTTGGATGAACTTTGCTTCGTCTGCCAGCCTTCTCTGTGCTATTTCTTTTTCTCTTTCTTTGATTCTCCTACAATGATGTACTATGATGTTCTGAATCTCAGGCCAGCCTTTGGCTTCTATCCCAGCTATTGTATGCAAGGCCTTCTGTACCTCCTTCGGGAGAGCTCGATTAATTATAAAGTAAAACAGGGTGGTGGATTGGTCCCAAGCCGTGCCTGTTTCTGATCTCCACAAGTCTTGCACCCGAAGAATGAATTGCACAGCCTCTTCCTCCTCTCCCATAGTGCATTTCATCACCAAGTTTAAGTCTGGGGTATCTGGGAAGGTTCTCCGCAATGCATCCCACACTTGTGCCCTCACATTGTTGAACGACGATCCATCATGGCGGTCACAGTTTATTGCTACTTCCGGAAAACCTGCCTTCACCTACACCCCATCTGCTTGGTCTCCCAATGCGGAAACGAATAAACTTTTTACATCCCCTATAGCCAAGGCCACCCCTGCGGTGTTCTTTTCAAATGTGTGTATCCACTTCCCTGCTCCACAGGAAAGTGGAGGGAGGAGTTTCAACAAATTGTTTTTGTCCATCTGTGTCCATGGTATGTAATTGGGCCTCCCCGCTCCCTTATGTATCAGGGGCATCTGTAGTTTTGCCTTACCTCCTTTTTTACTTACCATTACTTTCTTGGCTTTCCTTAGTGCCATGTTTCCTAACCTTTGCCTCCGCCTGCCTTGCCATCTTTTGAGCCCTCCCCCATCCACTGGGTCCTCCCGTAATGGGAGCGATAGACCTACCGCTGCTGCTCCTTCTTCATACTCATCTAGATCGCTCCAAACTTCATCTATCTCTCTATCTGAGTCTCCACCTCTGTGTCTCTCTCCTGTCTGACTTTCTGCAGGGTCAGCGCGCAATCTTTATTGGTTTGTCATTTAAATGAAAAAATAATTCTCCTGATTGCCACTCGTGTCCCGGTCATATTTCCCTGTGGTGGCAGTGAAGGTGTAGACCCTCCCACTACACTGGGTGGGAGTGTCAGATCACTGGCCACACTGGGCAGTACTTCCCCTCTCCCGGGTAACATCTGTCCCCTATCACACAGAGACCTCAATCGTGTTAACTCCATTTGAGTGCAGGTCAAGTTTCTGTTCTAAATCCCCAGTAAGGCATGCTAGATTTACTGGAGGAGCACTAGTAGGTCCGTATAAGCCTCTCGGATCATAGGGCGGCAGGGCTGTGGCTGCTGGGGTGGTCGGGGCATTGTGCTCAGGCACATACGTTGGGTCACTATACCCGGCAGCAGGCCTAGTTAACAATGGGTATAGCCTGGGGAGGTCATTTTCTCCTGTTTTAATTGTGCGTTCTTCTGCCGTAACTCCCTCCTCCCCGTCGGACCTGTTGGCCCTTCCGAAGATATTTCTTTAGTTGCATCATTACTCAGCGATGCATCTTAAAACATCCTCCATCAATCTAATATTTCACGTCTGTTCTGGAGTTGTTTACCTTGGTACTTGGCTACCAAATGGGTTGTTACAAGGTTTAATACTCTTTTATCAAAGGACCCCCCTTCTGCCCAAATTGGGGACGATCCCTCTCCCTTTGTCTCTGTGAGCCACTGCTTGTGGTACTTTTGTATTTTTTCACTGTACAGGGGGAGGTGTTGACAGATATGCGCTAACAGTGTATCTCCTCCAATGGCCCTCCTACTTAGTGTATCACACACTATAATCAGAAAGGCACTTCTACTTGCTCTCTTGACACTATTGACACCTTCTAGGCCACGCTAGGCCAGATCACAACAACCTTTTTACTTACGCTACTTCAGGAACGCCAAAACATAATTTCAGTCAACACTTTTGTACATGGACAATATAATTACACATACACTTTTTCGACAGACCAACAAGTTTGACTTCACGACATTTAACATACAACATGTACTATTTTCTGATACAGCTCACTCCTCTATTTTACTCTACTTGCTTACTTCTTACCCCTATTTCTCATTCACTCCCCCTCCCCCCTTATTTGAGTCCTCTTATGCTGCCTTCTAAACGAATTCTGCTAACACGGAAAAATAAAATTCTAAATTACTACTCCGAGCCTACTTAATTTATGAGACTCCTACGTTTTTTATCTCCACTTATACCCAGCACTGGTCAAGACAATGCTACGCGGCGCAGCCTTCTCCCCCATTCGGATGTAGGATCCTGTATTCCTTTTACTTCTTTATACACAACCTAATGGCCATATAAAGGATTGATCCACAAAAGCCTATCAGTTTTACTCACACAGTCCCTAAGCCCAAAATCTAACTCCCCCCTATTCTGTCATCATTATCCTTACACATACTATTTTGCAAATTTCCCCCTACTTGAGAATCTCGCAACTGGTACTCACGTGTCTGGGGTGGTCCAAGAGCCTCCGTTCACAGTCTATACACAATCGTGGCCGCACCCCAACCCAGCCATGGCGAGCAGTCGGGTATTTGCAAAGATGACAGGGACCCTTGGAACCTTTTGTTTTGTGCGCACACTGGTCAACTGCGGAGGGAATGGTTTTGCTTGGGGCGTCCCGGATCTCGCCGCACGGCACAAGGCCTTTCTCGGCGCACCCTCCTCGATCTCGTCTGGGTCATGAAATTAAAGTGCTCACTCCCCACAAAACTGATACAAACTTATAATAAAAGATACATACCAGTAGGGAATGAGACTAAGTGAACAGGCTGCAAGGTTGGCAAGGCTTTATATAAGATTTGGCATCCAGAGAACTCTGCTGCCCTGAGAGTGCTCTGGCAAACAATACAGGCACAATGGATTATAAAGCAAAATAGCGTCATCAGTGATGTCAGTAACATAGGGTACAATATCGGCACATGATTGGTTGGGGAGCGATGTGACATATGGCCCTTTAGGCGCTGCTTCTTCAAGATAGGTTGCCCAGTTGGCGGGAGGGTGAGCGTCACAAGGTCCAGCTGGCCGTGTCCGGGTGGGGTGAGGGTTAGGTCTCGAAGAGATAGAGTTGACACTAACTAAACTGGCATGAGAAACTACCACTAGACGTGTAATAAACAACAATCATTAATATACCTTTGAGTAAATCTTGAAAACATATAAATTGCATACACTTGATTACATCATCTTTCATTGGGACTTTTATGAGGAGAAGGGCGTGGGGGTCTTGTAGCCTGTGATAACCCGGGGGACTAGGCTGTTCTGGCACATGAAGGCGGGTGGGGAGTGTAATGACATATGTTAGTTTTAGGACACAATATACTACTACAGTGATCTTGACATAGTGGGGGAACTCTGGGGTGGGCTGCATGTCAGGGTCACACATCTGGTGCATCAAGAGAATACCTTAGGAGGGCACAGGGTTGCACAAGCAATGATTTTCCAGCAGCGGGGGTAAGAGGGCAGGAGCAGGTTTGCAAAGATGGATGAGCTACAAATCATGGTTCGAACCGGGTCACACATAGGACAGTGATCTCAGAGGAAGTGTGAGAAGATACATATTGCTATTTGTTTCAATTATCCCCGGCGCATTCGTGAGAAAGGGATTTGTGAAGCTTCAGACTGTCCAGGAAAAGGTGGGGGCCATGAGCGCTCGCTGTGCGTGGTGCTGCAGAGGGGAGAGAAGTCTTTCGTAGTATCGGAGCGCGGCCTAGTCCAAAGATGCAGTCGAGGGCACACAAAATGGAAGCCAAGTGTATCTCGCATTAGCCCCACTTATGCTGCTGTTACCATACGGGAAATGGAGGCGTCCCCCGCTGGTGCGTGAGCAAATGGTCCATTTTGCATAAAATGTATAGGGGGGCCAAACATCCCCTTACTCCCTCACATTAGGATTGGGATGGTACTGCTGGATGCCTTTATAAAAACAGTATAGGATAGGGAGGGGATAGAGGTTTGCCTTTATAATAACAGTATAGGATAGGGAGGGTACAGTGGTATGTCTATAGAATAACAGTATAGGATAGGGAAGGTACTGAGGTATGCGTTTATTTTAACAGTATAGAATTGGGATGGTACTGCTGTATGCCTTTAAAATAACAGTATAGGATAGGGATGGTACTGGAGTATGCCTTTATGATAAAAGTATAGGATAGGGAGGGAACAGTGGTATGTCTTTATAATAACAGTATAGGTTAGGGATGGTACTGCAGTATGCCTTTATAATAACAGTATAGGATAGGGAGGGTACAGTGGTATGTCTTTATAATAACAGTATAGGATAGGGAGGGTACAGTGGTATGTCTTTATAATAACAGTATAGGATAGGGATGGTGCTGCTGTATGCCTTTGAAGAGGAGGTGCCAAGACCCCGATCATGCTCTTTTGCACCTCTTCCATCTTATTAGGCTCTCATGGATGTTCAGGGGTACTCTATTGCTTTCTAGGGCTCTCTGCTACCCTCTGGGACCCTCTGGCATCTCAGCAAAAGCAATTCAAGCAGCAGGCAAGGAGGCAGAGTCAGGTTCATTAGGTTTTATTTCATGCCAGCTGACATAGAGCACAAACAGCATTGTTGTCAAGTACACAAACTCCTCCACCTAGCTAAAAACGGAGCTCCCTTTTATATCTTGTCAGAGAGAGAGGATTCAAACCCCCACCTTTTCTAAACATGTCCAGGCAAACTCTTCGTTGAGCATTCGCGCATCGGGCAATTATTTCTTATCTTGTTTAAACCTTCAAAATGAGATACATTCTGGCACACATCCTAGGCTTTTTCCTGGTGGCGCTGCCCCAAATATGGTCATGCAGCTGGTTCTGTTAGCAAAATTTCCAGACACATCCCAATTAACTATCTGGTCTCAGAGCGTTTATCTAGTTTCTGAAGGCACGGTGGCCTTGAATGTTTCAACTTCAGGACTGACTCATGCTAACACGCTCTGCAGAATATCTTCAGTTATGCATCTTTTTCACCCATTTAGCAGCATTATTAGTTAAATGCATTGTCAGTTAAAGGCACTGTCAGTTATATGAATGCAGAGTTCTTTTCTGTCTGTGTATAGAAAAAAACAGTCATTTTCCTACTCAATTTTTTATAATATGCATTCTGTACCTTGCCTACTTACTAAACCAAATTTAAAGCATTTTAGACTTTGTAAACATTCTATTTTTACACATTTACAATACTAAATCATTCCATACAAATTTCTCTGCCTAGCTTTAAGTGATGGGGGCTGCCCCTACTACATTCAGTTGTTGGTACCTTATCTTCATTTCAGCACCTCCATTGCATTTCCCCGTCTTTAAAGTTCTTGTTTGTTAAACAATGACGTTCAACCATATCCATGTCCACCCTCCTTGATACTTATCTAAAAACATCCTATCACAATCCTACAATTTGTCACATATTAACGTATTGTTTTTCTTAAAACAAAACATGTGTGTCTCTAAACTATTTTTATCTTCTTCCATTTAAGCCCCACTTCCTGTCTCCATTTGCTTTAAACTAACTATATGCCTTAGATAATTTCACAGTCATTGTGAGACTCGAGAGGTTGGTCAAGCTTTGAGATAACCCATTAGTCCATCGTCTCTTCGTATGTCATATCCTGTCTGCAACTCCCACCTCAACAAAATATAATCTCTCCTTGATCTTCTTCTTCTGCCCATGCATATGCATATAAACCTTTGAACTGTGTCTTTCCCTCTTGTTCCACACATTTTCTTCTTTCATATCTTCCACTTTACTCATCTTAGTTTGTCATTGGTGACCGTCTGTGTCCTGTCGCCTTTGTCTTTGCTTTTGAGCTGTTTTCACAGTCAGTCTGCCAGGTTCTTTTGATGCTTAGACCAGGGGTCCATTGTCTCTTTTTCCTTTTTCACAAGGAGTTAATTTTTACTCGAGTGTCTCTCTTTCAATAAATACATTGTTCGAATGAGTCCAAAAGAGGGGATGTTTCAGCATGGGGACACAGGGTTGGGAGAGTCTCTTGCAGACACAATTCAGACAATCAATTTCTGTCAGGCTTTCACTGGGTTTCTCTACAACCTCCCTCTTTTCTCACACGGTTCAATGTTAATTTCCCAAGGCATACATGTTCCTGGACGTATACCTTTAATATAAAACTGAATGAGTGTCTTTTATAAAATAAACATGTCTCTTCTATTTAACACATTTCCTACCAAACCATTTCCTTAAAACCTCTCTTCTCCATATTGGCCCTCATACCCTACTTAGACATTTCATCTTATTGAACACCCATGCGTCCTAGACAAAGCTACAGGACATCAAAACGTTCCCTTTTTATGGGCCATTCTTGCCTTACAAACCAAATACCCCCATCCCAAGCTCTGTGCCAGCTGCTAGAACATGACTTTGTTTTCAATAATATACAATACATGTTGTCCTTCATGTGACACATTTTCTTTTTTCTTGAGGGTGACACATTCAACCCTAATAACAATTAAAGAAAGACATCTTCTTCTTTTCTGGTCTTCTAGGCACGTCCATAGCAGATGACAGAAACGTCCTTGGGGATCCCCTGTCGTCTGTAGAAAGCCAAAATAGGGCAAAAGTCATTTGGGTACTAGTAAGAGGTCAGGTTTTCGTCCCAACTTCAACCCTTTCTTCCTTTTCTGCTATCAAAAAATACTTTCTGGATCATTCTCCTCTATTCGTTGGTGCACATAAACAACTATTTCCCAACCACCCAGCAGGATACTTAGTTTAGGCTTGGTTCTTTTCTCAGTTTAGCTGCACGTGCTTCCTGGTTAGCAGTAAATACTTGCTGGTCAGCTGCAAGTGCTTCCTCAGCTCAGCAGCCATTCTTCCTTTTCTCTTCTTGTCTTTCGTTGGACCATGGCCTTTGCTCGTGGCTTCATTTATCCTATGGAGATAAAACAAAGGCGTTTCGCTGCACACCGTCCCTGCCTAACTTTATCTAGCTTACCCCTGTTTTTCGAGACTATGGCACCAATTTTTACTATGTGCCTCACTTTTTTATCGTACCCAGCAATGTTTGCCTCTTCTAATGATTGCACACCCCTATCCCATCAACCTTTTTTGACATTATGAACACAAAAATAATTACTCACCTTCAATTGTGACTTCTGTTTTCTGTGGTTGTCTGAAATGACCATGGTGTCATCTATTTTCTACTCTTTCCACACCCAATTGCACCTATCTTGGGAAAAACAGCGAAACAATTGAAGACTTTGGGGGTCATTCTGAGTTGGGTGGTAAGGGTTACCGGGCACTGGTAAGGAGACCGGTGCCGGTAAACCCTTACCGCCCAATTCCGAGGTCCCTTAGCGCGAACCGCAAAGAACGTATGGTCTGAACACATGTCCTTTACGGGACCCGCTAAGGGACTAGGGCACTAATTACGGGCCTGCTATTTGCAGGCCTGTAATTAGCGCCTTCCCCATTCCCATTGAGCCCTATGGGGGCTCGAATGGGAATGGGGAATGGTTGGTTGAATGGGGACTTACCAGGTCCGTACAGGTCGGAATGTCCTGGTAAGTCCCCATTCAACCAGACCAGACACGGACCCGGAATTGGAGGCAGCCATGGTGCTAACAGCACCATGGCTACCTCCAATCTCGGAATGAGGCCCATTGTGTCTCTTACTACCTCTTTTTCTGTTACTCACCTGGATCCTCTTACTTTTAGTGCTGATCAATTATGTGTCCACACCCTTTTAGCATGAACTAGTACTTACCTTTTTCTTTTTCTCCCTAATCTAAGGCCATGCAGACATTTCTTGTGCTTCCACGCAAAGGTCCATAACATTTATCTGTAAAATTAATCAAAGCAAGTCCCAAAAATTCCCGCTTGGCCCGAGCTTCTGCTTCCTTCATTGAAGATTTGTGTTTTGCTCCATAACTACAGCTTCCAACTACATTGCCCAGAAGGTGAACCCTGCACTAATAGTGCTAAGGACTTGAGGACTTGAGGACTTTTATTATTATTTACTATCCAGCACGCATTCATATCATTTTTGTTTTGTTTAGGCTAATTTGCAAGTTATATGTGCCCCGCCTACTTAAGCAGAGGCGCATGCACACCGAAGCAAGTCCCAAGAAGTCCCGCTTGGCCGCTTAGATGCGGCGACGTGGTGACTCAGTCAGCCCGAGCTCTAACAACAAACGGTACCCGCAAAAGTCCTCATTTCTGGGTGCCGGGATTTCTTGCTTGCTTCTAAAAGAAAGTGTAAGTGGAATTTGTTAACTGCTCTAATTACCGGTGCATTTTATTCCTTCCACTCATTTTCTTTTGTTTGCTGTTAGCCCTGATTCACGAAATGTCACGTGGTATATAAACTTTAAAATCTGGTATGTCAAATGCACCTGATACACCCTGTTCTTCAAGTAATGCTTGTGGGACCCCCACAATTGTCTTGTTGACAAAAAGTACGGATCGAATTATTTCACAATTAGAGCAAGCCGACCTGTTATTCTCTAAAACACAAATAACAGGGAGCACAAATTCGACCAATTGCAATATTACAGCTGGGGTTCCCAGTGTTGCTACATCGGATCAAACCATTTTGACCCTTCCACAGACCCCAATGAAAAATAATCAGCGCAAAAGGACACTTTCTACAGCTCAAGCTGAAGCACCTATTGGTGTTGGTGTTGAAGCTATAGTTGAAATGGAGAATGCTGTAGAAGTCATTGATGAAAGTGTGAATGGTATTTCTAAGGTCGATATTTCTATACATGCTAGCATTGGGGATCTTGAAATCTCTAGGTTGACAAATGGAACTGATTACAATCTCCCGTGTTCCTTAGACTCCACTAGGCAGGTAATAGATGACTCTTAAATTCAGCCCATCCCTCGGCGATGTTTGACAATTGGGAAGGTTGATGACCCTGCTGGTAATCTAGCTCTCATAGAGATCACTTTAGGGGTGGTTAACACAACTGTGGCAAGCCTCTACAAACTCTTTGAAACTTTAGATAGAAAGATCACACAACAATCTGTGAAAATTGATCAAATTACAGAATGGATGAGAAATGTTTCCATGGACTCACAGAAGCTAGACATCAATAAGAATATGTTAGAGAGAATTACAACTATAGAACAAAATTTAGAACACATTCATTGTTCCTCCCACATGCCTCTGACATCGGCTTTACCCATGTTTCCTAAGGTGATAAGACCGATGGAGTGTGTGGATGATGTTAATGGAAAGACCAATGATTCGTGGGTCAGTGTTGATTCACCTGTGAAAAATGTGTCTATGGATGTTGGCCTGTCTACTGTTGTGGGTCACTTTGATGTTTTTTCCCAACAGGTACAAAAGAAAAATCGCAAATCTCTGTTAGCTAAAAATCAAAAAAATCAAAGCGATAACACATAAACTAACTTCTGTGGTGAAGATTAATAAATCTAATAAAGGGAACATGCAAAATTCAGTTGCGCCTTGCTCAGAGATAACCCAAGTAGGAGTGTGTCCATATGTCGATTCTTTCACTGCAGAACCGCAAATGGCAAATGTGAGCCACAAAGTGCTGAATCTGGTTAAGGAGACTTTGCAAATATTAAAACCAAGCAGCGCTGTAAGAGCAAACAATCAACTTGCTCAACTACCCCCTACTGCTCTTGAACCACTAAATGCTCTAGTAGAATTACTAGAGAATAAAACTTGTGGTCTTAAACTTCCTCCACAACCATCAGGGGTTATGCCTAGCTCAAACAACCAAGTTCAAAAAGACATCACTAATACAGGTAACAATAACATCTCTATACCTGTATGTGATTTAGGATTTGAAGATCGCATGACAGCAATAAAATCTGCTGTCGATGCGTATCTACTCCAACGCATAACACATGCCTTACCTCGTGTTATTCCTGCTGATGTACCCCAAGATCTGTTGCCTGTGCAGCCTGATGGCAAGCGAGTTTCTTATGCAGAATGTGCAAGTCGTGAAGCCTCTGCTGCACACCCAAAAGATTGTACTAGATTTAAGAATAATAACCATGCCTGTGATTCCACCTCTAAGGGGGCGTCAATGAAAAGAATGGAAAGCAATTTGACTTCCAAACCCAAAAATAATGACCAGAAAAGTACAAATGGAAACAGGTTTGACTCCTTTCACACTTTGATTATGAAGTGCCGTGATGCACCTTTTGAAAAATATGATCTGAGTCACTCGAGCATCTTAAACATCTTTGCTTTAGAAGATCTGACCTCAAGTGATTTCGATCAAGTCGAATTTCTGTGTGATAAAAATGTGTCAATAGTTTGGCTTCGGATCAAGTCAGGGCTAGTCCGCAATACTATATGGAAGGCAAAAATGGAACTCTTCAATATGGGCTTTCTCATAGCCCTAGACCCTGATCGTCAAGTCCAAAATATAGCTAACACAAGCTCGACAAAATTTCACTCACTGCCTGAACCAGAGTGCCAATGTCCATATTGTGTTTCAGTGAATAGAAATCAGCAAGTAAATGCCTCCAGAATACAATCATAACCACTAACCAATGAAAACAGAGAGGAGCTCCCTCTAGCAAGTTGGAATACAAGAGGATACGTGCATTTGCAGTGGGCTCAGGATGAGGAATTAAACCGTTTTGATATGGTCGCCCTACAGGAAACCTGGATGTTGAAGGATCCTGTATGGGATGACCATGACCTCATTCTGCTACCAGCCGTAACAGCGGGCAAAGGTAGACCAACTTCTGGCCTGCTGGTGGCAGTAAAATCGAGCAGGGGGGTTACACATTTCTGCCTGGCCCTCACCGAATAATTTCATGCAGTTAGTTAGAATCACTTATGCAATGCAAACTTATGCCTTAATTAACCTGTACCGTAACCCGGCGGGGATTACAGGTGAGGCCTTTTATAATGCTTTGTCTAACCTATTTGAAGAAATTCCTAAGGATCATGATATCTCAGCTATTATTTTGGTTGGTGACCTGAACCTTAATTGTATGCAGACAGAAAAAAGAACATTAAGCCACGAAAGTCAGAGATGGATCTCTTGTATGGAAGATACAAACTTAAGGATGGCCAACAGCTCAATTCAAGGAGATATTCCCTCAAATCATACTTGGGAGAAAGGTTGGTCAACATCTACGATTGACTACATCTTTATTAGTGATAGCATATTCATAACTGCTAATAAATTTACAGTTAGTTAACAAACTAAGAGCGATCATTACCTATTATCTCTATATTGGACCATACTAAACCAGCAAACCAGCAAATTACAAAAATTGTCAAAACAAAAGTTAATTGTTAATAATGCTAAAAATCGATTTAGATGGTCAAAAGATAACCTAACCACTTTGAATGTTGCCATCATGAATGGTCAAAGAATGAGTGAGTTTGACTCATGTGTGGATATTATAGACACATTTAGGAACATTCAGCCTTGTACTAGTAATCGGGTACCAACTCTCATATGCATCAGTTTGATCCTCTCCTCCAACAGAGAAAAGCTGCATATGGAAGAGAGATTCGAAAATTGCATAAATTACATTTCGTGGAAAAAGACAAGGCGCTTAAATCGTCAAAGTGCTTCTATCGTAATTGGACACAGTCCAGGAAAGCCAAACTCTTTCAAGCCGATGGCGAACTCCTCATGGCTGCCTGCTATAACAAAAACTCAGCACAGGTTTTGGAAATGTTAAACAAATGTACTACAAGGAGCCAAGTTGATCATCAGGTTAATGGGGTCACTGAAGCACTGTGGCTAACACATTTTTCAAGACTCTATGCTGATGAGCAAATGGGTGATTTCTTTGACATTGGTAGATCTACCTCATGCTGGCAACTAGAGTGCTCTGAGCATGTTGTCAGAGAACTTATAAATAAATCATCCTCTTCAAGAGCGGCAGGCCCGGATGGGTTAACCAATTACATGTTCAAAGAAAACCCTAAACAGTGGACTGCCATTCTTAACAATACTTTCAAACCGTTTGTACTCACCAAACATCTGCCCATGTCTTGGCGTTCTTCGCTAATTGTCCCCATATTTAAAAAAGGAGACCGTAAGGACCCTAAAAGTTATCGCCCAATTGCATTGCTTGATGCACCTGGCAAAATATTCTGACGATTAGTGCTAAGGGACTTTAACATATGGACCATCCAGGCAAATCAGCGAGATCCAAACCAAACAGGGTTTGTTGCTCAGATGGGGAGTGCAGTAAACCGTATCACTCTAAATGACATTAAAAGCCAAGCCCAAGTAACCAAAGAGCCCATTTATTTTGCCTTTGTTGACCTGCATTCCGCATTTGATTCAGTTTCTAGAATTAAACTTATGACAAAGCTTATCGAGGCGGAATGTCCGGCATCACTGTGTGATATTATTTATGCCCTACATTCAAATACCTCTGCGCAGATAAGGCTGACTGTAATGGGGCTGCAGCCGACTGCCATCGCGACAAGAGGGCTGAAGCAGGGATGTATTCTTGCTTCAGCCCTCTTTAATGTTTTCATTAATGATGTCAAAAGGATCTTTGAGAGTGTGAGGGCAGATTCCCCTAAACTGACTGGCGTCGAAATAAAAGCTTTATGGTAGGCGGACAATTTGGTACTAGTCTCCCAAACACCTATTGGGCTTCAGATTTTATTAACAGCACTCTGTGACTACTTCAGCATCAATGAACTGATTTTAATATAAAAAAAAACACAAATTGTACCAAGAGTATCGCAAAGAAATAAGCTAGAGTGGAAAATTGAAAATACCACAATTGAGGTGGTACCAAGTTACATATACTTGGGACTCATTTCTGATGGCCTTCCATCGGCCCAGTCTCAAATGCGAAAAATTGAAAAAAATTAACCTCAGCCATATCTCAGGCAAGACTCATTTTACACAAATATGGCAAATTCTCCATTAAATCAGCAGTAATGCTCTGGATTCAAAATGTAACATCTACACTTTTGTATGGTTTGGAAACACAAAAAGTTATTCAACCTGCATTTTTGAATCAATTAGAATCCAAATTCTGGCGCTCAACCCTTCATTTACCACAGGGGACACCAGGACCTTGGCTGCGATATGAACTGGGGTTAACATCATTGACGGCTATGTACAATTGGCATTTGTGTAGCCTCTTTCGGAAATGTTTACTATCAGTCTCGAATAACTCCACGCTAGCGATTGTCTCCCAGTATATGCTGTCTTCCCATCATGTATTTCCAAAATCTTGGTTTAAACATAGTGGGCCTCATTCCGAGTATGGTGGTAGTCATGGCGCTATTTGCGCCATGACTGCCACCCATACCGGTACCGACTCCGGTTTGGTACAATGGGGACTTACCGGTCCATTCCGACCTTGGAGGGACCAGTAAGTCCCCATTTACCAAACCATTCCCCATTCCCATTTGAGCCCCCATAGGGCTCAATGGGAATGGGGAGGGCGCAAATAACAGGCCAGCGTATGCCAAGCCCCTTATTTGCGCCCAGGTCCCTTAACGGGTCCCGTCCTTAATACCTGGTCAGACCAGGCGTTAAGGAAGGGACCCGCTAAGGGACCTCATAGTAGGGCGGTAAGGGATTACCTGCACCAGTCTCCTTACCGGCGCCCGGTAACCCTTACCGCCCTACTCGTAATGAGGCCCAAATTGTCTCTGAAACGGAAAATGCAGGTATCACCGTTGATACTCTAGTTTCAAATCCAGACCGAGCTAAGAAAAAACTGTACATGATCGACTGGATAAACACAATAGCCTCATGTCTTAAATATAAAGACTTCAATAATTATCTGTTTGGTCCAAAGAGGTATAGAGATACGGAGCCGTATCTCTGCAGAGCCCCAACATCCTCTCTGAGAAGTGCAATATTACGACTCCGATTTAACTTATGGTCCACACGTGACATTCAAGCTCGGAGAAAACTAATTAAGGCGGAAGAAAATTGGTGTTGCTTCTGTAAAAATTACAAGATCAAGGAAACCTTAGAACACACGATAGTAGATTGCCCTGTGTCAGGATTAGTCAGGCGAGTACAAAGGCAGCGAATATGGCAAGGGAAATGTGCACTAAATCACACAGTGAATAGCTTCGAATTAAACTACGTGCACACAGGAACAACGACTCATGTATGCTAGAACCCAGGAGTGCAAATAGAGTGTGACAACAAAACCAATATATGAAAAGGGATGTGGGGTAAGCACCTGACCGCGAGGAAAGTCGGCAAGCGCCTTACCCCCAATTGCTGTTACAGGTACTGACAGCGCTAAACCCACGTGGAGGGCAAGCAATGACAGGATCTGTGAACTAACACTCTTGATGGTATTAAATAAGGGAACTAAAGAACAGTACTCACGAGGACGAGATAAACCTCTTGAATGTCAGCTAGCCCACGAATCCTGTTGATGAAACTGGGACCCAGAAAGGCAATAACAGCAATGGGAGGAAAACTAAATACCTAAATTGGAATAGTGATTACAAATTAGTGAGGAAAACATAAGCATTCACACAGGAGCTAGCTACAACAGCACACCACACCTAATAATCAAATGGGAAATAAATGCAGAAGTGCAACGGAAAACATGGAATGGATCCCAATGGAAAGTAAGGATCAGGAGCAGGGAAAAACGAAATAACCAATGCAAACTTCCCCCTACCCCTCCAAGGAAAAGACAGGAAGCTAATCTAAGAGGAAGGCTAAGGCATACGGGTTTACAGCAGCAAAGGACAAAGTCAAAGAAATATAGAACACAGACAAACTGGGCTGCATCTAAAAGGGGAAAGCACTGAGAAATGCTGCCTGCAAACAGAGGAAGACAAAAAGGGAATCAAGGGAGCAGAAATCAATTTAGCGCATGAATCCGAAATCCAGGGCGGAGGAACAAGAAAACAGGAACTAGGAACAAAAGCTAAGATCAAGGAAAAAGGGACTAGTCACAACAGGAAACACTGCAACGATGACCAGCGCTGGACTGAAGTAAGACTGAGGCTTTTAAAGCTGCTTAACGAGCACACGCCTCAGGTGTGCTGATTGCTGCACCTGCAGCCACAGGTGTTGCCTATCCTCCACCCAACCTTGTCCTGCAAGGGTGGAGGTGAAGCAGTAGGCCAGGCATTCTGGGAAGCATAGTCATTTGGTTAAAGAAGCATGCTGGCTGCCAAAAACCTGGAATGGATCCGGAAGGGAAGTAGCTTGGAAAATAGGGATTTAGCGCTCCCAATTCATCACAGCACTGTAGCATAAGGTTCGGAGGAAAAGTCCAGTAGGGAATAAACCCCAAATCATGCCCCCAAGTGGTGGGAACGGGAGCGAAGGGAGCGAGTCGTGACAGTATAACCCCTCCCACGGCCGTCTTCTGGTGCCCGCCACCCGCACGAGACATCTTCTTTCCATGATGGGAGTGCTTTTTCTTTGGAGGTGGCACTGATGGAAACGGTGGCTTCTGGTGAGGAAGAGACTCATGGTTTGAAGAAAGGCATGAAGGACTTACAGGACCTGAAGCAGAGTTGGAAGGTCCAGGAAGCTCAGTCACTGGGAGTGGACACTTATAAGTCTTTGAGGAGGGAGGCAGGCTATTGCAACATGTCTTAGACAATGGTAGAAGCCCTGTTAGCCTTTCTGCCGAGAGTGGACATGTGGGAGGTGAGGAAATTGCTGGCTTCAGGAAAGGTTTATGTTCAGCCATTAGAGAAGGTGGCGGCTGAGGTAGAGGTTCAGATTTTCTTCTGTCATCCATCTGGGAAAAGGCTTGTGGTTGAAAGTGACTAAGGTTTGACTGCACATGTTCTACGCCTTGGAGACCTGGAAGTCCAATGGGTTGTACAAGGGTGGTACTCCTGGTGACAGTCGTGTAGCCACTTTGTTGCACGTGGGATACAACAGCAGGGACGTTTGGCATACTGATAGGAGTGATAGACGCAGTACTTGGTATTTCAGGCACACTCGCAGAAGGAGCAATAACAGACACATTTTGAACTGCAGCAGTCATTCCCTTCCTTTGGCTACTAGCACCCAACTGGTGCTTCTTGGCGGAATTCTGTTGCACAAGTCCTGTAGGTAATACGCCGGTCTGAACCACCCCCTGTGCACACCCAGGTGAGTGGTTCTGACTCATCACTTGGTCCAGCTTGATGACTCTGAAGCGGGAGCTGGCAAAAGTCTCAAACTCTGATGCTGCATATTTAGGAGGCTCTGATGCTAAAGTGAAGCAGTTGGGTGGGAGAATCGTCTTGTGGAAAAGGCAGGCATTCTGGTGCTCCTCCTGAAGCAAAAGAAAGGCAGGCTAGACGTTCATCGGCAGTAAATGGTTGGGATTCAGGAGGAATCGCTGGAGCAGAAGAAAATACAGCAGGATCTGATGGTGTAGACAGGTATACCTCTGATATTGGCAGCGAGGCTAAGCAGGATACAGGCGTCTCATGAACTGAAGGCAAATACTCAGTATACTCCGGGACTGAAGACATGCACTTATGATGGACTACCGGAGGCCCTATAGCTGAAGGATGATCTGCAGGATGAGTCACTGTAGCTGAAGACAGGCAGGCCAGAGGAAACCTTGAGGCTGAAGGCATGCAAGCTGGAGCAATCTCGGTTGCTGGATACAAACATGTCCAGGTCTTTGTGACTGGCTCTTGAATAAATGGCAGACATGGCAGCGGTTCATTGGGTGAAGACACGTGTGCCAAAGATGACTGCAGGGCTGTGGGTTGGATCATAGAAGAGTCAATGGTTGTAGGAGGACAGACAGAAGTCTCAGAAGTTGACAGACACATTGGTGGCTCAGGAATGGAGGGCACCTTTAGGGCAGTAGACTCCTTGGCACCAGTAACCAAAGACTGAGCTGTACCCTTGCAGTCCCTTTCTTTAGTGGGTGACACAGAGTCTTTTTCTTTGTAGAAGTCAAAATCAACCAGTGGAATCACCATAGTAAAGTCTCTGTTAATCAGGATTTCGTCAATTGTCCATTCCTCTGTCTTAGCTTCTGAAAGAGGCAGATTAACAATCAACAGTTCGGGAATCGCCTGCCGGTTTTTTGGTTCTGTATACTGTGGAATGAGTCCATCAGAACATGAAATCTGTACTGTCTCTGACTGTTCGTGTTGATCAGAATTGGCAGAAGGAAGAGTGAACCCAGAGGTAACATCGTTTTCCACATCAGCTTGAACATCTACTTCAGTCTCAGCAGCTGTATCAAGAGCAGGGCCTAAGCCTACTGTAGTGACTGAATCTGTGTATGCCACCATTGTGGATTGTGTTTGGAAATCAGAAGCTTGCATGTGTGCTAGCTCAGAATTATAACAAACTGCTACACATGAAATTTTAGGTAAAGGAGTGGCTTGTAAATCTTCAGCTAACTGCAATCTCTGACAAACAGCAGAACAATTGTTAGAAACTGTGCCCAGATTAAGCGCTGTGCTGGAAGAAAGACTTTCACTCCCAATAGATCTAACATATTGACAAATATCATGGTTTACCAAAGTCTCTGCACTCAGGGGCTGAACAGTGTTCACTTCATCAACAGATAAAGTCTGAGGTGTATTCAGTAAAGAGTGCAAGGTCTTATTCTCCTCTTGTAAAGAAATGAATTCTTGTCTTAACTCCTCAAGCTTAGCTCTTAGCATGCCCTGCATTAAATGTACATCCCTATCAGTAGGCACAGGGGAAGGCATGGTGGCATCAGGGCTGGATCCTGCACTAGCAATCTGGATGTGCACCGATTGTACATTGTCATCTACTGCTTGCAGGTTCTGTGATTTATACTTTCTCTTACCAACTTGGTCTGTGTTTCCCTTAAGCAAACTATTGACATTAGACCTCTTGGCATTAGGGACTACAGTATGTACCTGTGCAAAGGAGTATGCTTTAGACTGAGGATAGAAAACAGAAGTTATGCAAGGAACCCCTCCATTCTTTATGTTTGTACCATGAAACTGTTCAATCTGAGGTGAAGCACAACTGGAATCATGGGGTTCAACAACAGAGGTACTTCTGTATAATAAGTCTAACAGTGTGTTGTTTTCTGCGGCTAAGGCTTGCACTGACATAGAATCTGGATCTAAATAAAAGACAGAACTAGGATCAGGCAATGTAGGATGTGCCATCCTGTGGGAAAAATACTTTGCACGTAAATGCCCATTCGTGACAAGGAGTTCCTTTAAGTCAGGACTAGTGATTTGATTGTCACAGGTAAATGTAGGGGAAGCTTTCTGTACAAACTTGTTAGAGGCCTTGCTTCCTTTCTTTCTTAAACTTGCCATATTCAATGGGAATTTTGGGCTGGTCATTCTGTCAGGATTAGTCAGGCGAGTACAAAGGCAGCGAATATGGCAAGGGAAATGTGCACTAAATCACACAGTGAATAGCTTCGAATTAAACTACGTGCACACAGGAACAACGACTCATGTATGCTAGAACCCAGGAGTGCAAATAGAGTGTGACAACAAAACCAATATATGAAAAGGGATGTGGGGTAAGCACCTGACCGCGAGGAAAGTCGGTAAGCGCCTTACCCCCAATTGCTGATACAGGTACTGACAGCGCTAAACCCACGTGGAGGGCAAGCAATGACAGGATCTGTGAACTAACACTCTTGATGGTATTAAATAAGGGAACTAAAGAACAGTACTCACGAGGACGAGATAAACCTCTTGAATGTCAGCTAGCCCACGAATCCTGTTGATGAAACTGGGACCCAGAAAGGCTATAACAGCAATGGGAGGAAAACTAAATACCTAAGTTGGAGTAGTGATTACAAATTAGTGAGGAAAACATAAGCATTCACACAGGAGCTAGCTACAACAGCACACCACACCTAATAATCAAATGGGAAATAAATGCAGAAGTGCAACGGAAAACATGGAATGGATCCCAATGGAAAGTAAGGATCAGGAGCAGGGAAAAACGAAATAACCAATGCAAACTTCCCCCTACCCCTCCAAGGAAAAGACAGGAAGCTAATCTAAGAGGAAGGCTAAGGCATACGGGTTTACAGCAGCAAAGGACAAAGTCAAAGAAATATAGAACACAGACAAACTGGGCTGCATCTAAAAGGGGAAAGCACTGAGAAATGCTGCCTGCAAACAGAGGAAGACAAAAAGGGAATCAAGGGAGCAGAAATCAATTTAGCGCATGAATCCGAAATCCAGGGCGGAGGAACAAGAAAACAGGAACTAGGAACTAGGTACAAAAGCTAAGATCAAGGAAAAAGTGACTAGTCACAACAGGAAACACTGCAACGATGACCAGCGCTGGACTGAAGTAAGACTGAGGCTTTTAAAGCTGCTTAACGAGCACACGCCTCAGGTGTGCTGCTTGCTGCACCTGCAGCCACAGGTGTTGCCTATCCTCCACCCAACCTAGTCCTGCAAGGGTGGAGGTGGAGCAGTGGGCCAGGCATTCTGGGAAGCATAGTCATTTGGTTAAAGAAGCATGCTGGCTGCCAAAAACCTGGAATGGATCCGGAAGGGAAGTAGCTTGGAAAATAGGGATTTAGCGCTCCCAATTCATCACAGCACTGTAGCATAAGGTTCGGAAGAAAAGTCCAGTAGGGAATAAACCCCAAATCATGCCCCCAAGTGGTGGGAACGGGAGCGAAGGGAGCGAGTCGTGACACCCTGTCCTTATGGGGTCAAGGCAAATACACTTTATCAAACATATGGAATACTTTACACATATGAAACCAGAAAATAGGTGGGTGGCAATAGTCGCTATAAGAGTATGAGCATCTGGATAGCGACAGTAAACTTTTTGAATGCCTTGAAATTGGAAGAGACACATTAAATTGATTCTGAGCTGGTCTAAAGTGGTGCAATAATATACGTTAGTGCTGCTTACAAAAGCATGAACTAATGAGAATGCAGATATTGAATTGAGCTGCTGTATTAAGTTCTTTGTACAGAAGGAAATATGTAAACTATGCAGATCTGAAATGGTTCTATGTTCTAAGATAGATGTTGCTGATTTAAGGGTAAAGGCACATCTTCTTAAGCCTATTTTATGATGAGTTATGATACGTCAAGATCTGATATATTATGATTGTTGGTTGTTTATTGATTTTTCTCTCATACCTTCTTTAATATTGCGTTATTTTTATAGATTGTATTTGATTCAGCTCAAATATATATATATTTTTTTTCTTTTTCCTTTTCCTCTTTGTTGCTTCCGTTTGTGTTTTACTTTATTTGTACTTGTTCAGTAGTGTTATTTCTGTTTCCTGTTCATTACGCATACTGTTTGGCTATGTCAATTTTGTTTGATATTCACTTTTAAATTAATTTTTATTGTTCTTTTACTGGCCCTCATTACGACCCTTGCGGAAATTGACTGACCGGACCGCAACAGCGTAAATAGCGTTTCCGCCATTGCACGAAGGAGCAAAGTGCGGCCAATCACGACCCATCGGGCACGAGCATTACGCCATGGCGGAATCCGAAAGGCTGCGATGGCGGAAATGACCCCAAAACGGCCCTTACCGCCGCCGTACGCTGCACCAGGTGCAATACCGCCACCCATCTTAGCGGTCACCGTAATGAGCGGTCACCGTAACGAGCGTGCACCGCAAATTACGGCCACCGTAAATATACGGAAACGGAAGTAAAAGCATGTGGCCGGAACGGGAAACAGCACGCCGCACAACTATAAAATCCGAATCCCAACACAACCATAAAAAATCCGACCCTGACACACATCCCAACCCGTTAGCAACCCCAGTTAAAAAAATAAATATGGGAAAGGTAGCCAAGAAAGCGTGTGACCGCAAGCGGCAGGTACACTTCTCCCGAGAGGAACTGACCGTGCTCACCGAGACCCTACAGGAAAATTCCGCCGTCGTCTTCTCCAGTCAAATGACCAGGACGGCCCTTGCCAACAAGAAGGCCATATGGGTCCTGGTGGCACAGCGCGTAAGTGCGGTGGGGACAACACCCCGCACGCCACAGCAATGTCGCAAGCGGTGGGACGACCTGCGGATCCGCGTACGCAGCATACTTTCTGCGAACAGGAACATCGCCACAGCTACCGGGGGGGGTTCAGAGTCGCCCATCAAGTTGACCCCCTGGGAGGAAATCTGCGCCTCCACCATAGGAATGGAGAGCATAGAGGGAGTCGGAGGGATGGAGAAAGGAGTGCCGACATCCGGAGAATCAGGTAGGTTGGCCAAGAGAAACAATGCGAAATCCACAAACCACGAACATGTGCAGTACCATGTGACCCCATAGTGCAATACATACTTAGCCCTGACAGCGCCCTCTAAAAGTCAGAATGAACAAACAAATCAATCAAGAAGCCATAAACAACCCCTACATGTGCAGCATGCACCCCCTAACTGCAGGCAGCCAAATGAATGCATCCTCAATCCACACGGAAATGAGACCACCTCCAAGGCCCAGTCCCAAATCAGCCTCATGTACCACCCCAATGCATTTGATACGTTGCCATTCCAAATCCGACAGACCCATAACTAACGCTCGCCCCTCTTTACTCCACCACAGGGTCCGATACCAACGACGAGCTGCAGGACACCCCTACCAGCACGCCTGCAAAGAGGGCCAGGACCAACGTCCCAAGAGCCTCCACCTCAGGTGCAAGGATCAAGACACGGCAGCAGCAGGAATCAAGTGGCAGCACACTGGAGGGGACTGCAACAGGCACCCCAGCAGCCAGCAAGTCCACAACCCCAGCACCACAGGTCCCCCCAAAGAACGTATCTGATGGCACCGCCTCTGGTGGTAGCAGCACCATAGGGGACACAGCTGTCATGCCAGCATGCTCCGACACGGAAAACAGTGCTGGCGACGTAGGTACCATCCATGACCTTTCCCAATCCCCCTGCATGTCCCATCCCCTACACCATGACGAAACCACGCAGGGGCACCCTGAAGACGACGACTGGCCAACCCCCACAAGTCCTGTGCCAAGGCAACATGTGTTGAGCAGCCCCCCTGTCACACCACCGCAAATGTCCATGGCCCAGCAGAGGCAACAGTCCCTCGACCTGCTGATCGAGCAACAGCAGGAAGCGTCCACGCTACTCAAGGACCATGCAAATGAATGCGGGGGTTCCAGGGCAGCCATGGAAACATCCACCGAGACACTCAGGGCACAAATAGAGAAAAGTAGTGAGAGCCTCAGGGGAGAAATGGAGAGAAGCACCGAGAGCCTGAGAGCACAAATGGAGAAAAGCACCGAGAGCCTGAGGGGGGAACTGCATGCGACGTCCAAAGACGTCTGTGCTGAACTTGCTGCTGTGCGCCGTGTGCTCTCGGAGCTCTCACAAACCCTCAGAGACATGCATGGACGCGAGCAGGCAGAGACCTCATCCGTGGCAAGTTCCGTCCAGGGCAGCCCCCAACGCAGATCTGGCAGGAACCTGCGCTCCACGGGCAGGGGTGCCCCTGATACCCGTAGAGGGGGCTTGCAATAGCGTCTACCCACGGACAGCATGCATATTTGGACACTGGTGTTGGGGGGGGAGGTAGTAGGGTGGAGGGGGTGTGTTGGGCTTCACTGGGTGGCGGGTCCATAGGGTGTATAAATCAAATCACATTAACAATACAGCACCTCATTATCATCCAATGACATGTGTGGACATTGATATTTGCGTACGAGGCCTTCATAGGCGTACAGTCCACAATGTGCCTGTACTACACACACACAGTGCCACAGGTCCCCTTTCCGTGTAATAGGCACCATGCGTGGTTGCTAGAAGCATGCATCTATGATGCTCTGTCGGATTGCACGTGCATCCTGTGCCTCATGGACTCCTTGAGGTGCCTCCACATCCCCACCCTCATCATCATCATCATCTTCAGGTGCATGCAGTACAGCGTCAGGGGGCATGGGCACATTCCTACGTATGCACATGTTGTGCAGCATGACACATGCCATGACCATCTTAGAAACCTTCTCATGGCTGTATATGAGTGCCCCGCCAGACCTGCTGAGGCTGCGGAAACGAGCCTTCAGTAGGCCGAATGCCTGTTCAATGACCACACGGGTACGTGAGTGGGCATGGTTGTAGTCCTCCTCATGCTCGTTCTGTGGGTTCCGGATTGGTGTAAGGAGCCATCTCTTCAGTGGATACCCGGCATCACCTGTATGAGACGAATAAAGGGTGTCAGTGGAATGATAGTGCTAAGTAGCCCCCCCCCCCCTGCAAGGTCATTGACGCATCAAATGGGCCACGATGTCATGCATGAAATGAGACTCACCGAGTAGCCAGGATCTGTGCCCTGCGTGTCGCTCCATGTAGCGTGGTATTCTTGTGTTCCTCAGGACCATAGAATCATGGGTAGATCCTGGAAATCTGGCACAACAATGCGTAAATATCTTGTTGGAGTCACACACCATTTGCACATTGATTGAATGAAATTGTTTCCGGTTGCGGTACTGGACCTCCATGGCATGTGGGACAACCAATTCAACATGGGTGCAGTCGATGGCACCAATGCAACCCGGGATGCCGCCAAGTGCATGGAATCCCACTTTAGCGTTGGTAATCTCCTGGTACGTGCGTGGTAGTGTGATGTGGTCGTCGGCGTGCTTCAGGAGGGCATCGTGCACTTGGAAGAGTGTCCGTGAGAACAGTGGCTGTGAAATGCCATGCAACTGTCCCACTGTGTGCTGGTAGGTGCCTGTGGCCAGGAAGTGGAGTGCAGACACCACCTTCAGTAGGGGTGGGATGGCGGTTGGGCTATCTATCATGCTCACGAGGTCAGCATGTGTCATGTCCACAATGGCGATTATGGTGTCCCGGTCCAAACGGTAGAGGGTGTGGATCTGCTCAGCAGTGAGGTTGAACGGATCGGCTCGGAGGCGTGGGATTGCGGGCCGCCTGCGTGGTGGTGGTGGCAGTGCTTGTGGGCCTTGCTGACCCTGCCTTGCCCTCCTCCTCCTCCTCCTCCTCCGTCTCCCCTGTGCGCCCGGTTGTTGTACCTGTTGTTGTTCGTCGTCTTCTTGTAGTTGTAGCACTTGCAGTGCTATCTGGTACCCCAGGCCCAACATCGCTAGTCCTGCCGGTAGCATTTTGGAGTGGGAGTGGTTGTGGGAGGGGTTTGGGTCTGCAATATATGTGCTGTCGGCCTGTATGGCCTCCACCTGTGCTGATTGAATGAATCTGTGGCAGATGCAATCCCTTCTGGTCGAGCACGGCCCGCACGTAAGGCTGCATTTGGCCGCATGGCATCTTGGGATTGGAATCATGTATCAAATCCCGATGGCAGTGTGATGTACTTTGACTGATTTTCATGCTATGCTCCCATTGTTACACATGCTATGATTGCAGCCGCTTACATACCTGTGAAGAGTCAGTGGTATGTAGGGCTCGATCGATGGCCGACCCTCATGCAGCACAGTAACGTACTTCACCGACGGGCGTGGCGTCCCATTTGTGATTGCAGCCAGTTAGCATCATGACACACAGCCGCACTACATTGATGTAATTGTGAATGCAAGCGTCCACAGAAGCCTTTTCGACGTAATGTTGCAAGTGAGGAATTCGAAGGCCAGCATTTTTGGTTTTGAAGTAGCGGCGAGGATACGCCCACAGGTCTGTCTGGAAATGTAACGTTCTATTGTAGAATGTCCTTGGGACATGGCCCATAACGAGCAGGCAATGAATGATATAAATTGAATGGGATGCGCAATAGCGTAGTGGACGATAAGGCAGGACGTTCCCAAATCCATCTTGCTTCACAACACTACAGATCCGGCCAGGGGCACAGTGGTTTTTGCGGACTGCATTACGCACAGACGCGATGGAAGTTTCACATATTATGTGAGTGAATATTCATGCGTTTTCATTGCGGGATGAGGGAATGATGTGTGGATGCATGGACTGATGAATCCGTTCAGGGTCTGCCATGTACATGGGTTTCTTGGTTCACTCCCCTTCCCCTGCGTTATGTGATGCAAGGCTGCCATGGTGGGACATACGTCTCTCTGCCCTTGTCGGATCCTCCCTGTCTCGACGCGCCTTCATACACTTGTGTCTAGGCACGTTACTAATCCCATGTCATGGGTTCTATCTTGACGGACGCATGCACAGTAACCGACGTTGCCAATGGTGTATTTAGCTCGATTGGTTTCGTTGTGATTCGATACTGGATTAGGGGTGTGTATATTCCTTTGGAGTGGGCTAGCATGCATATGGGTGTGGATTTGGTGTGTTGAATGAAGATTGTAATGCATCATGAGTCCCGTAATGCAATCGGTTGATTTGTGTTTCTTTTGGGTGACAGGTATCTCCTGCCCTATTGCAGATGCCATCTCTACGCCACTCCTCCAGATGGTTTTTACTCTCGACTCCTGCAGCTTCGGGTGAATCAGTGGAGCACCATTTCGATCATATGGGACGATCGCCAATGGGCCACATGCCCTTACGCTGTACTGGTGGCTAGGTGCAACATTTCGGCCTTTCAGCTCGACTAGTGCCTGCCTCATGGGACGGACCTGCGGTTCTTGCCGCTTCCATGTTGCCTTTTGGAACGTTGATGTAAGCCCTGTGTGCCATGATGGTACAGGGCGTCACACAAGTGGAAGCCGGTCAATTATTGCAGATGCAGCCCTCGGCGATGATGGTTGTTTTGGTGGGATTTTGCAAATTGATGTGGGGCCTTTGTCATTTGGATGTGCATTTAAATTGTATTCCGATATTTGTCGTGTTGCGTTGTTCTTTGCAGGTGATGTGGCGATTTTCGCTTTGTGGCGGTATGTATTGCATGATGATCTGCTTTGTGTTCCGCCTTCTGAGTTGAGTTGTGTGGTACAGTACTGGCCGCGTTTGCCTACGTAGCACAGTATGGTCACGGATAGAGGCTGCCATTGTGTCTGTTTACATGATGTGCTGTTCAGGGGCGGGGGATTGGCTTTTGGCCGACTGGTGCCTGTCAGCCAGGTCGATTGGTGGAATGATGGGTTGTTCAGAATGTGGCTGGTCACAGGTGACTGTGTTTGCGTGCGTTTGTTGGAGGGGGACTGGGGTCATGTCCATTGGAATAGCTTCTGTATTGATGCCATCTGTGCCCTGCAGCTCCCATCGGCCCCTCTTGGGATGGGCCTGGCTGCTCAGTCACTCTGCCGACTTGTGTGGTACATGCTTCTGCTGATGGTTGGTTTGTTTACTGGCATGAGTACAGGGCTGGTGCAATCCCCCTCAGGATGCTGTTGTGGATGTTGCCTTGCGCTGGTGGCAAGCGATGGGGGACTACTGTTGTTTTGTGTCATGTGTTCTTGATTTTCATTTTGATGTGTTGTACCTTCACATGCCTGTGCTGCGTCAGTACGGCTATGGTGACATGCCGTACATGGATGCCCACTCACGGGGCGCTTTGAGCCCCTGCATGCTTTTCTACGTTGGCATGCATGGGTGAATAGTGGATTTCACTGGTTGCATAGTGTGTGTACATTGCGCCTGCCAGGAGTTGTGCAATGAGGC
Source organism: Ambystoma mexicanum (assembly GCF_040938575.1). Taxonomy (NCBI): domain Eukaryota; kingdom Metazoa; phylum Chordata; class Amphibia; order Caudata; family Ambystomatidae; genus Ambystoma; species Ambystoma mexicanum. The sequence goes on from NC_090938.1 coordinate 714,698,847, forward strand.
CAGGGAGTGGAGTACAGGCACTCAGTGGGCCATTTACGGTTGGTTCGCGTTGCCGTATTTCTCGCCATGGCGGAATGGTACTTTACGACGTGCTTGATGGCGTTCAGTACATGTCCGCTAGGGTCAGAATTCGCGTACCGTTGCGCCATGGCGGTGATTCCGGTTTTGCAAGGCGCGCGTGCGCGTACTTGGTGCAGTTAGCGTTGCCGTTCACTGCGGTGTCGCTAATGGCATCGTACTTTACGGTGACGGGTCATGATCGCAACGAGCGGTGTTCGATGGCGGTATTGCATTTCCGCCATCATTTTTCCATTTCCGCAAGGGTCGTAATGAGGCCCACTGTCTTTTTGATACATTTTGATAATCTTATTGATGAATTTATGTAATGATTGAAAAAGTTGATTAATTTCAGCTAATTTCAATAAAAATAAATAAATAAAAATTGTTAAAAGCACTCAAAAATTGTTCTTTACTTACCTCACTATATTTTTTTTAAAATGGCTTGTGTGTGATTTTCCCTTGTTTGGTTGACCCAATTTTTTGTCAGACATATTCCTTTTCTTGGTCTTCATGGTCTCTGATGCTTTTTACCGCCCTACGCTCCTTTTTTGCTGTTGGCCAGGAAACCTCATAAGTGCTATTTGTTTTCCAATTTTTTATTTTTTGGCCGTTTTATGCTTTTGAGTTTTATTCCCTATCCTTTTATTCATTTCCCAATTGTTCCCTTCATCAATTTTTCTTTTATTCATTTTTTATTCAAGATAATCAATCATGTTCGTCTTTTCCCGATTTTTTAATTTATTTTTGCCTGATCCTGTGTAACAGAGACCCAACGCCTCCCTAATGTTTTTAAACTTTATTCTAATCATCTCTTGTTTATGTTGGGCATTTATTTCATGCCAGCTGAAATAGAGCACAAACAGCATTGTTGTCAAGTACACAAACTCCTTCACCTAGCTAAAAATGGAGCTCCCTTTTATATCTTGTCAGAGAGAGAGGATTCAAACCCCCACCTTTTCTAAACATGTCCAGGCAAACTCTTCGTTGAGCATTCGCGCATCGGCAAATTATTTCTTATCATGTTTACACCTTCAAAATGAGATACATTCTGGCACACATCCTAGGCTTTTTCCTGGTGGCGCTGCCCCAAATGTGGTCATGCAGCTGGTTCCCTTAGCTAAATTTCCAGACACATCTCAATTAACTATCTGGTCTCAGAGCGTTTATCTAGTTTCTGAAGGCACGGTGGCCTTGAATGTTTCAACTTCAGGACTGACTCATGCTAACACGCTCTGCAGAATATCTGCAGTTATGCATCTTTTTCACCCATTTAGCAGCATTATTAGTTAAATGCATTGTCAGTTAAAGGCACTGTCAGTTATATGAATGGCAGAGTTCTTTTCTGTCTGTGTATAGAAAAAAACAGTCATTGGGCCTCATTACACGGTAGGCGGTGAGCCATGGCGCTATTAGCGCCATGGCTCATGCCGGTAAAATACCGGCACCGCCTTGGTGGAAAGGGGATTTACCGCCCCATTCCAAGGTTGGAGGGGCGGTAAATTCCCCTTCCACCATTGCCCTTCCCCATTCCCATTTCTGCCCCATACGGCTCTATGGGAATGGGGAAGGCGCTAATTACGGCACCTTAATTTTGCGGTGCCGTAATTAGCTCCGAGGTCCCTTTGCCGGTTGGATTTTAACGCCTGCAAAAAGCAGGCGTTAAATCCCCCAACCCGCAAAGGGACCTCGTAGTAAGGCGGTAAGGATTTACCGGTACCGGTATTTTACCGGTACCGGTAAATCCTTACCGCCATCAGTGTAATGAGGCCCATTGTCCTACTCAATTTTTTATAATATGCATTCTGTACCTTGCCTACTTACTAAACCAAACTTAAAGCATTTTCGACTTTGTAAACATTCTATTTTTACACATTTACAATACTAAATCATTCCATACAAATTTCTCTGCCTAGCTTTAAGTGATGGGGGCTGCCCCCTACTACATTCAGTTGTTGGTACCTCATCTTCATTTCAGCACCTCCATTGCATTTCCCCGTCTTTAAAGTTCTTGTTTGTTAAACAATGACGTTCAACCATATCCATGTCCACCCTCATTGATACTTATCTAAAAACATCCTATCACAATCCTACAATTTGTCACATATTAACGTATTGTTTTTCTTAAAACAAAACATGTGTGTCTCTAAGCTATTTTTATCTTCTTCCATTTAAGCCCCACTTCCTGTCTCCATTTGCTTTAAACTAACTATATGCCTTAGATCATTTCACAGCCATTGTGAGACTCGAGAGGTTGGTCAAGCTTTGAGATAACCCATTTGTCCATCGTCTCTTCGTATGTCATATCCTGTCTGCAACTCCCACCGCAACAAAATATATTCTCTCCTTGATCTTCTTCTTCTGCCCATGCATATACATATAAACCTTTGAACTGTGTCTTTCCCTCTTGTTCCACACATTTTCTTCTTCCATATCTTCCACTTTACTCATCTTAGTTTGTCATTGGTGACCGTCTGTGTCCTGTCGCCTTTGTCTTTGCTTTTGAGCTGTTTTCACAGTCAGTCTCCCAGGTTCTTTTGATGCTTAGGCCAGGGGTCCATTGTCTCTTTTTCCTTTTTCACAAGGAGTTCATTTTTACTCGAGTGTCTCTCTTTCAATAAATACATTGTTCGAATGAGTCCAAAAGAGGAGATGTTTCAGCATGGGGACACAGGATTGGGAGAGTCTCTTGCAGACACAATTCAGACAATCAATTTCTGTCAGGCTTCCACTGGGTTTCTCTACAACCTCCCTCTTTTCTCACACGGTTCAATGTTAATTTCCCAAGGCATACATGTTCCTGGACGTATACCTTTAATATAAAACTGAATGAGTGTCTTTTATAAAATAAACATGTCTCTTCTATTTAACACATTTCCTACCAAACCATTTCCTTAAAACCTCTCTTCTCCATATTGGCCCTCATACCCTACTTAGACATTTCATCTTATTGAACACCCATGCCTCCTAGACAAAGCTACAGGACATCAAAATGTTTCCTTTTTATGGCTCATTCTTGCCTTACAAACCAAATACCCCCCTTCCCAAGCTCTGTGCCAGCTGGCTAGAACCTGACTTTGTTTTCAATAATATACAATACATGTTGTCCTTCATGTGAGACATTTTTTTTCTTGAGGGTGACACATTCAACCCTAATAACAATTAAAGACAGACATCTTCTTCTTTTCTGGTCTTCTAGGCACGTCCATAGCAGATGACAGAAACGTCCTTGGGGATCCCCTGTCGTCTGTAGAAAGCCAAAATAGGGCAAAAGTCATTTGGGTACTAGTAAGAGGTCAGGTTTCCGTCCCAACTTGAACCCTTTCTTCCTTTTCTACTATCAAAAAATACTTTCTGGTTCATTCTCCTCTATTCGTTTGGTGCACATAAACAACTATTTCCCAACCACCCAGCAGGATACTTAGTTTAGGCTTGGTTCTTTTCTCAGTTTAGCTGCACGTGCTTCCTGGTTAGCAGTAAATACTTGCTGGTCAGCTGCAAGTGCTTCCTCAGCTCAGCAGTCATTCTTCCTTTTCTCTTCTTGCCTTTCGTTGGACCATGGCCTTTGCTCGTGGCTTGCATTTATCCTATGGAGACAAAACAGAGGCGTTTTGCTGCACACCGTCCCTGCCTAACTTAATCTAGTTTACCCCTGTTTTTCGAGACTATGGCACCAATTTTTACTATGTGCCTCACTTTTTTATCGTACCCAGCAATGTTTGCCTCTTCTAATGATTGCACACCCCTATCCCATCAACCTTTTTTGACATTATGAACACAAAAATAATTACTCACCTTCAATTGTGACTTCTGTTTTCTGTGGTTGTCTGAAATGACCATGGTGTCATCTATTTTCTACTCTTTCCACACCCGATTGCACCTATCTTGGGAAAAACAGCGAAACAATTGAAGACTTTGGGGGTCATTCTGAGTTGGGTGGTAAGGGTTACCGGGCACTGGTAAGGAGACCGGTGCCGGTAAACCCTTACCGCCCAATTCCGAGGTCCCTTAGCGGGAACCGCAAAGAACGTATGGTCTGAACACACGTCCTTTACGGGTCCCGCTAAGGGACCAGGGCACTAATTACGGGCCTGCTATTTGCAGGCCTGTAATTAGCGCCTTCCCCATTCCCATTGAGCCCTATGGGGGTTCGAATGGGAATGGGGAATGGTTGGTTGAATGGGGACTTACCAGGTCCGCACAGGTCGGAATCTCCTGGTAAGTCCCCATTCAACCAGACCGGACACGGACCCGGTATTGGAGGCAGCCATGGTGCTAAGAGCACCATGGCTACCTCCAATCTCGGAATGAGGCCCATTGTGTCTCTTACTACCTCTTTTTCTGTTACTCACCTGGATCCTCTTACTTTTAGTGCTGATCAATTGTGTGTCCACACCCTTTTAGCATGAACTAGTACTTACCTTTTTCTTTTTCTCCCTAATCTAAGGCCATGCAGACATTTCTTGTGCTTCCACGCAAAGGTCCATAACATTTATCTGTAAAATTAATCAAAGCAAGTCCCAAGAAGTCCCACTTGGCCCGAGCTTCTGCTTCCTTCATTGAAGATTTGTGTTTTGCTCCATAACTACAGCTTCCAACTACATTGCCCAGAAGGTGAACCCTGCACTAATAGTGCTAAGGACTTGAGGACTTGAGGACTTTTATTATTATATACTATCCAGCACGCATTCATATCATTGTTGTTTTGTTTAGGCTAATTTGCACGTTATATGTGCCCCACCTACTTAAGCAGAGGCGCATGCACACCGAAGCAAGTCCCAAGAAGTCCCGCTTGGCCGCTTAGACGCGGCGACGTGGTGACTCAGTCAGCCCGAGCTCTAAGAACAAACGGTACCCGCAAAAGTCCTCATTTCTGGGTGCCGGGATTTCTTGCTTGCTTCTAAGAGAAAGTGTAAGTGGAATTTGTTAACTGCTCTAATTACCGGTGCATTTTATTCCTTCCACTCATTTTCTTTTGTTTGCTGTTAGCCCTGATTCACGAAATGTCACGTGGTATATAAACTTTAAAATCTGGTATGTCGAATGCACCTGATACACCCTGTTCTTCAAGTAATGCTTGTGGGACCCCCACAATTGGCTTGTTGACAAAAAGTACGGAAAAATCCAAACGTCCCACACAAACTTCACGAACAAATATTACTCTTACGCCAGTAAATCCAACTACACCAAGTAATCATGATATTCACATTTTTTGTGAAAAAGTGTAATGCAGTGATAGATGATCAAATTATTTCACAATTAGAGCAAGCTGAACTTTTATTCTCTAAAACAGAAATAACAGGGAGCACAAATTCGACCAATTGCAATATTACAGCTGGGGTTCCCAGTGTTGCTACATCGGATCAAACCATTTTGACCATTCCACAGACCCCAATGAAAAATAATCAGTGCAAAAGGACACTTTCTACAGCTCAGGCTGAAGCACCTATTGGTGTTGGTGTTGAAGCTATAGTTGAAATGGAGAATGCTGTAGAAGTCATTGATGAAAGTGTGAATGGTATTTCTAAGGTCGATATTTCTATACATGCTAGCATTGGGGATCTTGAAATCTCTAGGTTGACAAATGGAACTGATTACAATCTCCCGTGTTCCTTAGACTCTACTAGGCAGGTAATAGATGACTCTTACATTCAGCCCACCCCTCGGCGATGTTTGACAATTGGGAAGGTTGATGACCCTGCTGGTAATCTAGCTCTCATAGAGATCACTTTAGGGGTGGTTAACACAACTGTGGCAAGCCTCTACAAACTCTTTGAAACTTTAGATAGAAAGATCACACAACAATCTGTGAAAATTGATCAAATTACAGAATGGATGAGAAATGTTTCCATGGACTCACAGAAGCTAGACATCAATAAGAATATGTTAGAGAGAATTACAACTATAGAACAAAATTTAGAACACATTCATTGTTCCTCCCACATGCCTCTGACATCGGCTTTACCCATGTTTCCTAAGGTGATAAGACCGATGGAGTGTGTGGATGATGTTAATGGAAAGACCAATGATTCGTGGGTCAATGTTGATTCACCTGTGAAAAATGTGTCTATGGATGTTGGCCTGTCTACTGTTGTGGGTCACTTTGATGTTTTTTCCCAACAGGTACAAAAGAAAAATCTCAAATCTGTGTTAGCTAAAAATCAAAAAAATCAAAGCGAGAACACATAAACTAACTTCTGTGGTGAAGATTAATAAATCTAATATAGGGAACATGCAAAATTCAGTTGCGCCTTGCTCTGAGATAACCCAAGTAGGAGTGTGTCCATATGTCGATTCTTTCACTGCAGAACCGCAAATGGCAAATGTGAGCCACAAAGTGCTGAATCTGGTTAAGGAGACTTTGCAAATATTAAAACCAAGCAGCGCTGTAAGAGCAAACAATCAACTTGCTCAACTACCCCCTACTGCTCTTGAACCACTAAATGCTCTAGTAGAATTACTAGAGAATAAAACTTGTGGTCTTAAACTTCCTCCACAACCATCAGGGGTTATGCCTAGCTCAAACAACCGAGTTCAAAAAGACATCACTAATACAGGTAACAATAACATCTCTATACCTGTATGTGATTTAGGATTTGAAGATCGCATGACAGCAATAAAATCTGCTGTCGATGTGTATCTACTCCAACGCATAACACATGCCTTACCTCGTGTTATTCCTGCTGATGTACCCCAAGACCTGTTGACTGTGCAGCCTGATGGCAAGCGAGTTTCTTATGCAGAATGTGCAAGTCGTGAAGCCTCTGCTGCATACCCAAAAGATTGTACTAGATTTAAGAATAATAACCATGCCTGTGATTCCACCTCTAAGGGGGCGTCAATGAAAAGAATGGAAAGCAATTTGACTTCCAAACCCAAAAATAATGACCAGAAAAGTACAAATGGAAACAGCTTTGACTTCTTTCACACTTTGATTATGAAGTGCCGTGATGCACCTTTTGAAAAATATGATCTGAGTCACTCGAGCATCTTAAACATCTTTGCTTTAGAAGATCTGACCTCAAGTGATTTCGATCAAGTCGAATTTCTGTGTGATAAAAATGTGTCAATAGTTTGGCTTCAGATCAAGTCAGGGCTAGTCTGCAATACTATATGGTCGCCCTACAGGAAACCTGGATGTTGAAGGATCCTGTATGGGATGACCATGACCTCATTCTGCTACCAGCCGTAACAGCGGGCAAAGGTAGACCAACTTCTGGCCTGCTGGTGGCAGTAAAATCGAGCAGGGGGGGTTACACATTTCTGCCTGGCCCTCACCGAATAATTTCATGCAGTTAGTTAGAATCACTTATGCAATGCAAACTTATGCCTTAATTAACCTGTACCGTAACCCGGCGGGGATTACAGATGAGGCCTTTTATAATGCTTTGTCTAACCTCTTTGAAGAAATTCCTAAGGATCATGATATCTCAGCTATTATTTTGGTTGGTGACCTGAACCTTAATTGTATGCAGACAGAAAAAAGAACATTAAGCCACGAAAGTCAGAGATGGATCTCTTGTATGGAAGATACAAACTTAAGGATGGCCAACGTCTCAATTCAAGGAGATATTCCCTCAAATCATACTTGGGAGAAAGGTTGGTCGACATCTACGATTGACTACATCTTTATTAGTGATAGCATATTCATAACTGCTAATAAATTTACAGTTAGTTAACAAACTAAGAGCAATCATTACCTATTATCTCTATATTGGACCATACTAAACCAGCAAACCAGAAAATTACAAAAATTGTCAAAACAAAAGTTAGTTGTTAATAATGCTAAAACTCGATTTAGATGGTCAAAAGATAACCTAACCATTTTGAATGTTGCCATCATGAATGGTCAAAGAATGAGTGAGTTTGACTCATGTGTGGATAGTATAGACACATTTAGGACCATTCAGCCTTGTACTAGTAATCGGGTACCAACTCTCATATGCATCAGTTTGATCCTCTCCTCCAACAGAGAAAAGCTGCATATGGAAGAGAGATTTGAAAATTGCATAAATTACATTTCGTGGAAAAAGACAAGGCGCTTAAATCGGCAAAGTGCTTCTATCGTAATTGGACACAGTCCAGGAAAGCCAAACTCTTTCAAGCCGATGGCGAACTCCTCATGGCTGCCTGCTATAACAAAAACTCAGCACAGGTTTTGGAATTGTTAAACAAATGTACTACAAGGAGCCAAGTTGATCATCAGGTTAATGGGGTCACTGAAGCACAGTGGCTAACACATTTTTCAAGACTCTATGCTGATGAGCAAATGGGTGATTTCTTTGACATTGGTAGATCTACCTCATGCTGGCAACTAGAGTGCTCTGAGCATGTTGTCAGAGAACTTATAAATAAATCATCCTCTTCAAGAGCGGCAGGCCCGGATGGGTTAACCAATTACATGTTCAAAGAAAACCCTAAACAGTGGACTGCCATTCTTAACAATACTTTCAAACCGTTTATACTCACCAAACATCTGCCCATGTCTTGGCGTTCTTCGCTAATTGTCCCCATATTTAAAAAAGGAGACCGTAAGGACCCTAAAAGTTATCGCCCAATTGCATTGCTTGATGCACCTGGCAAAACATTCTGACGATTAGTGCTAAGGGACTTTAACATATGGACCATCCAGGCAAATCAGCGAGATCCAAACCAAACGGGGTTTGTTGCTCAGATGGGGAGTGCAGTAAACCGTATCACTCTAAATGACATTAAAAGCCAAGCCCAAGTAACCAAACAGCCCATTTATTTTGCCTTTGTTGACCTGCATTCCGCATTTGATTCAGTTTCTAGAATTAAACTTATGACAAAGCTTATCGAGGCGGAATGCCCGGCGTCACTGTGCAATATTATCTATGCCCTACATTCAAATACCTCCGCGCAGATAAGGCTGACTGTAATGGGGCTGCTGCCGACTGCCATCGCGACAAGAGGGCTGAAGCAGGGATGTATTCTTGCTTCAGCCCTCTTTAATGTTTTCATTAATGATGTCAAAAGGATCTTTGAGAGTGTGAGGGCAGATTCCCCTAAACTGAATGGCGTCGAAATAAAAGCTTTATGGTAGGCGGACAATTTGGTACTAGTCTCCAAAACACCTATTGGGCTTCAGATTTTATTAACAGCACTCTGTGACTACTTCAGCATCAATGAACTGATTTTAATATAAAAAAAACACAAATTGTACCAAGAGTATCGCGAAGAAATAAGCTAGAGTGGAAAATTGAAAATACCACAATTGAGGTGGTACCAAATTACATATACTTGGGACTCATTTTTGATGGCCTTCCATCGGCCCAGTCTCAAATGCGAAGAATTGTCAAGAAATTAACCTCAGCCATATCTCAGACAAGACTCGTGTTACACAAATATGGCAAATTCTCCATTAAATCAGCGGTAATGCTCTGGATTCAAAATGTAACATCTACACTTTTGTATGGTTTGGAAACACAAAAAGTTATTCAACCTGCATTTTTGAATCAATTAGAATCCAAATTCTGGCGCTCAACCCTTCATTTACCACAGGGGACACCAGGACCTTGGCTGCGATATGAACTGGGGTTAACACCATTGACGGCTATGTACAATTGGCATTTGTGTAGCCTCTTTCGGAAATGTTTACTATCAGTCTCGAATAACTCCACGCTAGCGATTGTCTCCCAGTATATGCTGTCTTCCCATCATGTATTTCCAAAATCTTGGTTTAAACATAGTGGGCCTCATTCCGAGTATGGTGGTAGTCATGGCGCTATTTGCGCCATGACTGCCACCCATACCGGTACCGACTCCGGTTTGGTACAATGGGGACTTACCGGTCCATTCCGACCTTGGAGGGACCAGTAAATCCCCATTTACCAAACCATTCCCCATTCCCATTTGAGCCCCCATAGGGCTCAATGAGAATGGGGAGGGTGCAAATAACGGGCCAGCGTATGCCAAGTCCGTTATTTGCGCCCAGGTCCCTTAACGGGTCCCGTCCTTAACACCTGGTCAGACCAGGCGTTAAGGAAGGGACCCGCGAAGGTACCTCGTAGTAGGGCGGTAAGGGATTACCGGCACCGGTCTCCTTACCGGTGCCCGGTATCCCTTATCGCCCTACTCGTAATGAGGCCCAAATTGTCTCTGAAATGGCAAATGCAGATATCACCGTTGATACTCTAGTTTCAAATCCAGACCGAGCTAAAAAAAACTGTACATGATGGACTGGATAAACACAAGAGCCCCACAAGAGCCTCATGTCTTAAATATAAAGACTTCAATAATTATCTGTTTGGTCCAAAGAGGTATAGAGATATGGAGCCGTATCTCTGCAGAGCCCCAACATCCGCTCTGAGAAGTGCAATATTACAACTCCGATTTAACTTATGGTCCACACGTGACATTCAAGCTTGGAGAAAACTAATTAAGGCGGAAGAAAATTGGTGTTGCTTCTGTGAAAATTACAAGATCAAGGAAACCTTAGAACACATGATAGTAGATTGCCCTGCGTTTATGGGGTCAAGGCAAATACACTTTATTAAACATATGGAATACTTTACACATATGAAACCAGAAAATAGGCGGGTGGCAATAGTCGCTATAAGAGTATGAGCATCTGGATAGCGACAGTAAACCTTTTGAATGCCTTGAAATTGGAAGAGACTCATTAAATTGATTCTGAGCTGGTCTAAAGTGGTGCAATAATATACGTTAGTGCTGCTTACAAAAGCATGAGCTAATGAGAATGCGGATATTGAATTCAGCTGCTGTATTAAGTTCTTTGTACAGAAGGAAATATGTAAACTATGCAGATCTGAAATGGTTCTATGTTCTAAGATAGATGTTGCTGATTTAAGGGTAAAGGCACATCTTCTTACGCCTATTTTATGATGAGTTATGATACTTCAAGATCTGATATATTATGATTAATTGGTTGTTTATTGATTTTTCTCTCATACCTTCTTTAATATTGTGTTATTTTTATAGATTGTATTTGATTCAGCTCATATATATATATATTTTTTTCTTTTTTTTCTTTTTCTTTTTCCTCTTTGTTGCTTCCGTTTGTGTTTTACTTTATTTGTACTTGTTCAGTAGTGGTATTTCTGTTTCTTGTTCATTACCCATACTTTTTGGCTATGTCAATTTTGTTTGATATTCACTTTTAAATTAATTTTTATTGTTCTTTTACTGTCTTTTTGATAAATGTTGATAATCTTATTGATGAATTTATGTAATGATTGAAAAAGTTGATTAATTTCTGCTAATTTCAATAAAAATAAATAAATAAATAAATCAAAATTGTTAAAAGCACTCAAAAATTGTTCTTTACTTATCTCACTATATTTTTTTTAAAATGGCTTGTGTCTGATTTTCCCTTGTTTGGTTGACCCAATTTTTTGTCAGCCATACTCCTTTTCTTGGTCTTCATGGTCTCTGATGCTTTTTACTGCCCTACGCTCCTTTTTTGCTGTTGGCCAGGAACCTCATAAGTGCTATGTGTTTTCCAATATTTTATTTTTTGGCCGTTTCATGCTTTTGAGTTTTATTCCCTATCCTTTTATTCATTGTTCCCTTCATCAATTTTTCTTTTATTCATTTTTTATTCAAGATAATCAATCATTTTTGTCTTTTCCCAATTTTTTTTTTATTTATCTTTGCCTGATCCTGTGTAACAGAGGCCCAACGCCTCCCTAATGTTTTTAATCCTTTATTCTAATCATCTCTTGTTTATGTTGGGCATTTATTTCATTATTATTTTGTTTTTCATGTATACTAAAACACATTTCCTTTCCTTTTCTGCGTGATGCTGTAAGGAAAGTACCATTTCATACTCCATTAAGCCCTGTATGGCTGCATTGTTATCTATGATGTTGTTTAATCTAAATCTTTTTATCTGAACCATTACTGTCCTTCATGATTCTTATTTCATTCCGTTTGCTTCTTAATCATTTACCACGTTTCCCTACGTTATGGCTGCCTCTAATTTCCTGGAGGTCATCTGTCTCTTCTTCTTGTTCGCAAATGTTCATAAATGTTCATGGCCTGCGCCTGAATTTATAAAATATTTTCATTATTTCTCCACCAGGTCATACAGCTGGCTATATTTACCATGCTGCCACAATAATAAAATCTTTTCATTTTCACCCAAACAATCTTATTGGCCTTCTGCCGTTTTCATGCCTTCAAAATTGTGCTTGTGTCTAAATGGGGCATGTCCCAAATAAATAAACATGCTTTCCTTGGTAACCTAAAAACCATCATCATGCTTTAATGCTTTATCATTCAATCCTTTCTTCAACCATCTAAATCCTATAATACTAGAATCTCAACTGATCGTCCTGAATCAGAAAGGTTTTTCACTATTTTTTCAACAAGTTTTCTCCACGCCAGCCACCATGGCCTCAGAAATGATAAAATACCACCCTGGTATAACACCATTCAGGCTGTCCTATCACGCACGGTGGAGTTCCTGAAAAAGGACCTTTAGGAGCACCCCAAAAACCCCCATTCAGTACATTATGCTATCCTCATAATTCCCCAAAAAACAGGTCACAAAGGACCCAATAAACCCCTTCAACTTCAGAGGGCTTTCTAAGTCAGAAATACTAAAGAACATGAATAACAATAGACCATTCAGCTGCAAGGCGATGCCTGCCCGTGCCCACATGTCAGTTTAAAAACCTTGTGTAAAATCACTTGTTCCACATCTCATAACATTCACCAATGCCTCCTTCAATCCCAACACTATTTCTGCAGTTGTAAAACAACCTTTAGGAGTGTTGCTCGACTCACCCTTGTTCATGTCATGCCAGATTACATGCTACAACTGATCTTTTGCACTTAGCATTTGAGTGCCATTGCTTCTGCTTCACTACCACATTCACTAATGCCATTGACCCCTTTCTTTTCTCACAATGCTTGCAAAAACTGCTCATTCATTTCCGTGTCATTATCAGAGTTAAATTGGATTACTACACTACCATCCTTGCAGACATCCTAGCAAAAAATCTTCACAGGCTCTAAGAAGTGCAGGGTGATGCTGTGTGCAACTCTCAGTATTCCCAAAAGGATACAATACTCACGCTATGCGAGCTGCTCACTGGCCACCCGTGAAGGAACGGTTAATTTCAAAATCCGAACCATTATGCACAAATGTATGTCTCACACATCACCAGTATATCTAACTGATGCTGTTAATAGAATCAGTTCAGCCTGACCCAAAAGAAGTCACTGTGTCACCCAACTACAAGCCCCACTAACCAAAAGAGCTAATGCCAGAGGGATAAGCTTCCCCGTCTTGTTCCCAAACCATGCAATGCTTCCTCTAGCGAACTTAGAGCAGAACCATCCATCCTCATTTCTTCGCCAAAACCCTCAAAACTCCCTTGTCTAACTACCCTTATTAGTTCTCCCAGAGGTGTCTATACGCATCCCCCTGCTGCTTAATTAACATTTATGCCATGTGTTTACTCAATTTCTACTCTATCCAATGAGAGCTAAACATGCAGCTCATCCATTGTAACTACAATATATATTTATTTGTCCTATAACTACAGGCGGAGCTGTGGCATGCAACCACTTATGTATGCCATTTTCATTGTATTCTGCAAGCCTCTTCTTTGTAACAGTACCACGATGCATAAGGGCTTCTGTGTGTTCCATGAATTCTAATAAATAAATAAATAAAGTTTTTTTTCATGCTTTCAAACCTTTCCTTTCTACTAGGAATCGCTCATTCCTTGCCAAACTACAGTAGGCACTACTATTGGATCAATACAGTGCCCCTTCTCTGGGCACTCATGGACAACTCCTCAATAAAAAAAAAATATGTATCACACAGAATAATGCTTTTAGGCAATATTGATTATTCCCATACAGAAGCCTCTCATATGCCAGGAGAAAAGCGCACTGGCTATCAATAAACAAATTCATTCCTTTATTAAACTCATGGGCAACACACAAAAGATGCCTTTTTTGTCCATGCCCTTTCATATTTATCAGAGTGAATCACTCTTGTTAGTCCATCAGACCCTCTTGGTCAGTCCAATATATATGCCTGACTTTAAAAATCCACAACTGGGGGCACAGCTCTAGCCATCCGGCATCTAAAAACTGGAATGCCCTCCCACCAGCACTAAAACATGAAAGAATCTTACATTGCTTTCCTCAACATGCTGAAGCATTAATGTGCAACCAAGCCCCTTCCTAATCTCACCATGATAAATAGCTAGGCTGGCTACGACAATGCCATCCATGTGCTAATTATTTTCTTGTTCAATGTATTCCTGTACCTGCACCATTGCATCCTCTGTACTCGTGCCAAAAAATGCCCCTTGGCTAATGTGGGCCTACACGTTTAAATACACGTTTAAATAACTACCACTGAAAGGTATTAAAATCACACAACAGCTGACACATTTTCCTCAAAAGACTGCTAAACCAGTGCCACATCTATAATCCAAAAAGCCGTCTTTGCTACATGGGTACACAGTCCCACTGTTTTATCATTAGACCAACAATCGTTTTTTCTTGCCATATTTCTCCTTGCATTCCAAAACCCTAGTACCACTTAACTTTTTTAAACACATCTGATCATCCTCTGGTGTTGTCCCACTATGAAACACATTCATTTTTCTGTTTTTGCTGAGCCTACATGTGCACTCACTGACTCGTCCTCTGCACCAAATTCATTTTGCATATAATGTGCTTTATAATAAATGCAACATATAACCCACACTCACTTGAGCATTTCCCAGATCACTAAAATAGCTTAACAATTACACCAGCTGTACACATAGCTGATACGCCCATGCATCATGCACTGCTGTCTCTTTCCATTCACTTAATCTATGGTTCTCAAGAGTGTTCAACCTATCAGTGCTTTAAAATAATACCACTGAATATGCAAGGCGCTATATGACTGCCATGACATGACATCTTTGCTCCTTTTAATGTGTCTTTTTTGCCGCCCTGCTACAAAATGACCACCATGAGTTATAATGAAAAATGTAATGACCCAACCAGATCCGAGCCCTGCACTTACCAGCCGTCCCACTAAAATATTCAGCTGCTGTCTCCTTTAATATGTATCCCTTTACCGCTGGGTTATTAAATGGGTAAGCTACAACTACACTTATGAATTTTTCCAACTTCCAAGTGTGGGCATCTATTCCATAAAGCGCAACAATGCTCAGAATGACCCTTCACATCTGCAATGTGTATTTGACACATTGGGCCTCATTACGAGTAGGGCGGTAAGGGATACCAGGCACCGTTAAGGAGACTGGTGCCAGTAATCCTTTACCGCCCTACTACGAGTTCCCTTAGCGGGTCCCTCCTTCAACACTTAGTTTTACCAGGCATTATGGACGGGGCCCGCTAAGGGACTTCAGAGCTAAAAACGGTACCGCAAATTGCGGTACCATTATTAGCTACTTCCCCATTCTCATTGAGCCCTCTGGGGGCTCAATGGGAATGGGGAATGGTTTTTTCAATGGGGATTTACCGGTCCCGCAAAGGTTGGACTACACCGTTAAGTCACCATTGAACGAGACCGGTGCCGGTACCGTTATTGGAGGCAGTCATAGCATCGCAAATAGCGCCATGGCTACCTCCAATCTCGGAATGAGCCCTGCACTTGCTTGTGTGCGATAAATACGGCCTTGCAAGACACACAATCATTTTGTTTTTCTTTCATCATGGAGCGATCGCTAAGCTTGGCAGTGCTTATCTCAAAGAACTGCCTTCGCACATTCCTGTCTTGATAAATCACTGCTTTCACTCTCGTGGGCCATAATGAAAGCATTTTTCTTTTCTCTTGTATTACTTAGCTGCATCCTGCTTAAACATTAATTCTCAATTGCGTGTTTTCAAGCAGCTGCTCTGACTTTATTTTTTATGCTACACAAAATGTATTCATGTTTTTATCATCTCACAAATGTAAGCTAATTAAAATACAAAAACCCACTATCTGTTAAACCACGCCATGCAAACCCCAAACAAAACATTCCAACAAAAACAGCTTGTTTCACTTCAGCACGACATCCTTATCAACATTGTTTTGAATTTAAACGCAAATACAACCTCGACTAGCATTTCGCCAGGCTCTGTTTTTTACCAATTATCGTACACACCTCACAGTTCATAATTTCAACTAGACTTTTCTACCCTTCACAGTTATAAGGCACTTCTAAACAGTGCATTCCTTCGCTCAGCGCGCTTAGCGCATGACAATAATACTTCTATAAATCACTATAACTCAGCCATTTTAATGCAAACCTCTATCGTTCTTAGCATGATTCATCAGTTATCTTGTCTAGTACGAAGAAATCACAAATTGAACTCCATAGTTGCTGGTATGAATTTTTGTGATGGCTCACAGGTGCAACAGCTTTTTACATTTATCTCAGAATTGTTTTACTTTTTTTAGATGAAATCACCACAAATTTGTGTTTCTTAAGTCATAGCATCATGTCATCTACATTATTGTTATTTTTTGCCATTTTCAAAACCTTGGCTGGATGCCAATTTTTTAGATTTAGCTTGAAAATATAATTTTATATTATTTCCAATGTTTTACAGTGCACACAGACAGTTACGCCATAATATGAAACAAATGAACAGCCATAACATATAGCAATTAGACACACAACATAACATGACATGTGACAAAAATCAGACAAGGCTCTGGTCGGCTGCATGCATATTTTGTAAGTTGCTTGTAAGTTACAACTTACTTGTAAGTTGTAAGTTGTTCATTATACTGTTTTCAGGTTGTGGTTCAATTGTCATCTTATGCTTGCTGTATGTTTCTTGTTCTCATGTAAAGCACTTTGGAGTAAAGGGCTATATAAATTCAATAAAATACAAATACAAATATCTGCCCCTAAATATGTGCGTTTCTTTACAAAACGTGAGTTCACTCCTTTCAAGGAATCTTTAAATTCTCTTGGTCTCCCAATCCCCGCATTTAACTGGGCTCGAGGTGAAAACTCCATCCAGCTATTTTTAAACACTAGACAAATGGGCATATCCTCTCTCTCTCTGGGCGTCTTTCCCGATATCTCCTCTTCCTCAGGTATCTTCCTGGTATCTCTCTCTTCTCAGGTATCCTCCTGGTATCTCTCTCTAGTGCTCAGGTACCTTGAGTCAATATTTTTTTTCCTTTATATATACACATTATGGGGGTAATTCATAGAATTTAGTGTACAAGTGGCGCACGCGGCTGGCGCAGAGTGTGTGCGTGCGAATCTCTGTGCCAGCCACGTGCGCTAAAATCCATTTCCGCGCACAGTGTATTCATGGATTTTAGCTACCAAAACCAGCCGTGGCGCACAGTAGTGCAGCGAACCTGCAGCAGCGCCAGTTATGCCCCCAAGAACGTCTCTTGCGCAGGGAAAAGCCATCACAATCCCCAATCCAGTGCAAAGGGCTGCGCTAACCCTGTACCAGCGCGGCAAGCAGGGAACGTGTATTACTGTGGTTGGCAGGAAGTTTCACATGCGATAGGCCCTGTGCGAGTGGGGTACGTGTATTACTGGGGTTCGTGGGAAGTTTCACACGCAATAGGCCCTGTGTGAGCGGGGTACGTGTATTACTGGGGTTCGTGGGAAGTTTCACACGCAATAGGCCCTGTGTGAGCGGGTACGTGTATTTCGGGGGTGCGCGGGAAGTTTCACACGCGATAGGCCTTGTGCGAGTGGGGTACGTGTATTACTGGGGTTTGCGGGAAGTTTCACACGCAATAGGCCCCGTGCGAGTGGGGTACGTGTATTACTGGGGTTCGCGGGAAGTTTCACACGCGATTTCAACAGGGTAAGTGTATTTCGGGGGTACGCGGGAAGTTTCACATGCGAAAGGGCCTGTGCGAGTGGGGTACGTGTATTACTGGGGTTCGCGGGAAGTTTCACACGCGATAGGCCCTGTGCGAGCGGGGTACGTGTATTACTGGAATTCACGGGAAGTTTCACATGCGATTTCAGCAGAGTACATGTATTTCGGGGGTGCGCGGGAAGTTTCACACGCGATAGGCCTTGTGCGAGTGGGGTACGTGTATTACTTGGGTTCGTGGGAAGTTTCACATGCGATAGGCCTTGTGCGAGTGGGGTACGTGTATTACCTGCCAGCAGGCTCCCACTCATGTCCCCTTGCACCCCCACCCTCCAGCAGTGCAGGGCACCTGCCAGCAGGCCCCCACTCATGTCCCACTCATGTCCCCCTGCACCCCCACCCCCCAGCAGTGCAGTGCACCTGCCAGCAGGCCCCCACTCATGTCCCCCTGCACCGCCACCCCCCAGCAGTGCAGGGCACCTGCCAGCAGGCCCCCACTCATGTCTCCCTGCACCCCCACCCCCCAGCAGTGCAGGGTACCTGCCAGCAGGCCCCCACTCATGTCCGCCTGCAACCCCACCCCCCAGCAGTGCAGGGCACCTGCCAGCAGGCCCCCACTCATGTCCCCCTGCACCCCTACCCCCCAGCAGTGCAGGGCACCTGCCAGCAAGCCCCCACTCATGTCCCCCTGCACCCCCACCCCCCAGCAGTGCAGGGCACCTGCCAGCAGGCCCCTACTCATGTCTCCCTGCACCCCCACCCCCCAGCAGTGCAGGGCACCTGCCAGCAGGCCCCCACTCATGTCCCCCTGCATCCCTACCCCCCAGCAGTGCAGGGCACCAGCCAGCAAGGCCCCACTCATGTCCCCCTGCACCCCCACCCCCCAGCAGTGCAGGGCACCTGCCAGCAGGCCCCTACTCATGTCTCCCTGCACCCCCACCCCTACCCCCCAGCAGTGCAGGGCACCTGCCAGCAGACCCCCACTCATGTCCCCCTGCACCCGCACCCCCCAGCAGTGCAGGGCACCTGCCAGCAGGCCCCCACTCATGTCCCCCTGAAACCCCACCCCCCAGCAGTGCAGGGCACCTGCCAGCAGGCCCCCACTCATGTCCCCCTTGACCCCCACCCCCCAGCAGTGCAGGGCACCTGCCAGCAGGCCCCCACGCATGACCCACTCATGTCCCCCTTCACCCCCACCCCCCAGCAGTGCAGGGAACTTGCCAGCAGGCCCCCACTCATGTCTCCCTGCACCCCCACCCCCCAGCAGTGCACGGCACCTGCCAGTAGGCCCCCACTCATGTCCCCCTGCACCCTCACTCCCCAGCAGTGCAGGGCACCTGCCAGCAGGCCCCCACTCATGTCCCCCTGCAACCCCACCCCCCAGCAGTGCAGGGCACCTGCCAGCAGGCCCCCACTCATGTCCCCCTGCACCCCTACCCCCCAGCAGTGCAGGGCACCTGCCAGCAGGCCCCCACTCATGTCCCCCTGCACCCCTACCCCCCAGCAGTGCAGGGCACCTGCCAGCAGGCCCCTACTCATGTCTCCCTGCACCCCCACCCCCCAGCAGTGCGGGGTACCTGCCAGCAGGCCCCCGCTCATGTCCCACTCATGTCCCCCTGCACCCCCACCCCGCAGCAGTGCAGGGCACCTGCCAGCAGGCCCCCACTCATGTCCCCCTGCACCCCCAACCCCCAGCAGTGCAGGGCACCTGCCAGCAGGCCCCCACTCATGTCCCCCTGAAACCCCACCCCCCAGCAGTGCAGGGCACCTGCCAGCAGGCCCCCACTCATGTCCCCCTGGACCCCCACCCCCCAGCAGTGCAGGGCACCTGCCAGCAGGCCCCCACGCATGACCCACTCATGTCCCCCTTCACCCCCACCCCCCAGCAGTGCAGGGAACTTGCCAGCAGGCCCTCACTCATGTCTCCCTGCACCCCCACCCCCCAGCAGTGCAGGGCACCTGCCAGTAGGCCCCCACTCATGTCCCCCTGCACCCTCACTCCCCAGCAGTGCAGGGCACCTGCCAGCAGGCCCCCACTCATGTACCCCTGCAACCCCACCCCCCAGCAGTGCAGGGCACCTGCCAGCAGGCCCCCGCTCATGTCCCCCTGCACCCCCACCCCCCAGCAGTGCAGGGCACCTGCCAGCAGGCCCCCACGCATGACCCACTCATGTCCCCCTGCACCCCCACCCCCCAGCAGTGCAGGGAACTTGCCATCAGGCCCCCACTCATGTCCCCCTGCACCCCCACCCCCCAGCAGTGCAGGGCACCTGCCAGTAGGCCCCCACTCATGTCCCCCTGGACCCCCACCCCCCAGCAGTGCAGGGCACCTGCCAGCAGGCCCCCACTCATGTCCCCCTGCAACCCCACCCCCCAGCAGTCCAGGGCACCTGCCAGCAGGCCCCCACTCATGTCCCACTCATGTCTCCCTGCACCCCAACCCCTCAGCAGTGCAGGGCACCTGCCAGCAGGCCCCACTCATGTCCCCCTGCACCCCCATCCCCCAGCAGTGCAGGGCACCTGCCAGCAGGCCCCCACTCATGTCCCACTCATGTCCCCCTGCACCCCCACCCAACAGCATTGCAGGGCACCTGGTAGCAGGCCCCCACTCATGTCCCCCTGCACCCCCACCCCCCAGCAGTGCAGGGCACCTGCCAGCAGGCCCCCACTCATGTCCCCCTGAAACCCCACCCCCCAGCAGTGCAGGGCACCTGCCAGCAGGCCCCCACTCATGTCCCCCTGGACCCCCACCCCCCAGCAGTGCAGGGCACCTGCCAGCAGGCCCCCACACATGACCCACTCATGTCCCCCTTCACCCCCACCCCCCAGCAGTGCAGGGAACTTGCCAGCAGGCCCCCACTCATGTCCCCCTGCACCCCCACCCCCCAGCAGTGCAGGGCACCTGCCAGCAGGCCCCCCCTCATGTCCCCCTGCAACCCCACCCCCCAGCAGTGCAGGGAACCTGCCAGCAGGCCCCCGCTCATGTCCCCCTGCAACCCCATCCCCCAGCAGTGCAGGGCACCTGCCAGCAGGCCCCCGCTCATGTCCCCCTGCACCCCCACCCCCCAGCAGTGCAGGGCACCTGCCAGCAGGCCCCCACGCATGACCCACTCATGTCCCCCTGCACCCCCACCCCCCAGCAGTGCAGGGAACTTGCCAGCAGGCCCCCACTCATGTCCCCCTGCACCCCCACCCCCCAGCAGTGCAGGGCACCTGCCAGTAGGCCCCCACTCATGTCCCCCTGGACCCCCACCCCCCAGCAGTGCAGGGCACCTGCCAGCAGGCCCCCACTCATGTCCCCCTGCAACCCCACCCCCCAGTAGTGCAGGGCACCTGCCAGCAGGCCCCCACTCATGTCCCACTCATGTCCCCCTGCACCCCCACCCCCAGCAGTGCAGGGCACCTGCCAGCAGGCCCCCACTCATGTCCCCCTGTACCCCCACCCCCCAGCAGTGCAGGGCACCTGCCAGCAGGCCCCCACTCATGTCCCACTCATGTCCCCCTGCACCCCCACCCCCCAGCAGTGCACGGCACCTGCCAGCAGGCCCCCACTCATGTCCCCCTGTACCCCCACCCCCCAGCAGTGCAGGGCACCTGCCAGCAGGCCCCCACTCATGTCCCCCTGCACCCTCACCCCCCAGCAGTGCAGGGCACCTGCCAGCAGGCCCCCACTCATGTCCCACTCATGTCCCCCTGCACCCCCACCCAACAGCATTGCAGGGCACCTGGTAGCAGGCCCCCACTCATGTCCCCCTGCACCCCCACCCCCCAGCAGTGCAGGGCACCTGCCAGCAGGCCCCCACTCATGTCCCCCTGCACCCCCACCCCCCAGCAGTGCAGGGCACCTGCCAGGAGGCCCCCACGCATGACCCACTCATGTCCCCCTGCACCCCCACCCCCCAGCAGTGCAGGGCACCTGCCAGCAGGCCCCCGCTCATGTCCCCCTGCACCCCCACCCCCCAGCAGATCAGGGCACCTGCCAGCAGGCCCCCGCTCATGTCCCCCTGCAACCCCATCCCCCAGCAGTGCAGGGCACCTGCCAGCAGGCCCCCGCTCATGTCCCCCTGCACCCCCACCCCCCAGCAGTGCAGGGCACCTGCCAGCAGGCCCCCACGCATGACCCACTCATGTCCCCCTGCACCCCCACCCCCCAGCAGTGCAGGGAACTTGCCAGCAGGCCCCCACTCATGTCCCCCTGCACCCCCACCCCCCAGCAGTGCAGGGCACCTGCCAGTAGGCCCCCACTCATGTCCCCCTGGACCCCCACCCCCCAGCAGTGCAGGGCACCTGCCAGCAGGCCCCCACTCATGTCCCCCTGCAACCCCACCCCCCAGTAGTGCAGGGCACCTGCCAGCAGGCCCCCACTCATGTCCCACTCATGTCCCCCTGCACCCCCACCCCCAGCAGTGCAGGGCACCTGCCAGCAGGCCCCCACTCATGTCCCCCTGTACCCCCACCCCCCAGCAGTGCAGGGCACCTGCCAGCAGGCCCCCACTCATGTCCCACTCATGTCCCCCTGCACCCCCACCCCCCAG
Source organism: Ambystoma mexicanum (assembly GCF_040938575.1). Taxonomy (NCBI): domain Eukaryota; kingdom Metazoa; phylum Chordata; class Amphibia; order Caudata; family Ambystomatidae; genus Ambystoma; species Ambystoma mexicanum. The sequence goes on from NC_090938.1 coordinate 714,721,247, forward strand.
CAGTGCACGGCACCTGCCAGCAGGCCCCCACTCATGTCCCCCTGTACCCCCACCCCCCAGCAGTGCAGGGCACCTGCCAGCAGGCCCCCACTCATGTCCCCCTGCACCCTCACCCCCCAGCAGTGCAGGGCACCTGCCAGCAGGCCCCCACTCATGTCCCACTCATGTCCCCCTGCACCCCCACCCAACAGCATTGCAGGGCACCCGGTAGCAGGCCCCCACTCATGTCCCCCTGCACCCCCACCCCCGAGCAGTGCAGGGCACCTGCCAGCAGGCCCCCACTCATGTCCCCCTGCACCCCCACCCCCCAGCATCGCAGGGCACCTGCCAGCAGGCCCCCACTCATGTCCTACTCATGTCCCCCTGCCCCCAGGTCATGACGATCCTCAATCATGGCCCTTATGGCCAGCCTCCCCAGCCCAAAGACCCAACCAAGTATTGCATCCACCCACATAGAAAAGGCAATTACATGATACAACCCCAATGGCAAGTATGTAAATGAACACATGTCCGTCACACACACACAATGGGTGCAAGTGAATGTGAAAACCCATATCATGACATGCATGAAACCAATGAGATAATACCACACATCGAAGTATGAAGAACAAAATGTATTAAACACAACATGAATGTAATTAAAATCCAACACACAACAATGGGAATAATAAAAGAAAAGCTGCATGTCCGTAAAAGAATAAAAAACAAGAAATCATAATCCAAAGAAATCCAAAAGAAATGGTGTCCAAAGTCACAGTCCAACAAAGCAAATCCAAGGGAAAACCATTGCTCCATGGTGAAAATAAAAAAAAGAGAATAATCCAATGGTGAACTATGTACAGATGAACAATCCAGGGTCCATGAGCCCAACTGATGAAGTGAAACCTATCAAAAATACTACCTAATAAAAAACTATATACAAACACGTGGTGCATTGTTCAAGCGCAACCAAAATAAAGAAAAAACTAAAGGAAACCTAACACTATCTAACTATATACAATGGCGGCGGGCAAGTCCAGCGGCTCACTCTGTAGTGTCCCGGGCCAGGGCATCATCGAACTCCATGTCTATTTGCCGGAGGCGGGCCTCTGTCCTGGCCCTGAGGTCTTGCAGGGAGGCACTCATGGCCTGTTCCAACTCCCTGCGAGTTGCATCAAGGCAATCTGCCCGCCTCAAAGCCCGACGCATGGAGAACTCCGCCCTGACCATGGTGAGCCGTGCCTCTTCCGCCTGCCGCCGCACCGCACCTATCTGCTGGCCCAACCGGTGCCACACGGAAGACACTCACATTCCTGGGTCCTCCTGCCTTCTGGCCGATGCCTGCCCCTCCGATGTTGATGGCCCTGAGCCATCATGGCTCCCACCTAGAGCCTGCTCCTGCTGCTGCTGTCCATGTGCCGTGTCTGATGGTGCCTGCACATCCTCCATCAGCTGGTCTCCAGTTGTGGTGTCCACCCCTGCTGGGCCGCCAACTCCCGACTGTGGCAGGGATGTGAGCTCCACCAAGCTGGCTGTGTTGGTCGGGCTAGGTCCACAGGAGGCCCTAGTGGAATCTGGGCCGGAAGACGGTGTGGAGAACGACTGGTGCATAGTCTCCACAGAGGAGGAGAGGTCCGCCAGAGTGCGCGACACATGTAGGAACCCACCAACCAGGGCCCCTCCCAGCAGTGCCACATCACGACGCTGCTCTCCATGATGGCGTGCGTTCTCCACCCAGGAAGAACGCACGTCATCACGAATGACACGCGTGCGCAACGCGACACCAACCAGGACGGAGCCCATACGCTCGTGGGACCCCTCGTCCGCAGGTAGTGGAGAGGCAGATGACATGGCACTCTCCCCTACCTGCGGACGGCCTTAGACGGGGCCTTCCTGCTGGTGCATGGTGGTGCAGTAACAGGGTCAGGGACAGCGACATGCACAGGCCCCTCCGCGGTGACCTGTGCTGCCACCTGACCCTGGCCCTGGACTGCACCACTTGCACCAGTGGAACTACCCCCACGAGGCCCCATGTGCGGCTCAGTAGCGGGCTCCTCCTCCTCTGTGGAGACCACCAACCTGGATGTCTCCACACCGTCTTCTGCCATTGGAAGCCCCTGTGGGGGCTTACCCGGCCCTTCCGCCACACCGGTTGTGGCAGACACAGCACCAGCCCCCTCGCTCCCAGATGATGGTAATTCCTGGGAGTGTGGCTGGACCTTGCGTCGCTGCCCATTGGAGGCATCCCCGCCGCTTGGCTCCACAGCGCCGTCTCTGCCCTCTTCTTCACTTGACGCTGCGTAGAGGGAGACATAGAACACAAGCATCAGGGTACAGTACAAAATACCCTAGACAGGAAGCAATAACACATGAGTGGCACTGTCAAATGTCACTTCCATCCTGTCACTCCACAACACATGGGTGGATGCACACAACACACATGCAGAAACAGTCCCGGCACCTGCAATCAACATCAACATCCATGTAGAAGGGCCCCTGTAAACCAAGATGTTGCCTTCAAAGTCACATCCATCCATGACGTTTCAAAGTCACACACACACTTCTCAGGCACACACACACACATGTGCACCGTATATGAACATGAAATCAGCACCCATTCCTCACCCCCCCTCCATGTCCAGGAACAGAGACAGCCATGCTTTCATGTGTGCATTCCGCATAGAGCTCCCCATGTTGCATTAAAACACATGCACCAACCATGTGCTTCACACATAACTGGTCTCACATGCATGACCATGATGTCCCTGCACACACCATCCATACATGGCCTATGTCACACATACAGGCAAGCATCAGACTACCAGCACACTGCAACATGCCCTGTCTCACACAGCAATGCTTGGCCACTTACTGCTCAACTCCAGACGGGTCTGCCTCCGAAGGATCTGGGCGTGGAGCGCTGGGCCTACGCATTCCAGGACCCTCATCTGGATGTTACTCATGTGTGCCCGGCCCCCCTCCGCGAGGCGCCGGGCCTTGTGGAGAGTCCTGGACCTGAAGTCCTCCCAGCGCTTCTTGACGTGCTTGATGTGGCAGGTTGCCACCCCCTCTGCGTTGATGGCAACCACTATGTCGTCCCAGGTCCTCTCCCATCCTTCCTTGTTGGTGCGTGATGTTCCGAAGAGGACATCATAATGCCCCAGGACATGCTCCACCAGGACACCAACTTAGGTGGCAGTGAAGCTGGTGGCCCTCTGCCTCTCTGGCTGGGGGTTGCCAGTGCTGCAAGATGGTGTTGTGCTGGACATGGCAACCCCAGAGGCAGGAGTGGGTGGGCAACTGGGCCCTGGGCTGGGCTGTGGAGCGATGGAATCCCAGTTGGGAGTCTTCGGTTCCAGCAGGGGTTGTCATAGCAACTACACCCCTGGCTGACGTGCAGGCAGCAAATGGCAGGGCACATGGGCAGCAGGCAGTCAGGCAGCAGCAGATGGCAGGTGGGAGCGTGCTCGGGGCACTGGGGGGCAGTAATTCGACCTTCTGGGCCGGAGTGTGTTTTCACGTGGCCAGCTTGATACGGAGTGATTTGGCACGTGAAAAAATTGCATGTCAGCGTGTAATTCAAGGAAAGGGTCTTGGCGTGTATTTTTCACGTTCTTTTTCCAGGCAGATGGTGAGTTCCGCACGTACTTAGCAACTGTGCTTGCCCCGTGTGTCGCGTTCCCCTTCAGAGGTCATTGTAGGCTGCGTGTATTACGCGTATGCTTATTTTTGTGTTTCTGGGTGCCACAGCGTAGTGCGAGTTCATTTTTTCACGCACGTGGTCTACAAGGGGTTGCGTGCATGTTAATTTTTTATTTTGGGCTGCATGTGCGTTGCGTGACCCGTCATCTTCCCCCAGGGATCACAGACAGCCTTGTTAGAGCACTAGGGTACGAATTCCATCTAGTATCCTACCCCTTTGACCCCCAATTGCCCAGGACAATAGTTTACTGCAACTCCCATACGCACAACAACATCAGTGCCATGGTTGGGAGGCGACCAAGCGGTAAGGGAGGCAAAGGTGGCCGACCTTCAAAAGGTGTGCGTGGTGGGCGCGGTAGGGGACGTGGCCTGGATTTGCAGGGTGCCCCTATACCCCCATGTGTGGAGGAACAATAAGGGACACCCATGCCCCCCCCATGATTGAGGGAAACTCGGCTGTGACACCATCCCAGCTCAGCCCCTGTTGGACCAGCCCATTGTGGCACCTGACCTGGCACAGGATGACTCCCAGGCTGACTTCCAGGTCAGCAAGTCTAGGCCACGTGTGGCAGTGCAAGTTGTTGTGACCAGGCCACGTGGATCTGGGGCAGCTATGTCATCTGCTGCCCCAAGTATGCAGGGTGGGGAGGCTGCAGGGGCAGCTGCAGCTCCATCCGCCCCAGCTCTGACTCTCCCAGCCAGGACAGTGTCATTCCAGATCTATCAAACTGACGTTCCTCCTGCCAACATTACCCTGCAACCAATGCCTGCATCAAGACCTATGGTCATTGTGCAGTCCCACACTCCTACTACCCAGTCCACTGGTGATTCTGCCCCTAGTGACCAGAGTGGCGTAAGCCACTCTGGCTCCGCTCCACCTTTAAAGAAGAGGAAGAAGGGTGCTCTGGCACGACAGGCTGAGACCCCAGACACGGCTACACACTCCGGCACGTCAAGGAAGCCTTGCTTTAATGACGCGGAACTTGATGCACTTGTGTCCTATGTGTCGGCACATAGCCACGAAATGCTGGTGACTGCAGGGTCCAAGACCACAACTGGTCAACGTAAGGCACACTGGCAGATCATTGCCGACCGCATAAGTGCCCTTGGATTTGTGAGACGCACAGCTGATGATTGCTACAAGCGGTGGAATGACCTGAAACGCAGAGCAAAGAACAAGCTGGCCACAAATCATGCCGCTACTCTGGTGACTGGCGGTGGGTCTCCACACGAGGACAACAAACTCACTGAACATGAGTCTGTTGCTGGGGCCTTCATCACAGAGGAACAGATCCAAGGTGTGGGAGAACTACCTGATTATGATGCATTGTCCGGTGAGTGCCCATGCATGTGCGTTTAATGCATGTGTATGTTGTTTGGGTGACGGGTTCTGATTGAGTGCCAGGTGAGGGTGTGTGTGCCTGAGTGGTATGGGTCACCCATGTGCTTCATCCAAAACATTCAGCGGCCTTGGATTTGGGTGTGACAGTATCCCTTCTGCCCACAGTAGTAATTTAGCGCAACATTACGGCAGTTGCCCTTGAAGTGGCATCTTGCAACAACATTGTTTGTATTTTTCAGTGTTCGATCAGGCTGATTGTTTCAATTCTCCCACTTTTGCTGTGCATCCTCAGCCCTATTGTCACATTTGTTACATGCTTCTGTCATTGATGAACCCCACATTGGCCCACATGTGTTACCTTGTTAGGTGAATGATTTGACCATTCAGGCTGATTGAGTATTGGCCTGATCACATACATTTTTAGGGCCTGTTTGAATGTGGAACATGATAGTTGTTTCCTGTCATGTTGAAGTGCACAACCATTGATGGGTACATCGGCCTGCAATCACTGTATTTTTGTACACTGGATGTGTTGCAGTGTGTGGCACATGCGTATTTTGTCACACTATGTAGCATTTTTCATCTCATCATGTCCATCTCACATGGATGGCTGACAGTACTCATTCACTGACATATGGATGTACTTGTGGAATGTACCATGGCTATGGTACATGCCATCTGTGTGATGGCATGTGTCATGTATGTGTATTGGACATGCCACTCACAGGCCAATATGTGCTGGCAGTGCTACCCAGCATGCAGCAAATGTGTTGCTCTTCCATCTTGGTGTCATCAGTGGCTGCCTTTTGCCTCCCCTTCCAACTCAGTGACAGTGCATGCATGGGAGGGTCATAGTCATGTGGGACATGTGTAAATCATGTACTGGTTCTGTAGCTTGTCAGGCCTATTTGTGTGCTATGGTGCTAATGCCTGTTTCCATTTTTTGTCTTTCATGTTTTTGCAGGGGATGACGCACTTGATGCTGTTGAGGTTGAGGAGATGGTGCAGACCCAGGAGGAATCTCAGGCACGACCGGGCACCAGTGGGGGACGTGGTGTGGTGGTGGGCGAGAACTCAATCTTGCTGCAGACCATTCTGTCCAGGGGTGTCTCTGGGTGCACCTCCCCAGACCTCTATTCAGGTGCTGATTCGGATGATGAGACCTATGTGCAGTCGCAGGTAAGGGTTTCTGGCAGGGATTCTGTTCTGTCCAACCCACCTGCACCAGGGGTAGAACCCTCTATGGGGATGTCAGTGTTGGTAAGTCTGCCTTTGGCGGTTACGGATGCAGGGTCACACTCCACAACATCTGATCCTGTTCCTGGCCCAGCAGATCAGAGGGGGAATGCAGTCCTGCAGCCTCAGGCAGTGCCGGCACAGCAAGGCGCAGATCGCCTTGCCCCAAACAGGTGTGGTGCCCGCCGACGTGGTGGCCGTATGCCACCAGGCAATACTGTATGGGAACAATCCATGTATGGTATGGCAACCAAACAGGCAGCATCAGTTGAGATGATGGCTCAAGCAATGGAGAGGGTGGCCACTTCCATTGTCCCCCCTGAAAGGCAGATGGAGCAACTACAGCAAGCAACAGACTCCATTTGCCAATCACACAGGGAAGACATGTTGGCGTCCAACAGGGACCGACGGGCGGCACTGGATACTCTACACCAATCGATATCAATAGTGTCCCAGGGCCACAGGGAAGCCCTGAGGGTAGAACTCCATCACCTCAGGGAGACTCTTGTTGACTTGAGGCTTCCACTAACTTGAGGACAGAACAGCAGCTGGAGCGGCTCACACGTTCGCTCTCAGCTGAGATGCAGGCAACTCGGGAGGAGATCCGGGCATCACGTCGAGGGCTGCATGGGGATCTCCGCACTATAATCCTCCAGAATGAGACCTTCCACACCCGCATGCTTGGTGCCATGGAGGACCATACCAGGGCTTTGCGTGGGCTGCCTCCCATAGCACCACCACCTCCTGATGCAGCAGCAGAGGGTGATGAGAGCGAAAGCAGCAGTTCTCCCACAATGGCATAGCCGTGCAGGCCATGAGCCCATGGAGGTGTTTTTTTTTCCCCAACATCCACACAGGTGGCTGTTGGTGCGCACCTTGTCCTCAGACCTCCTTGGTGGCCTCCGCCCCCACCCCCCGGCCCCCACATGGCCATTTTTGATTTTTGATTTTTGATTTTTTTTTACAGTGTGTTGCCTTGTGTGGCTCCCGTGGGCATCCACTGTATTCTGGCTGGACACATGCAGGCTTGTCCTGAGTTTGGGTTAGATGCTTGGGTTCGTGAGACACACACCCCTCCTGCTTCCCGTTTCCATGGGCTTGCAAAGGGTGTGCCCAAGTGACAGTGAATTACAAAGTGACGTTGGACTCCCATGAGCTGTGTGAGCAGTCTGTAGTCAATACTCTGTATACATTCCTAGTGGATATTGTTGTTGTATTGTACACTGCATGGTGTATTGATATGTGCTTGTGCATCCATGTCTTCCTCCTAATTTGCAGGTTCATTCCTCATGTCTTCACAAGGCCGTCTACTTTGGAGTTGGAGTTCATGTTGTAAGCAGTGCACTTACACATTTGCGTGGCAGCAACACTGTACAGTTGGAAGGGGTCGATGTGCTGGCATAATCAGGTTGTAAGACTACCACTACTTTAACTTAGTACTGTCATGGTTTTGCTATGTTTGAGGTTGTGTAGCTGCATTGTATTGTTGGTAAGTATTTGGTCATGTGTGTTGTTAGTTCTACATTACTGGGAGCATATTGTGTGTGGCCAGTTTCCATTAGGGACACTGTACTTTGTGACACTTGTGTCAGGTTTTGGGGATTGCTTTGTTTGCTCTCACATAGCATGACATGCTATGGTGTGTTGGGTGGCGGTGCTAGGGAGGGGTTGGGTGACATGGCACTGTTGTCATGTTGTATTTTGCAAGGGGGTAATGAATTTAGCAGCATAGAAGTGTGTCTTTTGATGACACAGCATTGGTGGTGTTTGTGTAGGTAGGGATGCACACAATGTAACACTTCCAGGTGACCAATCTCAGGCTGGTATGGTTGTGAAAGTTGACTGTCCCTTATGTCATCATCATTGATTGTCAGCTGGTATGTGCCAGGACTGTGTGCACTCCACAGGGGTGTTATTTTAGGTGAAGTAATTAGCCACCAGCTGTGTACGGGCTGCCTCACCCTGTGCCCTTTCCCCTCCCATGTGCAGCGGCCGTGCATGTGGTTGCGGATGTGGGGGCACCACCATGTCCACCAGCAGGCCCTGGCGTGTTGCAACGTTGTGCAGGACACATGCTGCCACTATGATCCTGCACACTACTGGGGGAGTGTATAACAGCTGCCCGTCAGAACGGTCAAGGGAGCGAAAGCGTGACTTGAGCACTCTGAATGTGTGCTCCACTATGCCCCGGGTTGCAATGTGGGCTGTGTTGTATCTTACCTCGGGTGGCATGGAGGGGTTCCGAATTGGCATCATCATCTGGGTTCTCAGAGGGTAGGCACTGTCCCCTGGGGAGGTGGTGATGGGTATCATTAGTGGGGTTGTGACATTACTCAGTATGTGACATGCATGCATGTGCTGTGGCATTTATACTCACCGAGCAGCCATGTATCGCCATGCCACCCAGCTTCTAGGTCCCGGTTTAGGGTTGACATTCTGTAAATAAAACTGTCGTGGATGGACCCTGGATAGTTGGCATATACTGAGGTGATGATTCCCTTGGCATCACATACTACCTGCACGTTGATGGAATGCCAGTGCTCGCGGTTTCTATAGATGTGCTCTGATGCCCTGGGGAGGACGTAGAGCCACATGGGTGCAATCAGTGGCACCTAGGACTTTTGGGAATTGTGCTACCCCGTAGAAATCCTGGATGGCAGCCTGCCTTTCTGCAGGTTTTCTGGGCAGGTATATGTGCCTGCGGACTGATGGGTATGCAGTCATGATGGCCAAGATCTGGTGTAGACAGCGTGACTTCGTGGCCTGTGACACCCCCCCCCACTATAGCACTTGTCCGCTGAAATGATCCAGTGGCCAAGAAGTGCAGTACATTGAGGACCTTCCCCAGGGGGCTGAGTGCTTGGGAGCACAGGGTGGGTGATGTGAGGTCATCCTCCCACTCACTCACCAGGTAGAGTATTATGTGAGGTGGAAACCTGTACCTCCCATACACCTGCTCATCAGGCATCCCAAAAAGGCTCATTCTGGGTGTGAAAATTCTGGGCCTGACTATCCTCCTCCTGCGGTATCCCACGACCACTGCTGCTATGAACGGTATATTTATCCTGGCGTCTGAGCTTGTTTGTTGTTTGCGCGCACTTTTATGCTGCGCGGGTCCACGTACGCCTGCTTCCTGCTGGCGTACGTGTTTCCAGATTAGCGCGTCTTTTTTGGCGCACGCGTTAGCCCCGTTCGATTCCATGAATACGTGTTTTGAACGTGCGTGTGGGCGTTCCGCGCTTTTGCCTCCTGTACTTCCCCCGTGATGCCCACATTTTCACGCGTTGTTCCCATTCCGCGTGTCACGCCCCCTGTTCCTCCTACTTTTGTTTTGTGCGCTGCGCTATGTGCGTTTTCGCTGTGCGCGTAGCGCATGCTGTTTGGAGACGTGTGCGCCAGCGCGCGCCACGCAGAATTTTGGCGCACATCCTGGGATTTACACGCGCACGGACTTCCATGAATCGCTGTGCGTGGGTTTCGCTGCAATTTTCACACTGGCACTGCGATTCGCACGCTTTTGCATGCTTGCGGCGAAAGTTTCAGCGCACATTAATTCCATGAATCGGCCTGTATATTCTTATTCTGATGTTATTTTTTGTTCATATCCCACCTGCCTCAGTTACCTTTTGCTGGGGTCCCCCATGAATATTTTACTTTTGTGATTGATTTTTTAAATACTGTTCATGTTTTGTTTTTTTCCCAAATCTGGACTGCCATTGTTATTTTTCCCTGAAAAAGTTACCACAAATATATATCTATATTCCCCTTTCTGCCATACTGTTCTCCCTCCCCGTGTTCCTGTCCCTTCTTTTCTATCGGCTAGGGCAGTTGCAGTCTGCCCCATCCCTATCTTATTTTCTATCCCCTTTACTCCACTCTTATCTTGGGCAGAACAGTATGGCTCACCTAAGTCAGTTTTGATTGTCCAGGTTTTTTCTTGGCTTGAAGAGATGTACTCTTGTTCAGTAATCTGATCAGTCTGTTGTCCATCATCCTATCCATCCTGGTTTGGCTCGCCATGTGAAGAGGAGGTGCCAAGAACCCGATTGTGCTCTTTTTCACCTCTTCCATCCTATTAGGCTCTCATGTATGTTCTGGGGCCCTCTGTTGCTTTCTAGGGCTCTCTGCTACCCTCTGGGACCCTCTGGTATCTCAGCAAAAGCAATTCAAGGAGCAGGCAAGGAGGCAAAATCAGGTTCATTAGGTTTTATTTCATGCCAGCTGGCATAGAGCACAAACAGCATTGTTGTCAAGTACACAAACTCCTCCATCTAGCTAAAAATTGAGTTCCCTTTTATATATTGTCAGAGAGAGGGATTCAAACCTCCACCTTTTCTAAACATGTCCAGGCAAACTCTTTGTTGAGCATTCCCGAATCGGGCAATTATTGCTTTTCTTGTTTAAACCTTCAAAATGAAATACATTCTGGCACACATCCTAGGCTTTTTCCCGGTGGCGCTGCCCCAAATATGGTCATGCAGCTGGTTCCCTTAGCTACATTTCCAGACACATCCCAATTAACAGTCTGGTTTCAGAGCATTTATCTGGTTTCTGAAGGCACGTTGGCCTTGAATGTTTCAACTTCAGGACTGACTCATGCTAACACGCGCTGCAGAATATCTTCAGTTATGCATCTTTTTCACCCATTTAGCAGCATTATTGGTTAAAGGTATTGGGCCTCATTACACGGTAGGCGGAGGACCATGGTGCTATTAGAAGCTTGGTCCATGCCGGTAAAATACCGGCACCACCTTGGTGGAAAGGGGAATTACCACCCTATTCCAAGGTTGGCAGGGCGGTAATTCCCCCTTCCCCCATTGCCCTTCCCCATTCCCATTTTTGCCCCATAGGGCTCTATGGGAATGGGGAAGGTGCTAATTACGGTGCCACAAATTGCGGTACCGTAATTAGCACCCTGGTGCCTTTGCGGGTTGGTTTTAACGCCTGCTAAACAGCAGGCGTTAAAGTACCTACCCGCAAAGGGACCTCATAGTATGCGGTAAGGGTTTACCAGTACCGGTGCCCTTACCGGTACCGGTAAACCCGTACCGCCGTCCGTGTAATGAGGCCCATTGTCAGTTATATGAATGGCAGAGTTCTTTTCTGTCTGTGTATAGAAAAAAACGTAGTCATTTTCCTACTCATTATTTTTATATTATGCATTCTGTACCTTGCCTACTTACTAAACCAACATTAAAGCATTTTTGACTTTGTACACATTCTATTTTTACACTATTACAATACTAAATCATTGCATACGAATTTCTCTGCCTCGCTTTAAGTGGGGTGGGAGGCTGCCCCCTACTGCATTCAGTTGTTGATACCTTATCTTCATTTCAGCACCTCCATTACACTTTTATAATAACAGTATAGGATAGGGAGGGTACAGTGGTATGTCTTTATAATAACAGTATAGGATAGGGATGGTACTGTTGTATGTCTTTATATTAACAGTATAGGATAGGTAAGGTACAGTGGTATGCCTTTTTAAAAACATTATAGGATAGGGAGGGTACAGTTCTATGTCTTTATAATAACAGTATCGGATAGGAATGGTACTGCTGTATGCCTTTAGAATAACAGTATAGGATAGGGGGAGTACAGTGGTATGTCTTTATAATAAAAGTATAGGATAAGGAGGGTACGGGTATGTCTTTATAATAACAGTATAGCATAGGTAGGGTACAGAGGTTTGCCTTCATAATAACATTATAGGATAGAGTGGGTGCTGTACTATGGTATGTCTTTATAATAACAGCATAGGGTAGGGATGGTTATGCGGTATGTCTTTATAATAACAGTAAAGGATAGGGAGGGTACAGTGGTATGTCTTTATAATAACAGTATAGGATAGGGATGGTTATGCGGTATGTCTTTATAATAACAGTATAGTTAGGGAGGGTACAGTGGTATGTCTTTATAATAACAGTATAGGATAGGGAGGGTACAGAGGTTTGCCTTTATAATATCAGTATAGGAAAGGGCGGGTACAGAGGATTGCCTTTATAATAACAGTATAGGGTAGGGAGGGTACAGTGGTATGTCTTTAAAATAACAGTATAGGATAGGGAGGGTACAGTGGTATGTATTTATAATAACAGTATAGGATAGGGAGGGTACAGTGGTATGTATTTATAATAACAGTATAGGATAGGGAGGGATTCAGTGGTATGTCTATATAATAACAGCATAGGATAGGGAGGGTACAGTGGTAGGCCTTTATAATAATAGTATAGGGTAGGGAGGGTACAGTGGTATGTATTTATAATAACAGTATAGGATAGGCAGGGTGCAGTGGTATGTCTATATAATAACAGTATAGGATAGGGAGGGTACAGTGGTAGGCCTTTATAATATCAGTATAGGATAGGGCGGGTACAGAGGATTGCCTTTATAATAACAGTATAGGGTAGGGAGGGTACAGTACTATGTCTTTATAATAACAGTATAGGATAGGGAGGGTACAGTGGTATGTATTTATAATAACAGTATAGGATAGGGAGGGTGCAGTGGTGTATACAGTGTAACAGTATAGGATAGGGAGTGTACAGAGGTTTGCCTTTATAATAACAGTATAGGGTAGGGAGGGTACAGTGGTATGTCTTTATAATAACAGTATAGGATAGGGAGGGTGCAGTGGTATGTCTATATAATAACAGTATAGATAGGGAGGGTACAGTGGTAGGCCTTTATAATAATAATATAGGGTAGGGAGGGTACAGTGGTATGCCTTTATAATATCAGTATAGGATAGGGCGGGTACAGAGGATTGCCTTTATAATAACAGTATAGGGTAGGGAGGGTACAGTACTTTGCCTTTATAATAACAGTATAGGATAGGAAGGGTACAGTGGTATGCCTGTATAATAACAGTATAGGATAGGGAGTGTACAGAGGTTTGCCTTTATAATAACAGTATAGGGTAGGGAGGGTACAGTGGTATGTCTTTATAAAAACAGTATAGGATAGGGAGGGTGCAGTGGTATGTCTATATAATAACAGTATAGGATAGGGAGGGTACAGTGGTAGGCCTTTATAATAATAATATAGGGTAGGGAGGGTACAGTGGTATGCCTTTATAATATCAGTATAGGAAAGGGCGGGTACAGAGGATTGCCTTTATAATAACAGTATAGGGTAGTGAGGGTACAGTGGTATGTCTTCAAAATAACAGTATAGGATAGGGAGGGTACAGTGGTATGTATTTATAATAACAGTATAGGATAGGGAGGGTGCAGTGGTATGTCTATATAATAACAGTATAGGATAGGGAGGGTACAGTGGTAGGCCTTTATAATAATAGTATAGGGTAGGGAGGGTACAGTGGTATGTATTTATAATAACAGTATAGGATAGGCATGGTGCAGTGGTATGTCTATATAATAACAGTATAGGATAGGGAGGGTACAGTGTAGGCCTTTATAATATCAGTATAGGATAGGGATGGTACTGCTGTATGCCTTTATAATAACAGTATAGGATAGGGATGGTTATGCGGTATGTCTTTATAATAACAGTAGAGGATAGGGAGGGTACAGAGGTTTGCCTTTATAATAACAGTATAGGATAGGGAGGGTACAGTGGTGTATACAGTGTAACAGTATAGGATAGGGAGTGTACAGAGGTTTGCCTTTATAATAACAGTATAGGGTAGGGAGGGTACAGTGGTATGTCTTTATAATAACAGTATAGGATAGGGAGGGTGCAGTGGTATGTCTTTATAATAACAGTATAGGATAGGAAGGGTACAGTGGTAGGCCTTTATAATAATAATATAGGGTAGGGAGGGTACAGTGGTATACCTTTATAATATCAGTATAGGATAGGGCGGGTACAGAGGATTGCCTTTATAATAACAGTATAGGGTAGGGAGGGTACAGTACTATGTCTTTATAATAACAGTATAGGATAGGGAGGGTGCAGTGGTATGTCTATATAATAACAGTATAGGATAGGGAGGGTACAGTGGCAGGCCTTTATAAAAATAGTATAGGGTAAGGAGGGTACAGTGGTATGTATTTATAATAACAGTATAGGATAGGGAGGGTGCAGTGGTATGTCTATATAATAACAGTATAGGATAGGGAGGGTACAGTGGCAGGCCTTTATAAAAATAGTATAGGGTAAGGAGGGTACAGTGGTATGTATTTATAATAACAGTATAGGATAAGGAGGGTGCAGTGGTATGTCTATATAATAACAGTATAGGATAGGGAGAGTACAGTGGTAGGCCTTTATAATATCAGTATAGGATAGGGATGGTTATGCAGTACATATTTATAACAACAAAATAGAATAGGGAGGGTACTGTATTGTGGTATGCCTTTATAATAACAGTAAAGGATAGGGCGGGTACAGTTGGTTGCCTTTATAATAACAGTATAGAGTAGCGATGGTACTGCAGTATGTCTTTATAATAAAAGTATTGGGTAGGGATGGTACTGTGGTATGTCTTTATAATAACAGTATAGAGTACGGATGGTACTGCAGTATGTCTTTATAATAAAAGTATTGGGTAGGGATGTACTGTGGTATGTCTTTATAATAACAGTATAGAGTAGGGATGGTACTGCAGTATGTCTTTATAATGAAAGTGTAGAATGTTAATGTGCTGTGAAATACCTACATACTGACAGTAAAGGATTGGGATGGTACTGGCTACCTTTCTATAATGACAGTGCGGAATGGAGATGTGTTGTGAAAAGGAAAAGTATTTATAATGACAGTGTTGGGTTGGGATGGTGCTGTGGAATGCACTTATAATGACAGTGTATATAGGGATGGTAAGGTGCTATGCATATATCATGATAGTGCAGAAGAGCGATGGTGCTGTGGAATGCACTAATAATGATAGTGTATATAGGGATGGTAAGGTGCTATGCATATATCATGATAGTGCATAAGAGCGATGGTGCTGTGGAATGCACTTATAATGGCAGTGTGGTATAGGGGTGGTAAGGTGCTATGCATATATTATGATAGTGCAGAAGAGCGATGGTGCTGTGGAATGCACTTATAATGACAGTGTGGTATAGGGGTGGTAAGGTGCTATGCATATATCATGATAGTGCAGAAGAGCGATGGTGCTGTGGAATGCACTTATAATGGCAGTGTGGTATAGGGGTGGTAAGGTGCTATGCATATATCATGATAGTGCAGAAGAGCGATGGTGCTGTGGAATGCACTTATAATGGCAGTGTGGTATAGGGGTGGTAAGGTGCTATGCATATATCATGATAGTGCAGAAGAGCAATGGTGCTGTGGAATGCACTTATAATGACAGTGTGGTATAGGGGTGGTAAGGTGCTATGCATATATCATGATAGTGCAGAAGAGCGATGGTGCTGTGGAATGCACTAATAATGACAGTGTATATAGGGGTGGTAAGGTGCTATGCATATATCATGATAGTGCAGAAGAGCGATGGTGCTGTGGAATGCACTTATAATGACAGTGTGGTATAGGGGTGGTAAGGTGCTATGCATATATCATGATAGTGCAGAAGAGCGATGGTGCTGTGGAATGCACTTATAATGACAGTGTGGTATAGGGGTGGTAAGGTGCTATGCATATATCATGATAGTGCAGAAGAGCGATGGTGCTGTGGAATGCACTAATAATGACAGTGTATATAGGGGTGGTAAGGTGCTATGCATATATCATGATAGTGCAGAAGAGCGATGATGGTGTGGAATGCACTTATAATGACAGTGTGGTATAGGGGTGGTAAGGTGCTATGCATATATCATGATAGTGCAGAAGAGCGATGGTGCTGTGGAATGCACTTATAATGACAGTGTGGTATAGGGGTGGTAAGGTGCTATGCATATATCATGATAGTGCAGACGAGCGATGGTGCTGTGGAATGCACTTATAATGACAGTGTGGTATAGGGGTGGTAAGGTGCTATGCATATATCATGATAATGCAGACGAGCGATGGTGCTGTGGAATGCACTTATAATGACAGTGTGGTATAGGGGTGGTAAGGTGCTATGCATATATCATGATAGTGCAGAAGAGCGATGGTGCTGTGGAATGCACTTATAATGGCAGTATGGTATAGGGGTGGTAAGGTGCTATGCATATATCATGATAGTGCAGAAGAGCGATGGTGCTGTGGAATGCACTTATAATGACAGTGTGGTATAGGGGTGGTAAGGTGCTATGCATATATCATGATAGTGCAGAAGAGCGATGGTGCTGTGGAATGCACTTATAATGACAGTGTGGTATAGGGGTGGTAAGGTGCTATGCATATATCATGATAGTGCAGAAGAGCGATGGTGCTGTGGAATGCACTAATAATGACAGTGTATATAGGGATGGTAAGGTGCTATGCATATATCATGATAGTGCATAAGAGCGATGGTGCTGTGGAATGCACTTATAATGGCAGTGTGGTATAGGGGTGGTAAGGTGCTATGCATATATCATGATAGTGCAGAAGAGCGATGGTGCTGTGGAATGCACTTATAATGGCAGTGTGGTATAGGGGTGGTAAGGTGCTATGCATATATCATGATAGTGCAGAAGAGCGATGGTGCTGTGGAATGCACTTATAATGACAGTGTGGTATAGGGGTGGTAAGGTGTTATGCATATATCATGATAGTGCAGAAGAGCGATGGTGCTGTGGAATGCACTAATAATGGCAGTGTATATAGGGGTGGTAAGGTGCTATGCATATATCATGATAGTGCAGAAGAGCGATGGTGCTGTGGAATGCACTTATAATGGCAGTGTGGTATAGGGGTGGTAAGGTGCTATGCATATATCATGATAGTGCAGAAGAGCGATGGTGCTGTGGAATGCACTTATAATGGCAGTGTGGTATAGGGGTGGTAAGGTGCTATGCATATATCATGATAGTGCAGAAGAGCGATGGTGCTGTGGGATGCACTTATAATGGCAGTCTGGTATAGGGGTGGTAAGGTGCTATGCATATATCATGATAGTGCAGAAGAGCGATGGTGCTGTGGAATGCACTTATAATGACAGTGTGGTATAGGGGTGGTAAGGTGCTATGCATATATCATGATAGTGCAGAAGAGCGATGGTGCTGTGGAATGCACTTATAATGACAGTGTGGTATAGGGGTGGTAAGGTGCTATGCATATATCATGATAGTGCAGAAGAGCGATGGTGCTGTGGAATGCACTAATAATGACAGTGTATATAGGGATGGTAAGGTGCTATGCATATATCATGATAGTGCATAAGAGCGATGGTGCTGTGGAATGCACTTATAATGGCAGTGTGGTATAGGGGTGGTAAGGTGCTATGCATATATCATGATAGTGCAGAAGAGCGATGGTGCTGTGGAATGCACTTATAATGGCAGTGTGGTATGGGGTGGTAAGGTGCTATGCATATATCATGATAGTGCAGAAGAGCGATGGTGCTGTGGAATGCACTAATAATGACAGTGTATATAGGGGTGGTAAGGTGCTATGCATATATCATGATAGTGCAGAAGAGCGATGGTGCTGTGGAATGCACTTATAATGGCAGTGTGGTATAGGGGTGGTAAGGTGCTATGCATATATCATGATAGTGCAGAAGAGCGATGGTGCTGTGGAATGCACTTATAATGACATTGTGGTATAGGGGTCTTAAGGTGCTATGCATATATCATGATAGTGCAGAAGAGCGATGGTGCTGTGGAATGCACTTATAATGGCAGTGTGGCATAGGGTTGGTAAGGTGCTATGCATATATCATGATAGTGCAGAAGAGCGATGGTGCTGTGGAATGCACTTATAATGACAGTGTGGCATAGGGGTGGTAAGGTGCTATGCATATATCATGATAGTGCAGAAGAGCGATGGTGCTGTGGAATGCACTAATAATGACAGTGTATATAGGGGTGGTAAGGTGCTATGCATATATCATGATAGTGCAGAAGAGCGATGGTGCTGTGGAATGCACTTATAATGACAGTGTGGTATAGGGGTGGTAAGGTGCTATGCATATATCATGATAGTGCAGAAGAGCGATGGTGCTGTGGAATGCACTAATAATGACAGTGTATATAGGGGTGGTAAGGTGCTATGCATATATCATGATAGTGCAGAAGAGCGATGGTGCTGTGGAATGCACTTATAATGGCAGTGTGGTATAGGGGTGGTAAGGTGCTATGCATATATCATGATAGTGCAGAAGAGCGATGGTGCTGTGGAATGCACTTATAATGGCAGTGTGGCATAGGGTTGGTAAGGTGCTATGCATATATCATGATAGTGCAGAAGAGCGATGGTGCTGTGGAATGCACTTATAATGACAGTGTGGCATAGGGGTGGTAAGGTGCTATGCATATATCATGATAGTGCAGAAGAGCGATGGTGCTGTGGAATGCACTTATAATGACAGTGTGGCATAGGGGTGGTAAGGTGCTATGCATATATCATGATAGTGCAGAAGAGCGATGGTGCTGTGGAATGCACTTATAATGACAGTGTGGCATAGGGGTGGTAAGGTGCTATGCATATATCATGATAGTGCAGAAGAGCGATGGTGCTGTGGAATGCACTTATAATGACAGTGTGGCATAGGGGTGGTAAGGTGCTATGCATATATCATGATAGTGCAGAAGAGCGATGGTGCTGTGGAATGCACTTATAATGGCAGTGTGGTATAGGGGTGGTAAGGTGCTATGCATATATCATGATAGTGCAGAAGAGCGATGGTGCTGTGGAATGCACTTATAATGGCAGTGTGGTATAGGGGTGGGAAGGTGCTATGCATATATCATGATAGTGCAGAAGAGCGATGGTGCTGTGGAATGCACTTATAATGACATTGTGGTATAGGGGTGGTAAGGTGCTATGCATATATCATGATAGTGCAGAAGAGCGATGGTGCTGTGGAATGCACGTATAATGGCAGTGTGGTATAGGGGTGGTAAGGTGCTATGCATATATCATGATAGTGCAGAAGAGCAATGGTGCTGTGGAATGCACTTATAATGACAGTGTGGTATAGGGGTGGTAAGGTGCTATGCATATATCATGATAGTGCAGAAGAGCGATGGTGCTGTGGAATGCACTAATAATGACAGTGTATATAGGGGTGGTAAGGTGCTATGCATATATCATGATAGTGCAGAAGAGCGATGGTGCTGTGGAATGCACTTATAATGACAGTGTGGTATAGGGGTGGTAAGGTGCTATGCATATATCATGATAGTGCAGAAGAGCGATGGTGCTGTGGAATGCACTTATAATGACAGTGTGGTATAGGGGTGGTAAGGTGCTATGCATATATCATGATAGTGCAGAAGAGCGATGGTGCTGTGGAATGCACTAATAATGACAGTGTATATAGGGGTGGTAAGGTGCTATGCATATCTCATGATAGTGCAGAAGAGCGATGGTGCTGTGGAATGCACTAATAATGACAGTGTATATAGGGGTGGTAAGGTGCTATGCATATATCATGATAGTGCAGAAGAGCGATGGTGCTGTGGAATGCACTTATAATGGCAGTGTGGTATAGGGGTGGTAAGGTGCTATGCATATATCATGATAGTGCAGAAGAGCGATGGTGCTGTGGAATGCACTTATAATGGCAGTGTGGCATAGGGTTGGTAAGGTGCTATGCATATATCATGATAGTGCAGAAGAGCGATGGTGCTGTGGAATGCACTTATAATGACAGTGTGGCATAGGGGTGGTAAGGTGCTATGCATATATCATGATAGTGCAGAAGAGCGATGGTGCTGTGGAATGCACTTATAATGGCAGTGTGGTATAGGGGTGGTAAGGTGCTATGCATATATCATGATAGTGCAGAAGAGCGATGGTGCTGTGGAATGCACTTATAATGGCAGTGTGGTATAGGGGTGGTAAGGTGCTATGCATATATCATGATAGTGCAGAAGAGCGATGGTGCCTTGGAATGCACTTATAATGACATTGTGGTATAGGGGTGGTAAGGTGCTATGCATATATCATGATAGTGCAGAAGAGCGATGGTGCTGTGGAATGCACTTATAATGGCAGTGTGGTATAGGGGTGGTAAGGTGCTATGCATATATCATGATAGTGCAGAAGAGCGATGGTGCTGTGGAATGCACTTATAATGGCAGTGTGGTATAGGGGTGGTAAGGTGCTATGCATATATTATGATAGTGCAGAAGAGCGATGGTGCTGTGGAATGCACTTATAATGACAGTGTATATAGGGGTGGTAAGGTGCTATGCATATATCATGATAGTGCAGAAGAGCGATGGTGCTGTGGAATGCACTTATAATGACAGTGTATATAGGGGTGGTAAGGTGCTATGCATATATCATGATAGTGCAGAAGAGCGATGGTGCTGTGGAATGCACTTATAATGGCAGTGTGGTATAGGGGTGGTAAGGTGCTATGCATATATTATGATAGTGCAGAAGAGCGATGGTGCTGTGGAATGCACTTATAATGACAGTGTGGTATAGGGGTGGTAAGGTGCTATGCATATATCATGATAGTGCAGAAGAGCGATGGTGCTGTGGAATGCACTTATAATGGCAGTGTGGTATAGGGGTGGTAAGGTGCTATGCATATATCATGATAGTGCAGGAGAGCGATGGTGCTGTGGAATGCATTTTGAAGAGAGTATAGGTATGGAAGGTACTTTAGTGTGTGATAACAGTACAGAGGAGGGGTGGTGCTGCGATGTTCCTTCATAATGGCAGTGCAGGATAGGGCTGTGTAACTAAGACACCCGAGCAGAGCAAACAAGACGAGACTGGGGTACTGTGGGGACCAGTTGGAGCCCCCGCTTTGTGATGTCACCCCTGGAGAGAGTAAATGGGACCCCCAATAGTCCAGTTTGTAACCACAAGCTTTAACAAAGGTAGAACGTGTTTTCGACGCAAGTGGGTTTCCAGTTGTTTCTTGGGGTGTTGCCTTAATGAAGTGGGGAGATTATTTCAGTTGAGGGATCTGCCGCCAGCACGTTTGAGATTGAATCTGGGCGATCCGAAGAGGCTGGAGTTGGCAGACCTCGCATTTCTGCAGGGACCACACCTGGAGACTATGTTGAATAACTAGAAAGATACTTGCGAAATAGGTCTTCATGAGCGACGGCAGCCTTGCACTCCCTTCTGTAGGGTGCAGGAAGCCAGGGGAGCTTGCATGGCATGGCTGGGAGAGGAGCACACGGGGACTATTCGAACCACTTGATTTTGCAGGTTTTGAGGGTGGAAATGTGATTATTAATACAACCCACCTGAAGGAAATGTCCCTAATCCGGCTTGGACATGGCGATAACTCTGGCCAGGTGTCCCAGAGGTTACTCAGATAATTAGGGATGGGTTGGAAGAGGATGACCTGATAGTAGCACTGATCTGAGTGGCCATTCCCAAGGCCGGGTCACGGAAAAACCCTATTTGTGAGTTTTGACTATTAGGTTTTGCTTTAGCGCAACATATGAGTAGAAACTATTGCATTACAGATAAGAAGGAATGGCATCTGAGGAGGGGCACAAAGCTTTTAGATGTTGTGTGGCTATTTGGCCACCCGTTACTGTCCATGGGCATGCTAATCCCTACGGCCATTTCCACCCAGTTTCTGCCCCTCCCTGCCCAAAACACCGACCCATGGGAACTCTTTGAGCTAGCTTTATTCAAGCCTTACCATCAAACTTTGAACTCTAAGTGCCTGCCAGTGTTTTTTCAAACAGTCTTTTGAGAGCTAATGAATTAATTGGAGCTGTAAACTATCTACTGGTGTAAAAAAAATTCTTAACCAGTTCTGCCTTCAGCCACTCGAGTTAGAAGCACTATGTGCGTCCTTCACTGAAGTCCTGTTAAAAACAAGACTTGGCAAGGACAACAGTTTTGGCTTGTGTATATGTATTAGGCATTTGCCAGGCACTGCTATTAGATGCCCAGGTACTGGCACCATTTAACAACTGCTACCATCAATGACCAGTTAATACCACTACGGCAGTGCCTGGCAAGTGCCTTTCCCATGCCTACACAAAAGCCCAAACTATTGGCACTGCCAATGCCTGTTTCTTACAGTATGGTTTGTTGGTAAACCTCAGTGGTAACATCAGGGCAGACAATGTTATGCTTTTGCAGTTCATTGGAGTGCTCGAGGGAATATGTTCTGTTTTTTGTGCATGATGTTGCAGCCAGTTGCTCACACCCTTACTCTCTGCGATGTATATCTTGACGGACAGTTTGTAGACTGGGATGCCATTAAGCTACACACTGGAGATGATCCTGTGACGCTGATGTGCCACCTTCGCATGAGAGCTGCTTTCTTGGCACACTGGGCCATGCTCCCGGTGGAGCCTCCTCCGCGTGCTTGTTTGAAATACCTCCTGGCCAACCCAGGTGCCAAGAAGGACGTCTCTACGCGCTAGCACAGGCTATGAACACAGTGACAGGGCCGAAGTCCAGTGAGAAGTGGAATGCAGGCCTGCAGGTAGACTTCAGTGACTCACAGTGGCAGAATATATGTAATGCCCCACGGCGAGTGGCTTATTGCTATTAGTGCCCCGGCCCATAAGACTGGGGTACTAAAAGTATTATTTTTTTTGTGAAACGCTGCAGCTACATTTGTACAAAAAATGGCCGCCGGGGTAGGGAAATCCCTTTCCCTGGTGGCCATTGAAAAAAATAGAAAAAAGTCAACAAAAAAAATGCCCGCCATAGAAAGGAGAGAAGGGACTACGTGTAGTATCTTCTTCCTTTCCATGACAGCCTGTCGCATATCGGGAGCAGATGTGCTGGGGACAGAAGTGTTCCCAGCACGTCTGCTCCGGAAATGGACCAAAAAGAAGGTCAGTGGGGTTGGGAGGGTGGGGAGGGGACTGTTTGGTTTGGGTGGGGGCGGGACGAGGGAAAACACTTACCTTGATCCCTGGCGGGGGAAGATGGCAGCCTATAGACGTGTAGTGGCTTGGAGCGGGGCTGACAAACCCCCCGCCGGGACTATGAAGGAACGTGGGAATTTGAGGGACTGCCGGTCGGGTAAAGCCTCTGACAGGGCCAATCAGATTGATTGTTACATTCTGATTAACCCTTGCTGGGTACTAATAGGCTTTATCACCCGCCTTCCAGGATTAATTGTTTTGGCTCCTCGAGTACTAGAGATTGCCCCAGGTTCCATGATGCGAATGCCGCACGGTTACATATGTTTTGGGGGTGCTCTAAATTCAGCGGTTACTGGACTTTGGTTTGCCAGACGCTGTCAGACATACTGCGCCGAGAAATGAACCTCAGGGTGCAGGACTGCTTGTTGGGATTCACAGGTAAAATGGGAAATGTTAAGCAACGATTTTTGAATCCGGGCTCCTACTTGCTAAGAGAGCAATCTTGATGAGATGGACCTGGAGCAAACCGCCTTCTCGTGATAATTGGTTGCACGATGCTATGTGGGCAAATGACACAGAGGAACTGTAAGTGTCCCTTCGGCCATCCATGTGCTGTAACAAGAATGTACGGCAGGACTTTTGCCATTATTTGACGAGAACGACCAAGGACGAGTATGCTCGTCCTTTTTGCTAGACTTGCATAATAGCCTGGCAGTTAAGGGGTTAAACTGATTTACTAAAATGTCCTATGCTGCACTGTATGCTGTGCCAGGAGATGTAAACATGTGGTTCACCTGTGCAGGGGTGTTGCTAGGTCTGGAAAAGATCCGGGGCTACGCTAATGTCGTGACTGTCAGGACTCGGGTCTAGATAGCCTATTGGTTGTAGCCCCTGAGCTTCTATCCGGGGCTACAACCAAAAAACCCGGGGCTATAGCACCCTCAAGCCCCCCTAACAACGCTTCTGCCCCTGTGTATATTTTCGGTATTAGATATCATTGTTTTTTTCAAATGTAACTAACTTACCGTCATTCCGGCCAGTTATTGTTCGTCCATTTTTTAACAGAGGAGCTTCACATTATTTTGGGGACTTTGCTGGGTAGAGTTGTGTATCACAATGGAAGCCTGCGTCTAACCCTCCTAATGCGTCGTTCAGCGGTTTATCATAAATCTTAATCTAGGAAAGAAGAACTCATTTTTTGGGGGTTGTCTTTGTGGCCGACTAAATGAAGGTTCAGATCACAGTGGTATGTGTAAGCATGAACTATTATAATGCATGAAGCCGGGGTCTCATGCGACTGGACGGAAGGGCATGCTTTAAGGTTGAGATATAGTAGGGCATCGAGGAACAAATGAGATGGGCATCGGCAGAGCCCCAAAAATATTTTTCAGTCACACTATATGCAAGTTCATAACGGCCAGGATTATTGTAATAGTGTACAAGGCTCTTCAGAAGGATTCACAAAGAAGAATGGAATTTGTAATTGTGTTTTTATTTTTTTTTAAAATGTTTTATTAACCGTACAGTTTTATTACAAAATCTTTTGTTACAACATCCAACACCAGAACTTGTAAAATTAAAATCCTTCAGTTTTTCAGGTTAGACGATTTGTCCATCCGTCTTGGTACCGTTCAAATAAGGAATGCTCCTTTTTAAGATAAAACTTCAACAAGACATTGCCATGTAAGGGAGTAGATTAAGTTCCTCTAAAATCTGAAGGAATAGCGAGATTGCCAGTGGGTCTGGTTTCTGTCGGTAATCTTTGGCAAGGTGCTTTATCCACTGGACTATCTTTGAGTCTTTTGTTAAATAACTCCTCCAGAAAGATTGCCAAACATCTGTTCATAGAAGGACTATTTCCTCCATACAGGAGCTCCCACCATAGGCCTACGTCAGTGCCGGCCAAGTTCTTCATTTTTTCATAAAGTAAGCACGTTCTCTCTTGTCTTAATTCAGGGCAATAGAGAATCTTGTGTTGTAATGTTTCATCGTGCTTATTGCAAAGTCTACAGGTCTTGAAATTGTCTCTTCCTCCGTATCGGCAAAGCACAAATCTTGTGTGGAGGACATTAATATGGAATCTTAAGAGCAGATTTCTTAAGTTAGGGTTTGTAAATCTTTTTAGATGAGCTGGCAGAACATTCAAACTATTGGTCAGAGTTTTCGATAGGTTGTGATAAGAAGAGGCTGACCTTTTTGCTTCTGTTTCCGACCAATCCACTGCCCACGGTGTTTTTTGGACCAATAAAGGATTTTCACAAAGCGTTTTAATTGAAAATCCCAATTGAGTTAAATTCCATTCGTTCAGCGTACTGTCAAAGGAGTTTTCTGAGGTGGTCTTGAGGATGTTGTACTGCGGCAGACAGTTCCATGAGTTCAGTTTTCAAAGACTGAGCGATTTCCACACTATTTTTTTATGCATTGAGAGGAGGCCTAATTCGGGTCTTACGATCACCATTGGGATCGATTGAGGAAGACGTTTCCAAAACCTGCTCTCAAGTTTTTCCCAGCCTACCCATGCTAGACCAAGGCCTGCTTTTCCACCATTGGTCAAGGCTGGCACCACTTTCTGGCTGTAAAAGTGAATTACCGGCTGGAGAGAAAATGTACCATATTTTCTGCTAATCACGAGTGCCTGCGCTCTCAACTGGTCCGTTTTTCGGACAAGGTGAGAGTGCCAAGCGTTCTGCGTTCTAATGGCACTTATCATAATTCCAAGATATTTAATGGAATGAGTTGGTACCAGAATGCTGTTATCCAGGTGCCATTGGAAATTGTGTCTCTTTCTTTTTCTTGGGTTTTCAATTACAAGAATCTCAGTTTTTGCGGCGTTTATCTTTTGATTATTCAAGGCCACATATGTTTGTAAGGCATCCAGTTTTTTTGAAGACCCAGTGAGGTCCTGTCCAGCAGGACCAGTTTGTCCGCATAAAGCAGCCATCCTGCTGAATTTGTGTTGATCTTAGGTGGACAAGATCTTGGCGGGTCCAATATGTGTGCTGCGTCACTGATAAAGAAATTATACAATATGGGTGCCAAAGGGCAACCCTGCTTTAGGCCTTTGTGGTGCACATTTCTTTTGTGAGCTGTCCATGTGTTTTTATGGGGG
Organism: Ambystoma mexicanum; assembly: GCF_040938575.1. Lineage (NCBI taxonomy): Eukaryota > Metazoa > Chordata > Amphibia > Caudata > Ambystomatidae > Ambystoma > Ambystoma mexicanum. The sequence continues at coordinate 714,747,426 of NC_090938.1, forward strand.
ATTGGAAATTGATTCCATCAAAACTCAAGAGTTTTGGAACTACTGCCTTAATACGAACTCAGTAGCAGCGCACATTCACTTCATCCTATCTGGTGACGCAGGAAAAAGCTCTACTTTGAGGGTAGTAGGTGAAGCTTGAGTCGTGAATTAGTATATGTATATGAAATTTTAAATATTTTAAAATATTGTATAGTCAGATATTATCTGGACATTTCATTGTATGCTAGGATATTGATTGCTCTAAAGTCATGGGGCCTCATTACGATTGTGGCGGTAAGGCAACGGTGCCGTTGTTACGATGCCGCCACATTACGAGTTTTGCTCGCGGGTGCCGCTCTGCACACCTGGTCAGACCAGGCGTGCAGAGCGGCACCCGCGAGCAGTACTGGATGGTAGCAACGGTACCGTCATGAACGGTACCGCTACTACCATCCTCCCCATTCCCAATGAGCCCTATTGGAGCTCAATGGGAATGGGGACATACTGGCTCTGGGTCCAGCGCAAGGGGAATTACCAGGCCCGCCAAGGTCGGAATGGCCCGGTAATTCCCCTTTCGTGGGACCTAGAGTCGGACCCGAGTTTGGGGGTAGCCATGCCCTTATTAAGGGCATGGCTACCTCCAACCTCGTAATGAGGCCCATGGTCTTTTTTAGGGATGATTTTAAATATCTATATATGATATTGTCGAAGTTAACGGTTAACAGTACAAATGTATTGAGGTTTGTTGAAAAATGTATGTATATGTGTGCTTAACATGGTATTTGTAAGATGTTTTTGATTATGTGTAAAGTTTGAATATAAACTATCCACATTAAATACATTTTAAAAAATGTTAATCATGTGTGACATTGGCTTGAATGTGAGATGCACGTTAATTTATTCTTTGCCACTATGGAAACGATGCTCCTTTCAAGTTATTTGCAGTACTTATTTATTTGGCTTTTTGTCCGGGCCCTCATTACGGGTTTGGTGGTATCTGACCTGTAATTCCGGCGGGATGGCACCAAAACAGAACTAGCGTTCCTTGCACCTGATATCCCGGTATTACCATGATATTACGGGCAACGGGAATGCCGATAACGCCCCATTCCATGGAGTCTCATGGAACACCATGGAGGCAATTGCAGCATTGTTTTGCCAGCGGGGGCCTGATCTACCGGTATGTCAGGCCTGGAGGTAGATCAGTGGCCACCACTGGGTAAACATGTGTTTCCCCGGTCCGGTAACAATGCCGGCGCCAGTATAACCGGCAATTTTACCAGCATTTTATCCAGGCTGGAGAACTAGTGGTGAAATCAGGAGTTGGGTCGAGATGTTGAGGAGCACGAAATAGAAAGGCTAACATTTTCTTCTCTGCATTTGGTGAAGATGCATTGTAGATGGCAAAGTATACAACGTATTCTGGTAAATAACCTGTATACTAGCGTCAATTACCATGCCATTACAGCATTAATGGTTGAATGGCCTTGTGCAGTATTAACGCCTCAAGTGCATTTTTTTCTTTTTTTTTAAATGTGTCTTTATTGAGAGCGACAACAGGGGATAGCATGCCAAACACCAAATGCATACTCAAGAACAAAAAATAAAACAGGACTGAATAACCTCAACAGATACAAAGCGCTATCGCGCGCATCCACAAGTCACTTTGATAATGGCACAGCGTAAAGGAAAGAATGAACTTCTAGTCTGTATAAGTACTTGTGTTAGTTCGACATGTCGTCTCGCTGTTGCGGTTACCCAACCCACTCCACACTCTCTCTCACCACCCTTTGGGATGGTGGCAAATAAGGCCAGGCAACATCATTAGGAAACTGGCTACCGCTGAGGAGGTTAAGAGCCCAATGCAGGATCTTCGAGGGAGTCCCTCCTGGAGGGGGGCTCACCCCTCATCTCTCAAGAAAAACCATCAAGGGATCCAAGGTATGGGCCGGTCGTGTATGGGAGATCTACCCCAGCACTCTGGACGGTTTATTCATCATATAGTAATCGAAAACGAGGGACCAGGTCACATCAATATGTGTGTGGGACTCAAGCAGTATTGCCGTCAGGCTCTCCATGTCACATATCTCACATGCCTCCCCGAGCCACTCTCCCTGCGTGGGTAGATGACTTTGCTTCCAAAACATGGTAGCGCACACTCGAGCTGCAAGCAACAAATTCCTCTGCATATGGAGAAGCACTGAAAAATCTCTCTGTCCCAATCAACCCCAAAAAAAAGGCCAAACTAAGGGGCCCGCCATTTCCCAAGAACCCTTCCACTGGTGCCATAGGACCGTGAGCACTGGGTGCGTGCGAATTCTCTGGGGTAGATGCTGCTGTGAGACCCATAGCCACTCCTCCACCATTACGGGATTGAAGAGGAGGTTCTAGAGGGCACATCATTGTTTATGTCACGCCCACCTGGTCTCCACGGGGGCGTAGACTGTAGCCGTGTGAATGATGTCTGCACTGGCGTAGCTCTGGTGGTATGATGATGTCCTTTCCCCTGTTATCACCCCAGGAGGCGTGTGTCTGAAATGTTGAAACAAGATATTAGCTATTGAGTGGGGCTGGATTGGTCCCACCTCCTTCAACCTCCAGATGCCCAACTCCTCTTCTGGCTCATCTTTGAGATTTGTGAGGTTGGCTCTCTGTCCTGCTTGACTTTCAGCAGGGCCGCAGTAAGCTCAGTCTTTCCCCGGACACAGTTACTTCACTGTTCCAGATTGGCAGTTGCTGTGTCTGGAATATCTGGATTAAGCAGGTAAATCTCTATGCCAATGGATTCTTGGTATAGGTGCTCAATGTCTTTATTTCCCAAGGTTTAAACGTGTTTTGTCTTTCTTGCAGTCACGCTTTCGTGCAGAGGTTTGGATGAAGAATTGACTCTCCTAGGATGCTGAGCAAGTTACCTCCAGGTGTGTATTAGCGCGGGTGAGTGGCGCTGAATGGCTGAATAATAAATAAGTTTTTTCGTGCGCAACTAACCTGCTGTTTCTGTTCCTTCTGTGCAAGCGTAGCGCGGCCCCAGGATGATGAATGGAAGAACCGCTCTAACGTATTCCGGAGGAATGCAGATCCCCGGGTGAATATTGGATGCCTGCGCGGATGCCCTCTTCCCAACAAGGACGGCGATCCGAAGATCAGCTAAAGGCGAGACCAATGGATGAGAATTGCAGCTAAGGCCGTTGTCGCTGTAATAACACCTGTTCTTCTCTCTTTCTTCTTTCAGGCAACGATGGATGAAAATCTCAGAACGGGCGTGGCTGTAGAAGCTCGAGGACAGAGCAGACACGGTGAGCGTTACGCTGCAGGAGTGCAGAATAACGCGAAGCGTGTCCTGCCTGCAGGGTGTGGCTTAAATAGCCTTGCAAGTAGTTCCAGGCAAGTAGTCCCTTTACCACACCCTGCCTTTCAGGGAAAGTAGTCCCTCGGTCACGCCCTTGATATGCAGAAAGGCTCAGCCTCACTAGGCTGAGTAAGTAGTCCATATGGTTCAAACCATTTTATGAGCCTGGCGCCAACAGCACCAGGACTGAGTCCAGGAGGTTCTGGGACACACCGTTGGGGCTTGATAAGCCCTATTGGGTGTCAATGAATGGGGTGGACCCATCAGTTCCAGGGGTCTTGGAGCACGCACCATGACAGTTTATTGCTTTCTAACCTTGATTCTAACAACCCCCCTGTGTCCTCATCTTGCTTGATATCTCCTCTGCCTTTGACACAGTCAACCATTCCATCCTGCTCAACCGTCTCCGTGATAACCTGGGTATCATGGGTTAGGCCCTGGTGTGGTTGGCTTCTTTCCTCTCTGATCGACACTCCCAGGTCCAACTCGGGTCCTTCCTCTCCTCTATCTCTATCTCTACCTGTGGTGTTCCCGAGGGGTCTAACCTCTCTCCCTGACTGTTCAACCAATACCTGGCACTTCTTGCCCACCGCATTGTCACTCTCTGCCCCAACTTCCAGTGCTATGCGGATGACACTCAGCTCATTTTCAGGCTACCTTCAGCCACCTCTTCTCCTTCTCTCATCTCCGACTGCCTGTCTGCTATCCAGGAGTGGTGTGCCACCAATGATCTCTACCTTAATGTCAGTAAGACTGAGATTCTCCTCATCGGCACACCCGCTCCCTCCTTTCCTGCCACTCTCTGGCCGGCCTCTCTTGGCCCTCTTCCTGCTCTCACCTGCAAGGCTAAAAACCTTTGGGTCATCTTTGACTCCACACTCTCCTTCTCTCCTCACATCTCTGACGTCTCTAAGAAGTCACACTACCAGATGCACCTCCTCAGAGGTATTCTTCCTTTCCTCTCCTTCCCCCAGAAGCTCCCTGTCTCTAGAGCTCTGGTTCTCTCTAGGTTGGACTATTGCAACAGCCTCTTTCTAAATCTGCCAGCTTCTACTCTCCGCCCTCTGCAACTCATCCAGAACAGGACTGCAAGACTTGTCCTTGGCCTCAATCCGAGGGATCGTATCTCTACAGGGCTGAAATCTGTGCCCTGGCTCCCAGTGGCTGCGAGGATTAAGTTCAAAACCCTCTGCATCGCCCACAATGCCTTCTGGGGCCTCAATACCTTCAACTCTCTCTTCCTAAATATCTTCCTTCTCGAGCTCTTTGCTCATCCACCTCCAACTCCCTCAGGGTCAGTCGCGTCTCCAAGCAATGAGTTGGTGGTAGATCTCTCTCTTTGGCTGGGGCCTCCCTCTGGAACAGCCTCCCTGCCTCCCTGAAACTTGAGGAGAACCATCTCCGGTTCCGGAAGCATCTTAAAACCTTCCTCTTTGCTTCTGCTTTCTCTCCCACTCTCCCCTGCTGAATTCCTGGCTGATACTGAGACTGCACTGGTTACCTGGCCACCCCTCTGATCTCCTGCCCAGGCACTGCCAGTTGCACGCCTGCACTGCCTCGCTGGTAACCCCTGCACCTGGGGACTGTTTTCTGTATCCCTACAGTCCCCCTACCAGCACTTATGTCTGCACTTACCTTGCACTTGCCACCAGCTGGCCGTTTTTTATTTATACTATTTATTCTATTATACCATGTACTGCACTTTTTCTCTCCCTCCCCCCGCACTTTTCCCATTCCCCATTCCATTGGACTTGCACAATTTGAATGACACCTGGCCTAGTAAGATCGTTGTCTGTCTTCCCTCTGTTCCCCCTCCCGTGCCTCGTCGCGCCTTGAAACACTTGTGTATAGGTGCGTTATAAATGCCATATCATATCATATCCCCATTTTCTCGTATGTGGTCCACCAGGATTCTCAGCTGTAAATCCCGGTAGTACTCAAACATGTCCGGGAAACCTACCCCGCCATCTTCCTTGAGTAAAATTAGTGTAGAGTATGCTACTCACGGCCGCTGGTCCGCCCACAGAAAGCTCAGAAGGGCCCTTTTGACCTCGGCAGGAAAAGGAGTGGGAAGAGTCACTGGTAGGGCCTGAAATAAGAACAACAGGCGCAAAACGACATTCATTTTAATTGCTGTTAGGCGGACTGCCCAGGACAGTGCAATCCTTGACCACGACCGGAGGTTCCTCTTGATCGCGTCTCAGTGGGGTGGGAAAAATTATCCTTGTACAATGTACATAGGTCTGAGGTAATAGACACCCCGAGGTATCTAATATTCCGTTTGTGGACCTGAATACCCATCCCCCGAATGGCGCTGATTGAGTGCAGCAACGTTTTCCACAAAGAGAGCGCAAATATTTTTGTGATATTAATCTTAAAGCCTGAGAGTCGGCCATACTCAGAGACAGACTTTATGAAGGCCACAACCAACGTACTTATGGAGCTCAAGTAAGCCAGGATGTCATCAGCTAATAATGCTAATTGAACTCCATGGTGCCCATTGTCATTCCGGGTATTGACACGTTACCGCGTATGGCCACCGTCAGTGGCTCGAGGGCAAGGGCAAATATCTGTGGGGACAAAGGGCATCTCTGCCGCGTCCCACAGCTCAAATGGAACCCCTGTTCACCAGCACTGTAGCTATTGCCTTCTGATAGAGCCCTATTGCCCCCGCAAGCTATCTGGGCCCTACTCTTGCCTTCTGTAGGGCTGCCCTCAGAAATCTCCATTCAACCTTGTCAAATGCCTTTTCGGCATCCACTGACAGCAGCACTACGTCTCCCCGGCACCTATCCACACCCTATATCCGGTCCAGGGTCTTTTGTATATTGTCTGCTCCTGACAAAGCCGCCTTGATCATAATAGATCAATAAAGGAAGGACCATGTTCAATCTGCCTGCCAGGACAGTAGCATACATTTTAGCGTCTGTATTAATCAGAGAGATAGGCCTATAAGACCCACATTCCAACACATCTTTGCCTTCCTTCGGGGTGACTATAATGCGTGTGTGCTTAAAGGTACTTAGGATCGTGCCTTCATCCAACACATCATTAAAAAGCCTTATCAGGAATGGGATCCACAGAGCAGCATGCCTCTTACAGAATGCTGGTGTAAAACCATCCTGGCCAGGTGCCGATCTGGCCTTCAACCGTGATAAGGCATTATTTATCTCCTCCCCTGTGATGGGCGTGTCCATGGCTTCCTGTTCCGCTGGCCCAAGGGACTTCAGCAGGAATGAATCATGATATTCATAAATGGCTTCCAGCTCGTTGTGATCCTCTGAAGTATATAACTGTGACGCTCACCTGACTCCCACGGAGGCGCTGGTCTAGTCTGGGTTGCTGTGGCCTCTTCGAGCGTGATGCGCAGAACTCGGAACACCGACTGAACAGGACCCTCAAATCTTGCTTGTCTGGCCCGTAGGAATATCCTTCTGCAGATGAGAAAGGGGATTAACAGTCTGCAGAATAGTGTGCTTGCTCCCCCCTTCCTCCCTTCGTTCTTCTCTAACTTCCTCCGAAATCCCCGGTTGAAGCTCACCTTATGGTTTGAAAGGATGAACTCTCGATCCTGCTTCTGGTGCAGGGGCGCGTGTTTGTCCAGTTACTTCACTGGTTTTCAGAATGGCGCTGGCAAAATCCACTTGACTTTTCCGAGCGGAACGCTGTAAGTATGAAGATTACAAAAGTTCAAGTGTGAGCCTCCTTTTCTGTTGCCTTCCTAACCTGTGATCTGTCCTTTATTTCAGGTGCAGAATGAAGGCGATGCGTTGAGGGATTGAATTGCTGATGGTAAACTCAGGTGAGTTAGCGATGGGGGCGATCCCTCTTAATGTCCTTATATTCCTCCAGTAATGTCTTTTGTCCTTTCCCCATAGGGGCCCGGGTGCGGTACCTGCCAACGAAGCGGCGCCGACCCGAAATGAGGAATGGTCCACCAACAGAAGACCGGTAAGTGTTATGGCGGAAAATTAGGCTTTCCTCATATGTTCCTTCTGCTCACCTTTTGTCTCTTCTTCTCTCCCCTAGGCGCAGAGATGTGGCGATCAGTGCAGACAGTCGCGGTGGAGCCAGAAGAACTCCCGAGGACAGGTGAGTGAAGCACGGCGCTGCAGTGATGAACGCGGTGCTTTTAAATGAAAGTCTTTTATCAGGAACGCTGGCGTGAAGGTTCCGGATGCAGGTAAGAAGTTTGATAAAATTCTTGGTTTTCACCTTTCTCTTCTCTTCTTTCCTTACAGGTGTTCCAGGATCGAGGCGGGCGTGGCTCGAGACCAGATGCAGGAGCAGACACGGTGAGCGTTCAGCTGCTTGGATGCAGAACAACGCGAAGCGTGAGCTACTGTCTGGGCGTGGCTTAAATAGCCCCCAAAGTAGTTCCAGGTAAGTATCCTTCCCTGGCCACGCCCAAGTGGCAAAATAGTCCCAATGAAAAAATAGTCCCTTTCAGGTCTCAGGGAGGCCTGAATCTTGCAGCATGGTCTGCATCAGGTAAGTGCACAAAACACCTTCCTTTATGAGCCTGGCGCCTATGGCGCCTGGACTGATGTCCAACATGAGCCTGGCGCCAAAGGCGCCAGGACAGAGTCCAAAGAGCCCCTATAAGGGGCCGCTGGGCTTTTACCCGGGGGCATGATGCCTGCTCCCGGGGGTGCTGGGCCTGGCCTGGTGCTCCGGGGGTAGGCATCATGACAATAACTGCGAATGGAACCCCCCAAATCCTGCCGCCATAGCCTCTGGGTCTGTGATCAATTCCCCTCCCTCACTCTTGATTTTAAAAACCACTCTCTCCACCCTTTGACATCGCAAACGAGATGCCAACAGAGTTTGCGCCTTGTCCCCTTTTTTGAAAAATACCTCTGCTTCAGAAAGCGCAGGTCTATTATTGCTTTCCCCTTCCATATTTCACCCAACTCCTTCCACAAATCCCTTATCTCCCGCAGATGTTTCTATAAGGGCTCCCCATGGCCCTCAACTCTTCCTCCTTACCAGATATCCACTTCTTGAGCATAGACTCAAGCAATCGGCACTCCTGTTTTTTCGCCGCTCCCTGAGAAAAGGAGGCCCCAAAAGGTGGCCTTAATGGCTTCCCACACTATATGGAGAGGTACTTCGTGCGTATCGTTACGCTAGAAGAACTCCCTTACCTCTGCCTGAAAAAAGTCACTAAATACCCCATCTCTGAAAAGTGTGTCATTATAAACCCACCGTCTATTCCACACTCCTTTCGTGGTCGGACCACCCCACAATGTGAATGTCAGCCCACGTCATGCTATACTCCTCAGCTTCTTCCAACAGAATATAGTCTATTCTAGTGGACATTCTGTGGGGAGGGCAATAGAAAGTAAAGGCACGCGAGTGCGGTGGGCCGTCCTCCACGAATCTATGAGGAAGTGCTCCCTCAGGAGTGCTGAGAGCGTGGCCCCTTCCTGCGGCAATGGAGGGATTTCCTCCTCCCTCACTGATGACCAGTCAATAGAGGGATCTCTAATTTGGTTAAGGTCCTTCAGGCAAATCACCATGCCCTCCCCTCAAGCGGCTATCTGGGCCAGAGCCTCCAAGCAAAACACTACCTGGTGCTGGTTGGGGACATAAAGAGAACCCAATAAGCACCCGTCCATCCCCTTCTTGACCTGGGACACCTTGTACCCCAACCACCCACGGATCAAGATCCCCACACCGGCTTTCTTATATGGGCCTGATGACCACCACAACGCCCCCACCACTTTACCTCTTAAAGCTAACTCCTCCCCAGACCAGAATTAGGTCTCCTGCAGGAACAGAATGTCTAAACGGGACTGCTTAAAGTCTGGGGGCACCATGGAACTTTTCTGGGGTGAGTTCAAGCCCTTTACATTTAAATAGCCCACCTTAATCCCCCAACAATGCCCATGCTGAACCTTGATTGATGTTGTTGTAAAAGTCTTAACTTCGTGAGATCCTCCCATTAGAGCCCGCTGCACCATTTGTCCCAGGAGGATAGCTCAGGGTCAACACGCTCGCCTTGGAAGCAAGACGACACGGAGCAACACAGGTTCGATCCCCGGGTCCGCGCTTAGAAACCTCTGGGTATTAAGTGCGTTATAACTAACCTATCATATCATATCATTCCTACTTGCCTCCATCCCTCGCTATCTCAGTCTGCCGCCCTGCAGGAATCAAAGTTACTGCCGTTCCCACCGTTTCCCCAAAACCCCCAACAGCCTGCTGACCCCCAGCCCTGAGCTAAAGAGGGCGAAAAAGCCTCCTGGAGACGCCCCAGAGTGTTAGGGCCACAGAAGAGGGACCCCCCCCCCTCTTTGTGCAACCACAACCAGAACAGCCAGGCACTCTGCCGCGCAATACACAACAAATTACCCTTAAACAAAAACAGGCCCTTTTCTGCAGCTCTATGCCAAACCATTTAATGCAAACAGGGACCCCAATATCAGGTCAGCTGGAGGAGCCAGTCTCCTTGTTCTTTTGACATAGTTCTGCAGCAGTTCCCTCCGGAAGAAACTTGAACCAATCTGCGGTGCCAGGGCAGAGGTCAGGGAGTGTTGTATCTCCCGAATTTCATCAAGCCTGGGGCTCTACCTCTCCTGGGGCAGGCCATTGAAGTCTTCAGCTGTGCATTAGTAGTTGCCACGGCAACCCCGCTTCCGGGCTATGGTCCTCCGACTTCACATGCTTCAGGACGCCCTTAGCCTCCTCCGATGATGTGACCCTGTACTCCTCTGCCCGGAACGCGAAGGTGAGAGCAAAAGGAAACCCACACCTGTATCGGATATATTTCTCCCGTAGCCACTAGATCAGGTGGCAACAATCGCTTTGCTTACTCAGGGTGACCGACCGAGAGGTTCTGAAAGATCCGCACAGGGGCGTCCTCGAACAGATTTGTATCCTTCTCTCTGGCTTTCCTCAAAATAGCGGCTGCCTGTCTGTAACAATGATAATTTGTCAGGACTGACCACATCCCCTTTGGGGGACCCCCCCTCAGTGGATCCTGTAGAATGTAATTTACAGAGATGAGGCCTCATTGAAAAGTCTGTTTGTTAGCATCTGCACCCCGCACTCCAATAAGAGGTCTGATTCACTTTGCACCTCCTTCAGACCCAATTTGCGAATATTCAACCACCTCTCTCTGTTCTTCAGGTCGTTTACCTTCAGCTCCAAATCCCTTGCCTTTTGCTCAAAGTCTTGCATCCGACCATCCATCCTCATTTCTGTTAAGTCCACTGATAACTGATTATTTTCAAGAGCCTCTACCTTCTCCTCGACTGCATCCGCCTGCCCCTGAGTTCCGTGATCGCTACTGTGAGCCCACTCTTGATTGAGCGAATTTCATCCAGATGGCATGCAGCTCTCTGCCTTGGTGGACCTGCTTGGTCATTGTCTGCAGTAGGTGGGGGCTCCGGCCTTGCTGTCCCTTCCATGTCTGCCTGGGATCTGCAAAAGCTATGCAGCAGCTCTGCAGCGCTGGAGTTTAGCATATGGCTCTGTTCAAACTTCATTAAGATGATGGAGGACACCCTGCCTCTCTGCAACCCTGCCAGCTGGGTTCACACAATAACCTCCTGAATGTATGGGGGTTCGGGGGTCGGACTCTAGGAAAGAACCAACCGGGAGGCGAAAACTCAAAGCCCCCATGCCCTCTGCCGGTCTACCTGACCCCTGGTGTACTTCAGGCCAAGTATTCCCCCAGGGCACTGCTGTTCCTTCCACAAAGTCCAATGGCGGGACTCCCCTTCAAGTTGACGATATGCCCGATGTTTGGCCACGGCTGGCACCGGACCCTTGTTAATTTGCCTCCCCCACAGCTAGCCCCCTCCCCAGAATGTCTGTGAGGAAGACAAGTCACCAGGTGGCGGAAGGCAACATCCCAACCCCTCCATCAAGCGGCCCAGGCAACTGTCTCTCAATAGTGGCCCAGCCATCAAATCGGGGCCTCCCCTATCAGCCCCTCCAGCTTGATAAAGGAATCCCTCCTCTCTGCTGTTCCCAGAGGGAGAGAAGTCACTGGCTATCAGCCCCACAGCACCTCCACCGGCAGGCTCCGCTGTTCCACTCAGGCCGCTCTGCTCCTCAAAGGGGCCTCCTCGGGCCTGCCCTCCTCCGATTCGGGCACTCGCCACTCTCAGTCAGCACCCCCGATGACTGCCTCCTCCCTGAGACACTCCTGAGTGCCAGAGACCTCTAATGCGACTCGTCGTCTCCTCACCGCTCCAGTCCCCGTGGATCCCACGGACCGCTGCAGTGCTGTGCCCCCTCACAGAGCCGCTGAGGCTATGCCTCCTCTGCCGCTTTGCCCCACCGCCCCGTTGGGGTGCCCGGTCCAAGGGGCAGTGGTGTCAGTGCTGCATCGGCAAGATAGTGATCACAGACTTGCCTGCACCGACTAGCCGGTGGGTTTCTCCACTGCCAGGCTGCGTTACAAGCTCAGACCCGCTCAGGGGTCTCCCCATGCATTCCGACGCCTGCAGTATCAATTACAAGGCTGTTGGTGTTGAAAAATCATATTTGCCATATTACACCCGGGAACGAGGGAGACAGCACATTAAGCTTCGATGCTGCCTGCGACCCCTTGTGGTCTCCTCTAATTCGCTTTATTTATTATTATTTCATTTTATGAATTTTTTACGAAAAACTTGGATACAGAATATTAAAAGCACAATACATATACTATCAAGCATTACATTCCTCTATTCTATGAGTTTAACAAAATGTAATAAAATATTCAAAATACATCCCACATTACAAATTATAAACCCACACAATTTTTTAAAAGCCATCAACAGATTCGCAGTGTCAAAGATGGCTTCCATTGCATAGCTTAATTCTTTGTGTTTGATAAAGTGTTGCCTAAAACACCACCTACGTGAATGCTAGCCATTCAAAATGCTGTCAAACACATGTTGCATTCTTTTCCACACCCCCCCCTATGGTGACAATCACTGATAAGCTGTTACCTAGAGCATAAGGTTCTCCTCCTGCTCAGTAATGTCAGTGATCAGCGGTCTCTTCCAACGGCAGCTGACATTTACATGACTTTCCAACATAACTGCATTTTGAGCACAGCCTCTGTGCTGAATGTAGCTGCATTTTGAACATCGCCAATGTGTTCTATTTAGCTGATTTTTGAGTATAGCCAATGTATAGAACTTAGCCGCAGCCGCGCTTTGAACGCGCCCCCTTCTAAATCTAGCTGCATTGCGATTATAACACTGTTTTCAATTCAGCTGCATTCACGAGTAAAACCACTATGTTAAATTTAGCTGCATTTTGAGTATAGCAACTGAGTTAAACTCAGCTACATTTTGAGTATAACCGATGAATAAAATTCAGCTGCATTCTTGAGAATAACCACTATGTTAAATTTAGCTGCATTTTGAGTATAGCCTATGAATTAAATTCAGCTTGAATCTCGAGTAAAACCACTAAGTTAAATTTAGCTGCATTTTGAGTATAGACACTGAGTTAAATTCAGCTGCATTCTGAGTATAGCATCTGTATTAAATGCAGCTGCATTTTGAATATAGCCACTGTGTAGAATGTATCCATACTTTGAATTTGCCCCCTCCTAAAATGAGGTGCATCTATGAAACCAAGAAGCCGGCCAGGACACACAGGTACGTATGGCGCTCCATGCTTATGGAAGATAGCCAAAGGCACGGCCACCCACTCAAACGCTTATGCTATCATACACTACTCTAAGATATATCGTACAACACCTCTGCCGTAACAATGCAGCTATCCCCCACGACAAAAATGTGGTCTAGCTGGATACAAAATTAGTCTCCTGCACTTGCATACTCTCCAGGCTACCTCTTAGCACCCATCCACATGCCAGCTCGACATGAGTAGCTAGCACGGACTTGGCCACCCCTACCTACGTTCGTAATGGCTAAAATGCACAAACGCATTCTAAACTTCTCTGACGAATTCCCCATAGCTTGGACTTCGGTCCCCCAAGGGTGTTCACCTACAGTGCTTTGAGGCCATACCAATGGGAAAAGGTGCTATACAAATGACAGTTGCAATACATTACATGTGTACACGGCATAGACATTTCCCATTTAGTTTTATCTAAACACAGCCTGCAAGTTATCTGCTCATATGGGATTTCAGTCCATCTAGCAAGAAGTCGATTCACAGGCAGTTGGCCAAAACAAGCCTTCCTGCCAACGCAACAAGTCCTCCGCGAGGGATATTCAATGGGTACCGCTGTGTGTAGTGATCCGCTTCAGACCTTTTTCTTGCAACCACGAGATTCCTGCTAGGTGTTGATGACAGAGTCGCTCCTCGCTTTCCAATAGCATTTCTGAAATAGATTTGGGAATCACACTATGTGAATGGTGTGCTCGCAAGTTGTGTTCAAATGCTCCCAGAACCTTAAACCAGGCGTGCTAATGGCATGTTATTTTATCTACCAACTACAAAGGTCACTTCCTGTATAAGTGTCAACAGGCCTCAACCCTCCACTAACCATACTCAGGCTGGAAACAAGAGAGGATGCAACATGGCCGCGGAAGCAGAGAAATCCAAGAGGATTGAAGAGACACTATAAAGGCAACGCTTGGGCTAAACTCAGAGTGTTTCACCATACTCGGCCCTCCAAAATATTAAACCACTTTTTTCCCATGACCTGCCTATAATTCCTCTCCACATAATGAAAGAGGAACAACATTGGCCCGGCAAGCTATGATCAAGAGTTAAATCTAACCTGATATCGAAATCAATTGATAATAAAAAATGAATTATTGAATTTGTTGAACATTCTTTTCGTCCCTTGGAGTCTATGGTGGCCTTTAGGGAACTGCTACTTCCTACTATTTCCAAGGGAAATCTTCTCTGATGCCGTAAGGCTTTCCCTCCTAATATGCATCTTCTGGACCTTTGTTTTGTAGCCTATTCTTCTTGAACCAGTCTGAACATGATTCTCGTGCTCCGTGGGTGCTGCTCTGCCTTCCTGCCAATGTCAGGATCGAGTTTAAGGGGAATAGGGTATGCTACGATTGGGCCCAGGATTTACAATTGATGCCCCCCCCTCAATGACTGTATGATCATCTTCGTGTCTTTACCAGCAGAGGCCTAAATCGAGTTTACACTATCTTGGTGGTAGGGCCTTCTCTAGATGGTCTACTGTCCTCTGGAAGTCTTTGACTCTGACAATGAGAAAGACAACTATTTCCTCTTCAGAGTTTGTAACTGTCCTTTTTCCCTGGCTGTATTGGCCGGCGTTAAGTTGTGTTGCTTAGCTAGCCCAAAGAGGCTTTGTTGACAGCAATGGTGCACTTTACAAACCTTTAAGAAAACGTACCGATGCAAATATTTGAATATTCCATGAACTAGTTGCTGCAAACCTATTTTCGTTGTTACTCAAATAGTAAGTTATCTGCTTGAGAGAAATATATTCAATATATCAATCACCCCCACGTTCCAGGGCATACAGAGCTGGTAATGGCTTGCCAACATGAGTATAACCATAAGGTCGTTACCGGCCCTACATGCCCCCAAATGCAGGGGTGATTGCTATTTTCCCCGGGGTTCCCCCGAGGTACTCGTAAAATATATTTATTTAAAGCAGGAAATGGGGTCAGCACGTGTTGCGGATGCCAACATTTCTATTAAAAAACGCAATCCTAGGTAGCCACTGCCATGAGAAATAGAAAATGGAGTAATTCCCTATTCTATTTCCTAGAAAGAGAGCAAGTCCCTTTTCTATTTCCATGACGGCAAGGTAGTTCATGCAGCCAGGAAGAAGAGGGCCAGGGGGTGAGCAGGTAGTGGGGCCGGGTGGGGCGGGTGTGTGCAGGGTTGTTCAGGATTCCGTGGAGGCTGTGAGCAGCACAATGGGGCATGGCAGGCAGAAGGGTACTCGGGAGCTCCAGGTGAATAAAAAATGCCATACGCTTGGAGGAGATTCCGGCGGTATTTTACCGTGTCCGCCTTGGTAGATGGCAGAATTACCGCCCTACTCCTAGGTGAAATACCTTTTCAGTGCAAAAAGCTACAGAGGGAAAATGAAGGATAATGAATGGTATTAAACGATCTCAACCTGGTTCACCTATAATTCAGTTTCCGATGAATGTAGCATTGTGTACTGGTGGGGAAGGTGGTGATTGACTCTGCTGGTTGGGTTCCTTGGGTTTTAGAAGGCACTGCTGGCAATGCCAAATGTCTCAATCCCCACCTGTTGTTGCACTGGGAGTGAGTAAAGGCTTTGGAGGGCCTTGGAGGGCCTTGGAGGTGTGGTCAGACTTACCAAGGAACAAGAGTAGCTGAAGGGATTTCTTTTGAATAGTCAGCAGTCTTCGGATGCCTTTCTTGGCAAGGCCAGTACACATACTATTGCAGTTGTCGCTCTTTCGTGGAACCAGGGCTTGGGTGATTTGCATTTTGTGGCACAAGTCTATTAGCAGGGGAATTTTTCAAAGTGTGTGAAACTGGAGGTTGCAGTTGCATGTCACAGCCCTTGCCTCGGGTATTTATGAGAGGTCAGGGACAAAGATAATGGCAAGGGAAGACCACCAGAGGGAGCAAGCAAGATGGCTGCCTAAATGCAGCGCTCGTCTGATGAGCCCGTAAAAAATTGAGCACATGGTAGGAAACTGAGTGATCACCCAACCCCAAGTGAGCCCATCAGCCCTGGAATGTGTGGAGCTCCGACTGAGGAAACGAAAAAGGCAAAGGGATCAGGATCGACCTTTGTATTGAGTGTCCGCACAAGATGAGAGGGGAGCCTCAGCGAGTGGAAGAGGTGGCCAGCTTGAGACCAGATGATGGCTACGTTCTGAGGAGCTGCACCGTAGGAGGAGTGGCCAGGAAGCACACCCGATTCAGGAGGTGGCTGGTGAATGGGTAGGGTGAGAGGAGTTGGAGTCGTCCCCGCCCATGGGCCGACCCTGGTGGGGTAAATAAATCACTGTTAGAGCAGAAACGAGCATGACCCAGACAAGGGAAGGTGAGCATGGTGGCTGGACTGAGCCCCCCGAAGGGCAGAGTGCAGCAGAGCTAGGCCGTGCAGGCCCTCTTGTATGGACTGAGCAGGACCGCCTACATAGAGCGTCTGGGGCACTGGAGGAGGAACGGTGAGGCGCCTCTAGAGAAGATAGGGCCCAGAGAAGGGTGCTGTGGCGGCCTCAGTGAAGCGTGAAGAAGGGTCCTGGTGGAAGGAACAGGGTCTGGCTCAGAGGCATGAGTTGAGCCTATGGAGGAGGAATATCAGTGTGTACTTGGTAAATTGGAAAACGTGGTGTATCCAACTTTGTATGGACTGCAGGAGTGGGGTGAGGAGCAAAGTGGAGCGGAGAATGGAGGTGGTGTCACTTGCGACTTGAGAAGTGGATCTTGAGTTCATAGCAGGGGAGTCTTGCAGATATCCCTGCACGAGTCTCTGAGTGCGGAAATAATGATGGCAATTAGGTGTCGCTCCCCGCCCCCACGGTTTCCAGTTGCAAGCCCTTGAGGGTCCGAGAGCTAGGGTGAAGGTGCCATTGGTAGGAGGCTTCCTAAGAGACCAGGGATGGGGTTCAGAATGGGGTGCACCTCAGTGTCAAGAGCTTTGGAAGGGGACGCAGTGAAGGGTGACACAGCAGAGTTTGCTGGAGCGCTTAGAGAGATTCCAGAGGTAGGTGGCCTCAGAGGCATAAATGGAGAAAGACACTGGTGTAGCAACAAGCAGGTGAGGCAGCTGCGACGAAAGCTGCGATGGAGGCAGACGTCAACATATTACTGGAAGAGAAAAAGAGGGCGTGAAACGACATCCACGCGTCCATGAAGGATTTCAAAGAAAGGGTGCAAAAAGTGGAAGAAAAGATTGAAAGGCTGGCAAACAATCAGCTATCGGCCGACGTGGTGGAGGTGAGACTAGATGCAAAGGTAAAGGAGCTGGAGATTACGGCATGTCTCTAAAGAGTGGCGATGTGCAAAACAGAGAGAGGACTAACATTCCCAGAAGGTCAGAGTCCCAAGAGTGTGGGACAGGAGGTCAAACTAATGTTGAGGACCCTCTGCACGGAGCATGGGGAGGCCACACGAGATTTCAGCTTCAATAGGTTTCATAGGTGATTAGGCCCACGATCAATAGTAGCGACGTGCCATTATTACAGCGGCAAGGTGGATATACTTAGGAAGGCCAGGAAGATAAGGGATTGGAGGTTTGAAGGTTCAAAGGTCAGCATATATCAAGACTTATCCTCGTTCACCTGGTGAAACTCAGAGACTGCAGAGCACTCACTCTGTGGCTGAGAGAACCTGAGGTGAAATTATGCTGGGTCCCCCTTTGCTTTGTCTTTTAAGGTTGGGAGAGAGGAATTCCGAATTACCACCAAAGAGGAGGCTGAGGAAGCTTTGGGGCACCTTAGTGAGAGTGTGCAGGAGACAACCCGTAGCCATGGGCAGGTAACTGGTGTCCGCAGACTCTTGGAGCCGAGAGGTTTTGGTGCAAGGGGGAAAGGAGGGGGCGGTAGAAAATTCAGGCTGCTTAACACCCCTTCGCCAAAAACATGAGGGAGTGGCTGGTGGGGAGAGATAGGTTTTAGGGGTGTTGTTGATAAGGGTTGATAGCTCTTGGAGTATTCTAAGTGGGGGTGACATTGGATGGTCTGATGGGAATTGTACCTACGGTTGTTGGAAACTAGATGGGGACAGGGGTGTGCAACCTGTGGAGTAGATGGGATGAGATAGAAAGGGGATCAGAGGAGGAAATTCGTACCTGAGTGGCCCTGATTCTGGATCAGGCCTTCTCGAAAAAGGGAGGGGTGGGTGGTGGGATGTTGAGTGGGAGGGGGAAATAAGTGGGCAGGAGAGGAGAGGGAAGTGGGGAGAGTGGTTTTTGACAATTGTAACACTGGTTTCTATGTTGTTTAAAAGGTTGCCTAGGTTCACTGGGCGAAGTTACCAGATATCTCAAATGAGATAGTTAGATGATGGATGAGGAGGTGCGATTTGGCACATTGAACGAGAAAGGGATGATCTCACTGGGGGAAAGGGCCATGTTGGCAAGGCTGTTCCAGCAGGAAGGGTTGGATGTGCTCTTTGTATAGGAAATGAGATATTAAAAAGGAGAGGAGTTTGTAGTTAAATGTCGCCAGCTGGGCAGACTGATATGGGCTCGGGTCCTAGTAAGGAGGGAGGAGTGGGTTTACTTTATAAAATGTCCTTCGGGCCAGAGCTGCACCAGTAAAGAGGGATGCAGGGGGCATATGCGCAGTGGTAATGTGTAGGAGGGGAGATCAGGCTTTAACGTTGTGTGGTCTGTACGCCCCGAACACGCGACAGGTGGATTTCTCATTGTATGCCTTTGAGACGCTAATGAAGTAGAGGGTGTGGGTGCTGGTATGTGGTGGGATTCTGACATGGTTATGGATCCTGCAGTGAATTGGTGCTCGGTTAGGCAAGGGCCCCGAAATACAGAGGTTACAATGAGATGTTCACTGCAGAAGCTGGTGAGGGACCACTTCCTCTTTGACACCGGGAGGGTGGGAAATCCAGAGAAGAGGGGATATATACGTGCTGTTCAATTCCCCACAAAACCTACATGCACAGTGATCATATTTTGATGGAACTGGGTCAGGAACATGCGGTGAAGGGAGCCTCTATACATACGGTGGGATGGTCGGACCATGAATTGGTGAAGACTATGGTTATACTGAGTGACAGGATAAAGAGGGAAAAGAGGTGGGTCTGTAACGATAAGCTGTTCAAGGTCAGGGTCTTTGATGGCGAGGTGAAGGAACACATTAAGCGTTACTTCCAGGAGAATGACACAGTGGGTTTGAACATAGTGTGGGAGGCGGGGAAGGCCACTGTAAGAGGGCTGGCAATTGCTGAAGGGGCGGCTAAGAAAAGGGAATGGGCGCTGATGGAGGTGAGGTTGAAAGGGGGGTTAGGGTGATTGAGGGGCAAAGAAAGGGTTAGGGGGCGGGTAGAGACTCCTTGATCCAGGAAAAGTTGGCCAAGCGGAAGGCCCTAAACAACCTGTGAATAGAAAAGGTTTATTCACAGCTCATATTTTGCAAACAGACGTTCTATGAAAAAGGAGATAAGGCAAATGCAATGCTGCAAAGAGATTGAAGGCACACCAGGCTGCGAGGAGGGTGACTAGGATAAAGGATGGAAAAGGGGGAATGCTGACAGAGCCGGAGGAGATAGCACGCTGATTCTGCTGTTACTATCAGGATCTTTAGAGTGCAGACCAAGGGGTGCATCAGAAGGAGGTGTGAGATACCGGCGGCTCTGAGCAGAGTGCAGCAAGCAGCATTAGAGGACCCCGTAACGTTGATGGAGGCGTTGAGTGCAACCTTCTCCATGAAAGCCGGAAGGGCTGTGGGTAGTGACACAGTTACCTCTAAAAAGCTGTTGAACTCTATATTAGAGGGGCCGGATGCGGCCGAATCCTTTTTGGATGTTAGGATCATTGTGCTCCATAAGGAATGGTGAAACAAGGGATGATTGTGGCTCTTATATGTATCTTCTTTTATTTATTTATTTATTTCTTTTATCAATGATTTGTAAGATGCTTTATCCCACAGAATTGTGTTTCAAAGCACCAACTTGTTGAATTGGGATGCTAAAATATTCACAAGTGTGCTGGCTGAGAGATTGATTAATGTGGAGCAGGTGGGGGTTGTCTGTGATAGGCGAGCCACAGATAATATCGGGAAAACCCTTGACCTGATGACACCCTTGATGAATAGAGTGGAAGACCCTATACTCCTGTCGCTTGACGCTGAAAAGGCATTTTGACAGGGTAGGGTGGTGGATACTGTTTGTGACTTTACAAAAAATTGGCTTTGTGCCGAAGTGGATGGTGTGGATGGATGCTGTCTATAGGAGTCCCACAGCAGTGAATTCTGTGAATGGGGTGGTGTGGGAGATATTCCAGCTGGGAAGAGGGACGAGGCAGGGGTGTCTGCTTTTACCCTTGCTGTTCGCCCGATCGATAGAGCCACTGGTGACAGCGATTAGAGAAGATAGAGACATCAAAGGATTCACAGTGGGGGGTGAAATGTACATGCTGGCCTTATTTGGAGACAACATATTGGCATATCTGGTGAAACCGGAAAAATCACTGCTGAGATTGAATGAGTTGCTTAAGTCATATGGCACTCTCTCGGGTTCCAAGATTATTCTACGGAAATCAGTGGCCATGCCACTGGGGGTTTGGTCGGGGGAGGTTCGCGAGGCACTGACGGGGTTGCAGATAAAAGCGGGCATTGTGTTTATTAAGTACTTGGGGGTTCACATTATGAGAGCCTTAAAAGGTTTATACAGGGCAAATTTTTCGCCGCTGTGGACGCGTATCAATAAAGACTTGAAGCAGTGGGGGAAGATGACCCTATCCTGGGTAGAGAGGCTAGCCACGATCAAGATGAACCTGACCGTTATTTCTGTTTCAGATGTTCCCGGCAGAGGGCCCGCATTAATTCTTTTGAAGAGGTTTAGTGGGCACTAGTGAAGATTTTGGGGCTATGTAAGAAGGCGAGAGTTGCCTATGTCAACCTGACTCGAAGTAAAGAGGAGTGTGGAGCGGGCCTACCGCATGTGGAAAACTATTGTAGGGCAAATTATTATAGAGTTCTGGTGGACCACCTCAGGAATATCACGAGGAAGCAATAGGTGACCTTGGAAAATGTAGAGTTGACACCGGTGACCTGGGTGGAATAGTTCTAGGTCGCTCAGGATAAAATCGCTGTGAGAATCCGCAGCAACCCTGTACTGAAAGTGCACTGCGGAATTAGGTGGAAACAAAGGGATATGGAGGGTGTAACGACCTGGCCATCTCCCCCTAAGCGACTTGATTCATGAGCTCCTACGTTTCCAATAATGGTCGGCAAGAGGTCTGGTGAGAGCAGGCCCACTGGGAAGAGAGGAGAAATGTATAGAAATGAACCAGTTGCAGGAGCTACTGGACTTGAACCCTCTTGTTCCTTTGATGTATATGAAGTCGAAGGGGGTTGATGGATCTTAGGTGGAAGGGAAACTTAGAAAGGCAATTTGACTGGTTCAAACAGTTATTGGATAGGCAGGTCACCACAAAGGGGTGGTGTCCAATGTATATTGGGCATTGATAGGGGCACAGGGAGCATTGACAAGCACCTCAAAGAAACAATGGGATGGGGACATGGACAGATATGTCGAGAGGCCTGGAATGCCTCCCTGTCAATGCGGTATAACATGCATAATTACAGGCTGCTCAGTAGGTGATATTACAGCGCCCCAAGCCTGGCTACAATGAACATAGGGATATGCCCAAAGTGTTGAAGAGGCTGAGAGGGGGTTGAGTCCTACTGACACTTGTGGTGGAGCTGCCCGATGGTACAACTACAATGGAAGGAGGTGTTGGGCTGGATAAAGGATGCAGAGGGATGAACGAGGGCACTGATGCTGTTGTTGGTGTTATTCGGGCTGGCAGAAGATGGGGAGCACTTAAATAGTAGTCTGCACATGCCCTGGAATGTATTGCTTGCAGCATGTAACATACCATCAACTGGAAGAGGGCGAGACTACCCGTATATAGGGAGTGGGTTGGGAAAGCGAAGGAGATTTATGAGCTGGAGAATCTCACAGCTCTGCTACAGGAGTGCCTAAAGGCCTTGGGGTTGGAAGGGCTGGTCTATATAGAGAAACACACAAGTGAGGGGGAGGAAAGGAGAGTAGTCAGTGAAGGGTTACCGGACAGCGCGCCATGAGAAGACAATACCTTTAAGATTGTTGATTGCTTTTATGGATCAGGATGCTGTATTGGCAGGTGGGGAAAGCGCGAGAGGGGAAGAGGTTAAGGAGGGTGCAGGGGAATGTTGAAGTAGATGTGAGGATCCCTGGCCAAGGAAAGAAGCCAAAGGGAGTTAACTGGGGGAAGGTTATGACAATGCATGTTCTTTTCTACCTTTTGTTGTATTAAAAGCTATTTGAAGGTAACGTGTTCCAGAGCAGTGGAAACATCCTGTGTAAATACTAAATTAAGAGATGCTTTAAAAGATAACGGCAAGGTTTCTGACTGCATAACAGGTGAGAGGGGGGCCAATGGTGGAGGGCACATAAGTGGTAGTGTACCATCGGAGGTTCCTACTAGAGATACCTCTGCTAAAGAGCCATTTAAACAACAAAAGCAGAAGTTCAGCCAGTTCTGGGCTGATTTGTGACAGGAAATCAATGTGTTGTTGTTAGAGACTTCCTCATCAAGCCAGATCAGCAGAGTCTAGAAGGATGAGGTATTGAAAAATTAGTGTGGCAATGGGGAACCCTGAGGGACTCCACATGTTTGCTGCATTGGGGAAGAACTGAAGTTTCCGACTTTCACTAGGGTCCAGCAACCTTTCAAAAAGGAGGTGATCCCTTGGAGCAGCGACCACCTGAATCTATTGCTGAAGGTGAGAGGGGAGGATTGTGTGGCCCATGATTTCAGAGGCACTGGGAGGTTCAGCCGTATCCTGCTGCCCGATGGTTCACATCCATTTCTTCCTTCATGGTCAGTAACATGGACTACGTACTCCTACAGGTCTAAAGCCTGATTGTCTATCAAGAAAGAGGCGGCTAGATTCGTTTAACTCTTTAAGTGTTTCCTGACATATGCTTCAAGGTTTTTGGTCTTGAATGGAAGATTGGCTATCGGTCTGCATTTTGACAGTTTAGTTATGTCTGCACTGGCTTTTTGGGGATAGGAGGGGAGTATTAAATGCAGATTTGAAGGCTCTGTCTAAAAGTCTTTAGTTTATGGAGACATTCTGGGACTCTGAGAGTGTGTCCATCAATTCTTTGATTCGGTCGGCTGAGCAAAGTGATCCCTGAGCTTTGTATTTGTTAATCTTCAATATCAATTTTGAGATCTCTTAAGAGGTAACTGGAGAGAACTCTCTGGAGATTCGACGCGTGCCATTAGTCGTGTTGAGAGGGTCTCAACCTGAATATCTGCTCTGACAGTGGCAGTTTTAACTATAAAGGAATGACGGAAATCATCTTTTAGGGTTTGGGAGGGTAAATGAACCATGCCTCCAGGGTTAGTGAGTATTTTCAGATATGAAAAATGTCAGCTGACTTATTTAGGATTGTAAGCTGAAAATATCATGTCTTTCTCCAAAAGAGTGTTCTCTAATAACCCTTTGAATGTCTGAGACAGGTTATTACATGATTGTGGGAGCCTGATTCTCTGCATGTGCACTCGGGTTTCCTTCCCTCGCCTTTTAATTCCTTCAGTTGGTCATCAAACCATTGCTTCCTATTTTGGATTCTGATTTCAGATGTTTGGTCATCATAGGGTTAATCATGCCAGGAATGGTGGTGCCGGTCTTGTGGAAGGCGGCAAATGTGATCTCAGGGCCACATCATTTGAGCATGTTGGTTGGTTAGTGCATTGATGTGCCGTGCTGATTTGAACCTGAATATGTATATTTCCAGTCTGAAGGCGATCAGATTGTTTGGTGAGGGCTTGTGTAGACGGTGACAGGAGAGTGGAGCATCTAATCAGGCCCTAAACCCAATGGGGTGGGACCAGGAGAGAGCGGTGTGCTTAATATTGAAGAATGGCAGGCTTATCTAGAATACGCAGTCTAATGTGTGACCACGTTCGCACAAGCGGCCTTAGAAAAGTTGGGACCAGTATATGTTAGACAAGTTCTCAAGAAGATCCATGACATGCTTGGTTGTGGGAGAATGCCGGGTTTAGATATTCCGAGGACCGTAGACACCAAGCCATTGGGAGACTCTTTGATTGTACTTTGCAGTATTTAAACCAATAAAACCATGGTGGCATATTGAAATATATTATAAGACCTTTTCATGGTAAACAGGACGTATATTGTTCTATTATTCTATAGGAGAGTTGTGTTTAACATTCACGTAAAGTAATCAAGTAGAATCTGTGTGTATTCTTCCAGTCAAAGTATAGCCTCACATATTTCCTTTGAAATGTCTTAGCAGCTGATATTGGGACCCTTTTCTATCCCACTTTGGGTCCATTTGTTGTTTTATATTGTTGCATCAGAGGTTCTGTCTAATTTGTCTCTCTTCGATAATGAAGAAGAGCCTTTGCTGGCACCAGATCGTGCTGCCGTGGCATCAATGTAAAACAGCAAATAGGCACTACAAGATGTAACACACTGCCCCCCACTGTGGTGGCCCCTGGGCATGTGCTTAAAGTGCCTATTAATAACCCGTCACTGTTCAGGTCCCCTAACGTGTGTATGCTGTCTGAAGGATTGGTGGCTACCTACGGTTATGAGGTTAAGCCAGAATGTAAGGAAACTGAGATTATATGCTGATGGCCTTTAAGCTACAGTCACCACGAACAATGTGTTACGTTTAGGAGCCATATCATGGAGATACCGCCAAAGAATGCATAAATCCCAGTATTGAAACTACTAAATTCCTCAGATTACACCCATGCAACCCCACACCTCGGATATGTGTGCCTGGTGTGCTGTGAGGATTGTGCAGGCCTGTGTGACCAGAGTGTCCAGTAGTCTGGTGACATTTGGGGTAACTCAAGTCCCAGGAATGGCTAAAGAGCGTATTTTCTACGTTCCACAATGAGTGTCGTTAGGTTGGCTGCATTCAATGGCTTGCCCTTGGGAGTGATCCCCTTTCTCTGGGTTGTGTTGGGTGGTTTTGTTCTTTCCCCTTTGGTGGAAGGCCATTTGATCCTAGTGGGTTTTGTTTGAAGGGAGCGTCTGACGTTGCCAAGGGTGAGGAGGTGGAGTTTCTCTGATAGTTTATCGACTGGGACTATTTGCCAAGTTGTGGAGGTGACTTAGCCTGGTTTAGATTTTTCAGGCTGCACAATGTGCACTCACCGCTAACCAATGGCCAATGAGAATTTCATCTGCATAATGTGAGGAGTCAAACATGGGAGACGGACACATAGATGGTGTTTTCTCACAAGTTGCCATTTATTGAAATAATAAAGGGTGAGACAAACGCCTATCTTTCCCTAACCTAACAAAACCGAGACTAAAGGAAAATGACTTACTGTCTAAAAAATGTCTACCCCTCACACAATTCCATACTACAAAATCATACAGGAACCATTTGGCAGTTTCAACATTGTTGCTCAATGTATATTCAAATATAAGGAAAACAGAAATTCTTATATTCAGGGTTGGATTTCCATCCCCTGGATCAATTCAGGATAATTTAAACCAAAGTTAATTTCCGGAAAGTTCTTTTCATCATCATCATCATCATCATGTTTATTCGGATATGCACAAGACATTCCATAAAATGATACAGAATATGTAATACATGTACCACGTACAGCATAATAAGATACTACAGCTAACGTACATACAAAGTGGCCAGTATACATCTCGTAACACAAACATTTGTAGGTATACCTGAATATATTTCAAAGCACAGAGCTCAACTTCTTTTTCTGTAAATAAAGTACAGATTTCAGAAATGTGAGCAAGGACCAGCCCACACGCGGTGTCTCTGTCCACAGCAAATACAGTAATGTTGGCCGGTCCTGCACAAAGCCTTGCTCCTGCAATAGGGGCCGTAAGAACAGACCTCTAGGCCTTGCATAAGCTGGACAGAAAAATGCCAAGTGCGCAAGGTCCTCAGAGGGTGCCTCACACATAGGGCAAGGCCCATCCGCAAACCCCCCAGACTAGACTGCCGCCACTGCCCGCAGAAGGATGCAGTTGAATCGTGCCCTAGCTATCAATACCCGATCTCCAAGGCGTTCTGCCCACAGCAAGTATCTCTGCACACCGGGGACTTGATAGCCACGGTTCTTGGGTTTCAGCAATGATATGTTCTCTCTGTTCACACCCACAAAGTCATAGAAGCGAGCGGTCCACACTTTTATCCCGCCCCCAAGAAAGCATGCTACCAGGTGGGCACAATTGCGTGATGTTAATCGCATCCACTTGTTTCTTAATATGGCACAGCCATGGGACCTTGCCACCACAATCTTTGGAGATCACATAAATGATCAGATCTTGCGTGAGGCTTGCTTTCTCATTGCCCCAGAGCCTAAGCCAGTGTAATACCGGCTGCAGTGAAACCACATCCCCAATAGGCCAACATCTCAATTCCATGTAAACCCCAATATTTGGTGCTGAATCCGGCAAACCCAACAATTTCTTAAAAAATTGTTTTTCTGCTATCTGAACAGGACTAACATTAGCGAAACCCCAGAGTTCCATACCATATCTAGCAACAGAAGCCGTCTTGCCCTTATACATTTGCATCAATGGGTCAATCGGTCTGGCTCTGAACATGGACAATGCCCTGGTGACCCCACCCAGAGCCTGCTTGAACAGTGCCGCCTGCTTTGCTACATGGGCGGTAGCACAAAAACGTTAGCAGAGAGTCTGACCCCCAGGTAATCGAAATAATCGACCCTGGGGATCACACTGCTCCCACAGCGTATATCCCTGAATTCAATCAGACGTCTCCCCTTCCAACAGGCCATCACCACTGGCTTGGCTGCATTCACCAGGATGTCGAGGCCTTCCATGAACTCTGTGTAGTCAGAAATGAGAGCCTGCAGAGCCCTCGGGGTGCGCGCCATCAAAACAGAGTCATCTGCATACACCAGCACAGGCAGAGACCGGCCACTTAGCTTCGAGACATCAGGAGAAGATTTTAGGAGTAGATGTTTATACAGGCCATTAATGTATAGACGAAAAAGTAAAGGCACCAGGACACATCCCAGGCGCACCCCCAGATCAACTGGGAAGGAGCCAGAACAGTGCCCATTAGCGCCACTCCTGATACTATCCTGCGTGGAATCACGTAATCTGGCCACAAGTTTCACCAGAGCCGGAGCCGAGGAGCACTTCATGGACCTGAGCATTTCCCACAACTTAACACGATTCACCTTGTCAAAGGCTGTGCTGAGCTCCATGAACGCCAGATAGATCGGCTCCTCCTTCAGATGGAGTGAGTGTGTGATCACAAGATAAAGATTGAGTACCTGCTCAGCCGTACCCAGCCCTGACCGAAATCCCAGCTGCACTGGGGAAGGTACCCCACTGCTCGTAACCCATTCCTCTAAACAGGCCAGAATAGCACGGCCCAATATTTTCAAAAGTGAACCCAAGAGTGAAATGGGTCTATATGCAGCTGGAGATGCCTGTGTTCTCTTTTTATATATTGGCTGAATTATAGCAGTAGAGCATGAATATGGTATTACCCCTCCTGCACAGATAGCATTGAACCCCACAGGCAGCACTGGAGCCCAACGTCTGGGGCCATAATAAACAGGTCTGCCGGGACATTGTCTGGGCCAGGAGCTCTATTACAGCGCTGGCAACCTATCGCCTTCTCAATCTCATCGACCGTAAAAACAATCCTTTCTTCAGGGCACTCTGTAGTCAAGGACCCCAATCTACCCCCCTACCCCCTAACTCCCCTGCTGACCCGCAGTGCTCATCCCCCCTCTCGGCACTGTATAGTGTGGAACATTGTTCCAGTCAAGCCTTATCAGATACATTGCTACTTGGAGTATCCAAACTAAATGTTTAGAAGGTACCTCGTTGGCCAATCTCCCAGAACAATTTGGTGTCATTGTCTCTAGAGGCACCCACCCAAGTCTCCCATGCTTCCTCTTCAGCTGCCTTTTTTTCTGTTGGGAAGGACCTTCTTGTAGTGCAACCTGGCACTAACAATTGCAGTTTTTGAGGCCCCTGTGCAACTCAAAGTGGCAAGAAGATTTGCCTTAGCTCTGGTACACTCAGAATGAAACCAATTCCCCCCAAACCCCTCCCAGCGCCCCAGACGCTCCTTTCATTTACCAGGGGCACCAGAAAACATAGCACAAAGCTTATTCAGCAGGGATCCGAACTCCACTAAGACGTTCTCCCGGTCCAGGTTACCGGACAGCAGATTCCTCAGCTCTTGAGAGCTAGATGACACTGGCCCTCTTAGCAGGCTAGTCTTCCTCTACTTCCTCCATTTAAGTCTACACGGGAGGCATCCAAGGACACCTCCACTGGGTGTACCTGGCTCGGCAAGATCATGCTTGGAGCTGAGCAGATGTCAAGCTTGATGAGGAAATGGCCACTGCAGATATTGTCCATGACGCGAAACCCTGCAATATGAACCCAGAACTTCACGGGGTTAGTGTTGTGATGTGCTTGTCTCTGCATGTGAAAGCTGGTGATGTCATGTTGGAGTGTTGCCTTGTGAATGTCGGAATGTTTACCCAAGGATTCCACACCCAGCCAGTTAGAGCTCCCCAGCCTGGGTGATGGGAGCCAGTGTTATGTCCTGTCCACTTATGTATATAACTTCATGTAACTGTGACTTAAGTACTTGTAATAAACATATAAGAAATCCCAAGAAGCCTGGAAGTCACCTTACAACATTGGCGACGAGGTGGTCTTAAAAAGAAGAACATGCGAGTAAGAAACTGAAGAAAGTGGAAGAAGCCTGCTGCTGGGGGTGCAGGAAGGAGATGGAAAAGAAGGACAACACTGCCCCAAAACACAAGTAAGACCCATCACCCAGGGCACAAAAAGGGAGGAAGGAAGCCCTATATAGGAAGGATAAGCTGCCCATAAAATGGAGGGAGAGCTGGGTCCTGGGGCTGAAGAGAGGAGCAGGGCCTTGAAGGGAAGCTCAAGAAGGGAGCTAGGCCTTTAAGATTGAGAAATCTGTGTGAAGAAGTGAAGCCTGTTAAAGTAAAACCAGAAGTGTTGTCTGTTAAGTGAAGATAAAAGGAAGCTTAAAATGACACCTGGCCCCTTAAACTGAAGAAGGAATCCCACCCCATTAGTTTGAGAAACCTGTAGATTAAACCTGTAGATTAAACAAAGCTTGTAGTGAAGATGACTCCCATGAGAGAGGGAGGAGCTAAGGAGCTGCGGGCAAGAGAAGACAGCTGCTCCCATGACCAGCAGCAACTATTTGTGGTAGGAAGGTGTTCCTGGTGTATGGCGTGCTGGGTGAAGCTGTCGAGGTTGCATTGCAAGTGTGAAGTACTGAGGGGTGAAGAAGAAAGCTCTGCAGTGATGTTTCCATTCACCAGTCAAAGTATCATTCCCCAGTCAAGCAGCGCAGGGATGTGATGCTGTTTACCCTCATATGAAACCAAAAGTAAGCTTTGGGGAAAGTATGAAGCCCAGTAAGCTTCCTCCCATGTAGGAGTGTAAGTCTGCTTTGAGTTCATAAGTGGGACTTGGAGAAGGATGTGAGACTGCGGACAGTGAGCTGAGGGGTTCCCCAATGAGCCACTAGCATGTTAGGGAAGATTTTGAAGTGACAGTCTGGAGTGAGCAGCGAGTACTGGCTCTGCATGTCCCAAGCGCAATGTGAACTAAAGGTTAGACCCAGGCAGCGCTAGTCTGGTAGCGTATGCTCAGGGAAAGGGATGCAGGGAAAACTGCCTGCGTGCCACTTTGTTTTCAAGGATCAAAAGCGGATCGTGTTTTGGAAGCAGTGAACCGTTTTAAAATATTGAAGTTGAAGGATGACATATGCTGGGTCGAGGTACGTGGTATGAGTGATGTTTGACTTATGAAGATCAGCATTGCCCCGAGGCAGAAGTGTGACTGGTGACATCACAGCTGGTTTAAGGGAGTCGGCGATGCCATAGAACGCCAGATTCAAGCATTATGTTCATATTAGAATGCACTTACCATGCCAGATTCCAGCCGGTAGCCGAAGCCATTAACCGAGGCAGGATGAAGAATAAAATAAACAATGTTATGAGGAAAGAACCCTGCAACTTGCATTGCCGTGCACAGGAAGAGGAGAGCTGAAGGCATTGGGCCGTAAGATGAGTGAATAAGCCTAAGTGCGTTGTGGGGTGAGAGGAGAGACCCCCTTACGAATCATCTTCACAGTGTGCCTACGATTTTATTGGTATTATCCGGCTGAGAGATGTTAAGCACTGCTGAGCACGTCGGTGAGTTGGAAAATCAGACAGGAATAAGAGCGCAGTAGGAAATCCGAATTCCACTATAGGATTTGCCAAGGATGTCATTATTGTTGTCATGAATGTCGTTCCTGGTGAAGGAATGCGGCAAATTTGGGTTATGGTGCATCAAGGTGCTGCGACTGCAGAGGAGGCACAAGGACCGCATTTTGAAGTAATGGCTGCAGTGTATCATTTTATGTTTAAGTGATTATGATGGTCACGAATCTGGTCTTTCAGAAGATGACGTTGGACATTCAGGAGCAGCAACGTGTATCCTTTAACTGTTTTTGCATTAAGTTTGTGTTACCAACCTAGTTTTGTAACAGATTAAGGATTGACAAGCATGGGAGGTGCACAAGAAGTTTGTGTGTAGATATATGCGTGCAGGAATTGAGGTTCAGATCTAAAATGTATTGGATTTAACACATTTGAGGAATTTTAGGTTCAAAAGGACTCATTTGGACATTCTGAACATGCACAATATGCTTATGCATTAAGTTTGTGGTACCAACAGCGTTTTGTAACAGGTTAAGGATTGACAAGCATGGGAGGTGCATGAGAAGTTTTTGTGTGGATATATGCGTGCAGGAAGTGAGGTTTTAAGTTAAATTTATTAGATTTAACACATTTGAGGAATTTCAGGTTCAAAAGGACTCATTTGGACATTCTGAACATGCACAATATGCCTAGATGTGTGCAAGTCAGTAGCAGGGTGTGAGAGAGGTTAGAGTAACCATCGAGGGATTGCAGGGTAGGCTGCAGCCAACATAGACATGTAGGAATAAATGCGCATATTTCTTGGTTACGCCATAAGGGCTGTGTACGCAATTGTCACTATGAAGTTGAGTTGTTAGGCAGTGTAGACACAAGTGTATGGGTGGGTGAGTGCCACAGAGGTGCAAGAACATAGTGTATCAGAGTGATTGTGGGTGAGTGCCACAAAGATGCAGGGTGGTACATAAACTGGCCATGGATTTTAGGAAATGTAATTATATAGTTTGCTATTGCTTTAATGGTGAGAAAAGAAGTATATGTATTGTGCAACATGAATTATTAGGATTTTAATTTTTGCAAAATGGTAATGCAAAATGTTGTTTTATGTGACTCATGTATGAAATGGGTGCACATGGGTAAAACATGTGTTTTGCTAAGAGTCAAAGAAGTTGAGTGTTGGGTAGCACCCAGAATATGTATTGTATGTGGGTGAAAGTGCCACACGGGTTTGGAGGTAGCGACTCCAGTGTATATGTAAGTATGAGTGTGGTTAAGTGAAACCACAGCTGTATGGGTAGTAGCGCCGCCATTACACTAGAGAAATGTGGTGAGTGTGCCACAGCTGTCTGGACGGTAGTACATCCAGTTGTGCAGGGCAAAGGTGGAGAGCCTGCTTGACCATTTGGGTATGTTAGAGGTGTGTGTGGTTAGGAATACCACAGGAGTTGCGGAATACCACAGGTGTTGCTGGGAGGTAGCGCCTCCAAGCATACTCTACTTCCCCTTCAAGCATAGCAGTGAGAATGTATGTGAGTTGGGAGGTAGCATTTCCAAGCATAACAGTGAGGATTTATGTGAGTTTTCATCACTCCATAATAAGATGCATTCATGTTCCCTCATTGTTCCAGTGTGGCTTTATGTGTGTAGATTAGGAGATTAATGCGGAGTACCATTCTCCATTAAAAGGCAGGTTTTTGAGAGATGCGAGGTTTGGAAAGTTATGAAATAGTGTAATGGGTGAAGTGAGGTGAGAGCGAGAGTGAGTCAGAGAAGATGTGAAATGGGGCAGCACCCATAGTGTGTGTAGCCTGTGGATGTGCTACAATTAAGTGAGGAGGTAGCGCCTCCGTGACTATAGTGGAGGTAGCACTTCCGCGAGTACAGTGGAGGTAGCGCCTCCCACATGAGGAGCATGAAAGTATTTTTGGAGGTAACGCCTCCGCCAGAGTAATTGGAGATAGCGCCTCTGCCAGAGTAATAGGAGGTAGCGCCTTCGCCAGAGTAGTTGGAGGTAGCGCCTCCGCCAGTGTGATTGGAGGTAGTGCCTCCGCCAGAGTATTTGAAGGTAGTGCCTCCACCAGAGTAATTGGAGATAGCGCCTCTGCCAGAGTAATAGGAGGTAGCGCCTTCGCCAGAGTAGTTGGAGGTAGACCTCTGCCAGTGTAATAGGAGGTAGCGCCTCCACCAGAGTAGTTGGAGGTAGCACCTCTGCCAGTGTGATTGGAGGTAGCGTCTCCGCCAGAGTATTTGGAGGGAGTGCCTCCGCCAGTGTAATTGGAAGTAGCGCCTCCGCCAGAGTATTTGAGGGTAGGGCCCCACCAGAGTATGTGTAGGTAGCGCTTCTGCTTGTGTCATTTGGTAGTGCCCTGCCAGAGTATTTGGAGGTAACGCCTCTGCCTGAGTAATTGGAGGTAGCGCCTCCACCAGAGTATGTGTAGGTAGCGTTTCTGCTTGTGTCATTTGGTAGCGCCCCGCCAGGGCCCCAGTGTAGTTGGAGGTAGCACCTCCACCTGAGTAATTGGGGGTAGAGCCCCGCCAGAGTATGTGTAGGTAGCGCTTCTGCTTGTGTCATTTGGTGGCGCCCTGCCAGTGTATTTGGAGGTAGCGCCTCTGCCTGAGTAATTGGAGGTAGCGCCTCCGCCAGTGTGATTGGAGGTAGCGCCTCCGCAAGAGTATTTTGAGGTAGCGTGTAGCGAATCTGCTAGAGTATTTGGAGGTAGCATATCCACCAGTGTGATTGGAGATATCACCCCAGATGCTTGAAGGTGTAGGTGGGTGTGTAGGGTTAGTGGCCTACAGAAGTAGGGAGAGTGTCCCTAAGAATTGATATTCCCCTTGCTGGTGATGGATGTGGAAAGGAGGGGAATATGCTGTGGTGTGCTTGTCCGTGTGTGTTGACGTTTGAGAAGAAGGGAGATATGTTGTGTCTATTTGATGTATCTGTGTGGGTGCATTGTGAATCAGTA
Organism: Ambystoma mexicanum; assembly: GCF_040938575.1. Classification (NCBI taxonomy): domain Eukaryota; kingdom Metazoa; phylum Chordata; class Amphibia; order Caudata; family Ambystomatidae; genus Ambystoma; species Ambystoma mexicanum. The sequence goes on from NC_090938.1 coordinate 714,780,562, forward strand.
AAGGAAGGAGATGTGTTATATCGTGCCTGAGTGTGTTTGTAATGTTTATCAGTAAAGGAAGGAGATGTGTTGTGATGTGCTTGTCTCTGCATGTGAAAGCTGGTGATGTCATGTTGGAGTGTTGCCTTGTGAATGTCGGAATGTTTACCCAAGGATTCCACACCCAGCCAGTTAGAGCTCCCCAGCCTGGGTGATGGGAGCCAGTGTTATGTCCTGTCCACTTATGTATATAACTTCATGTAACTGTGACTTAAGTACTTGTAATAAACATATAAGAAATCCCAAGAAGCCTGGAAGTCACCTTACAACAGTTAGGCCTAGTTTGTGATCTAAAGATCATTGTTCCTCCTGTATATAAATAAATAAAAGACATCAATGAATGCCTTGGTGGCCCCTCTTATAGCTCTTATGACAACTTGAAATACTTCAAAGCACTGAGGCGTAACATAAGAGGGGGGAAGAGAGAAACATGAAAGGTGGGTGGAGGAGAGTGAGTAAGTGCCATTGCTTAGTAAGCACCTAAGTCTCCTTCTTTGTTCGCTATTGTCGCACAATCAGAACTAAGCGTTCAGGAGATCAAGAAAGGATGAATGAGTCCTCTGTTACATGTGCCTTTTACTAGTAGGGAACTCATCGTTGTGCAGTAGAAGGATACGTCTCTGGTTCTCATGGAGTGGTCCTTTCATTTTTAGGGGATGCTGCACCACCCGCACTTTTCGCTGAGCCAGAGCAGATGCTGCCAGCCCCCACTGAGGCTGTCGCCAGGGGGGAGCGTCCACAAAGAAGGAGAAAGAGGAGATCCCTATCCTCAGAGGACCATGATGCCAAGAGCTCCAGGCCTGGTAAGTCCATCTATATAGTACGGGTCCATTGCTCCGCAACACCCATAATTGTGTTCAAGGGTTTCTCATTCACCTTGTCTGGGAGAGGATCAGATGTTGATGATGGGTGACCGAACGAGGCTGAGAGAGGAAGCAAATTGCCTTCATTCTCTTGCTCCATCTCCAGCTTAAAATGGTACTCAGCGTCGGCCAGCATGTATGTAATGCTAATGTCAGAATGAAGAACGCTTCGACGGCACGGGTGAGCTATTAGAGAAATATATGTATGAAATGAGGATAGCCTCCTGAATATTTTTATCACTGTGAACCATGGGCAAAAACAATTTGCAGGCCAGAAGATCTATATATACATGGTTCTCTTAGGAGGTCTGTGCCTTGAGAACTGAGCATGTGCACTACCACCCTTGCCCTGACAATTATAATTCAACGTTATCTCAAGACAGCCTTTGCCCCCTTCCGATGGAGTAACTCATGTTGCAGCGATTTTCTCACCACAGGTAATTCCTAAACCTGTCTTCTTCTTCTTCTTCTTAATTATCGGAAGCGTGGGCGGACCCACGCAGGCGCTTCCCCATCCTATAGGATGATGTGCACCGTACCCACTAATTATTATTTGGCTCCAATGAAGCTCACAACTCCTCCCACCTCCCCGTCTGCCTCACAAAATCCAACATCACACTATTCCTCCTCCTGCCTCTCTCCCCATCACCTCCCAGTAGAATCCTCTCACTCAGCTCAGCCACACCCAACGCAGTCAACCGAACCCTCATCAATTCTCTCTCTGTAACATGTCTTTCACACCTAATCAAAAAATGTCCCACCATTTCAGGCACCCCACACACCGCACAGTCCCTTGATTCACGCTTCCCTATTCGAAATAGACAGTCATTCAGCCCCACATGACCTATCCTCAACCGATTCAGCATCACCTCCTCCCCCCTCCTCCATTCTGAACTCCCTGCATCCACCTTCACCGACACTTTCCCACGAACACCGAACATCCACCTGCCCTTCACCCCATTCACCCACCTCTCCTGCCACTCATCCAGGACCCATCTCATCATCACAGCCTTCACCTCATCCACACTCAAAGGCAACCTCACATCAATCGCTCCCCTCCTCATACCCTCACCCGCCGCCAGATCCACCAACTCATTTCCCAAAATGCCACTGTGACTGGGAACCCACGCCAACTCCAAATCCATACCCCCGCGCACACACAGATCAATCTTCATCCTAATGTCCAAAATCACATCCTAAACCTGTCTGAATCAGTGCACATGCTTCAATATTACAAACATTGTAATGTTAGGATGACTGTTGTGTGACATGAAATGAGCACCAAGCCCAGTGGTTGAAGTATACAACCCCTGTATCACAGATTTGTTTGTCAAATGTAAAGGTCTGTGGTTATGCTTATGCTCCCAAAATGCTCTTTGATTTTATGCAAAGCAGGTTGAAATCCTCCCAGGTGCTATTTATTCTCTACCCCTTTCACATAATGCTGCATATTAGTGTAAAGCAGGCAGAAAGAAAAAGACTGAAAAGCAACTATGGGAACTGGCTAAAGTGTTACCAGCCTTCTGCAGCAGATAAAGCTTGGCAGGATCTATACGCCACGCTTAGAGCTGGCGATATGAGGAAGCTGCGGGGAACTTTCAAGAAGAGGGAGAAGGCTAATACTGATGCCTGGTTATGTTGTATAGACAAAGATACGTGGGATCCCTTTTTGAGAAATAAATGTAGGACTGTCCCACATTGGTCGCTGATTGAGACGGGCCCTTTGTTGCTTAGTTTTATCAAGGAGTGTATTATCTCTAAAATAAAGGAGCTAAAGCCGCCTCGAACCCCTGGCCCGGTCGTCGTGTCAGATATGGCCATACACGCCCATCCGGACATTTGGTCAGGCATTTTACTGACCTTGCTTAATTTACTTGCAAAACTAGGGACTATTCCTAGCTCGTGGAAGCGGGCGCATTTGATCCCGGTCTTTGAGAAAGGGGATAGAAGTAATCCATCGAATTATAGACTTTTGTCTTTATCAGATGGCTCTAATAACATGTTTGCGTCCTGCATATTTCAAAGCATTCATGAATGGATCGACGATAACCATATTCTAAGTTGTTTTCAAACAGGTTTCTGTAAAGGACTGTCTGCGGTGCATAATGTATTTGTTGTGTATTCCTTGCTACATCAGGCAAGGAACCATGAGACCTCCCTCTGTAAGGTTCTTTTTTCATTGATTTAGCGACTGCAACTGCAACTGCAATCGATCGCTCCAAACTATGGGCTAAACTGGAAAAGCTCAAAATGCCAAGGGAATTATTACGCGCCTGCCAACCGCTACATCGTGAGAACGTGGTGCAAGTTCGACTAAATTGTTTTGGCGAGCAAGCTGCACCAGCCCCAGTCGATCGGGATGTAACATAGGGGTGTTGCTAGGTCTGGAAAAGATCCGGGGCTGCGCTAATGTCGGGACTGTCGGGACTCAGGGCCAGCTAGCCTTTTGGTTGTAGCACCTGAGCTTCTATCCAGGGCTACAACCAAAAGCCCCTTCAGCCCTCCCCAGTACCGCCTCTGGCGTAAGACAAGGATGTGTACTCGCGCCTGTACCATTTAATCTATTTATGGCAGACGTTGGTGGTGCTTTTGCTGGAGTTAATAACCTCCCTCCCAGTTTTGGTCATTTGAAATGTGCATGGCTTGCTTATGCAGATGACGTGGTTATTTTTGATCATGCCAAAGTGGGTTCTGCAGAAGTGTGCAAGCACTGCTGGATTATGCTGCCACAAATGGACTTGATATGAATTGAATGTCAAAATCTAAATATTATTATTATTATTATTTTTTTTTTTTATTTAATGTGTTAGTTTGTTACATACTTTTTTTTACACAAACAACAAGAAATAATTCTGTTTTTGTTCAACTCAATATCATTTGTCATTATAATCTTTATAGTCAAGAGTTCTCATCATAGCCAATTCGTCACTTTCTTCTTCAACCTACACTTTTACTGGTAATTAAGAGTACAGTCGCTTCCGCAGTTTCTTGTATGTTATCTAGAAAGTTTATTCCTGCACATACGAGAGATGTTTTTTCGCCTAGGAGGAATAATCTCCACCATTCGTCAATGGACAGTGAACTCATGTTATTGGTGTACTTTGCCAAATGTAATGTCCTCTGTACTTTTAGACCTGGGCATGCGGTTATTAAGTGCTTCACTGATTCTATGTTTGAGGTGATATTACAGAACCGAAATATGTTGTATGTTGTTGCGACAGTTCTTTTGTTTTCTTCTAAACATGATCTCCTTTGCATAGTATAGGTTGAGTCTTAGTCATAGAAATTGGTTCCAATGGTATTGACTCTGGGATTTTTGCATACATCTAGGCAACATGTTTATTGTCGTGGCTCATTTGGGAAGAGAGATAGCTGCTTGTAGGTCGCTCTTAGATTCAGAGTTTCAATCCAGTCTCTCTCTTTCACCAAGTTAGGCTTCGTCATCACAGTTTCTGGATCCACATCCAAATCTTCAAGCTGGTTTATGCATGTATTGTACCATGCATCCATGGGCCACATATGTGTGCCTTTTGTTTGCTTGAATAGGATGTGATGTTGTGTTGCCGAGTCTTTCATTATGATTTTCCTTAAAAATGATAAACTTTTCCATAGTGTCACTGAATATAGGGATTGTAAGCCTAGTTCATTTCTGGTAACACTCATTGGAGTACATTTAGGTAAATGCAGTACAGATTTCCAAAACACCCCTTCAAGCATGTTCCACGTTGTCCAAATTAGGCGTAATACTGCTTTTCCGCCGTATGTCAGTACCGGAATCACTTTTTGTTGATAAAACATTAGTAATGGCAGCATTGAACATTTTCCGTATTGTGCGTGAAGTATGGCAGCCTGTGAGGCAAGCATCTTGATTTTTGATTTAAGCAGATTTATCCAAATTGCTTCCCTAAACGCCTTGTTAAATCGGATGCCTAATTATTTGATAGAGTCGATTTGTTCAGCACTTCGTTTCCTATTTTCCATACAAAGGCTCTTGTTTTCTTACACCCCTGTACACAATTTATGATTTTTGATTTCTTACTGTTGATCGTTTGATCATTCTTGGGCATATATTCTTCCAGGTGATATAGTTAACGTTGAAGTCCTATTTGAGTATGGTCAATCAACACTAGATCGTCCGCATATAGAATCCATGTGATGTGTTGGTTGATTTTTGGTGTAAAGTCTGCCATGTCTTGGATTACCAGCAAAACTGCTAGGTAAAGGTTGAACAATGTGGATGCAAGAGGACATCCTTGCTTCACACCTTTATCTGTTAGGGCTCCTTGTTTGTTTAGTCGTATGTGGATTGAAGTATTAGTATGGAATGCCTTTATGATTTCTACTAATAAATTAGGACAGTTCCAAGCTTGCAATTTAGTCCATAGTTTGAGTCTATTTACACAGTCGAAGGCCTGTTGGAGATCAATGAAGGCCAAGTGTAAATTGGTGAGGGGGCGTGGCTTGGGCAGCCATGGAGTCGGCTGGGTTTCTGCTTTGCTCCGTGATCCGACGATGATCCTGGGATGTTAGTGCTTCCATACTGCAGGCTACTACAAGAAAAACGGCATTATGGACGTGGGAATATGGCTGGAAAAAGATGCTCCCACCTGCAACTGACTCAGCTCATGGAAACGCTCGTTTAGACACTTTGTTGCACGGACCGAATGCGGCCAGTCGGCAACAAAATGGCGGCCTGGAAGAACAAAGAGATTTGTGTAGATGGCCTGAGCGCATCCAGTGTGAGCTGCAGAGGGAGCTAAGATGTGGCCACTGTAGCCGGCATGCCTACAGGAAAGCGCTGTGCCCTGCCTGACCTGCGAATACAGGTAGAAACAAGGAAGACAAAAGGCGGATGAAGGCGAACCACACTCGGTGGCACGTTTGTGGCGGACCCGGCCCCCTGTGAGGAAGGACAGACGTTGGGTGCCCCCTGACAGCGCGAACTGCGGCGGGCGCACACATGTTAATAGTGCGGCCGCCGACCAAGCCGCCTGCTGGAAAAGCAGCTCGGCGAGTACACGCGGCTGGAGCCCTCGGGTAAATGCGAGGCTTCGACGCGGACCACTGGAGCGTGCAGTAGGCTGAACAGGAGGCGAACGGCAGAGGCAGTCGGGTGGCAAACGTTCAGAAACCCATAATCTCCACCCGGTGTCAAAACAAATGTGTGCCATAGAGTGACTTTGAGCCCTGTGTACTGCTGGAGAGCCGTCGTAGCTGGCGAGCGCCTCCATCTTTGAGAGGCGATCTGATTATGCTGGCTGGAGTATAATGTGCACGGGTGCACCCAAAGCGCAAGCTCGCAGACTAAACCATATTAGCATATGGCGAGCTCTGGACAAAGCCTGCTACAGTAAGACCTGTAGATGTGACATGAACAGGCTAATGTGAGTGGACTGAGCAGCCAAGGAAGGTGCTGCATGACGAGGAGCTGCTGCAGCAGCGAATATCCATTGTAACCCGGGAAGCGCTCAGGACGGGCGTCGCTTGCCACGAACACCGTGTCAGCCGACTTGCACACGGAGAGGCTGCTGCTACATGAGAGAACTGGAAATTAGCCCGTGAGCGTTCACATACACACGAGCAGGCCGGGGGGAGTGCAGTGCGCGTAACGTGGGACTGTGATCAAGGACAGTCAGGCATGAACATAGAGAAACACAATTACTGGAAAACGACCTAGCAGATTGGAAACGGCCTGTGAAGTAAAGTGCTATTGCACCCCTTGTTGAAGCATGGTGAGGCTACAGAAGATGAACCAATAGCCACTGAGTGAGAGTGTGTAACATAACTTCAAAAAGTGCACCAAACTCTGCTTGCATTGCATGTGCCCAGGCAACCCAATCACAAAAAGGGGTGACAATGAAAACGTGTTCCAGCAAAATTGTATGTGGAGTATAAACGTGGGAGGATACAATCCACTTGATAAGCAATTTCACGCGCCATAGTACAAAGCAAGTTGCAGAGATAACAACCCTGACAATTGGAGGATCTGGGAGTGTCATAACAACACTGCATAGTCGGAACCAGACACGCAAGAAGGGTAGCGCAATGTCAGTGAAAGGACTCCTAGCTAAGACCAAACAACCGACAATGGAGGTCTTTGCAAAAGCGCAGAGGACCCCTACAAAAGCGACACAAAGTATGGTCGCGACTCCCGCAGAAGAAACCCCAGAAGGAGACAAGCATCAGATCCTGGCGGCCATAACGCAATTGAGCACCAAATTGGGCTCAGCAATGGCGGACCTGCAGACAGCCCTAGAGAACAAAATTGATGCATTGGGAACTCAACTCACCCTGCTACGACAAGACGTTAGGGTGTTGGCAGAAAGAACGAATGGTCTGGAAAGCGCGGTGAAGATCAATACAGATGTCAGCGCAAATAATGCAAAAGAGGTCCACGTGTTGAAACAACAGGTTGCCAATCTCGAAAATCGTGTGGAGGAAGCGGAAGGAAGGGCGAGAAGAAATAACATACGGGTGGTCGGCCTGCCGGAGGGGGAGGAAGGCCAGGACCCCACAAACTATGTGGAGAACATGATCCTCCAGGAGATAGGAGCAGACAAGCTCTCACAGGGGTTCACTGTGGAGCGAGCGCATCGTGCCCTGGTGAGGAAACCACGACCTGGGGCCCCGCCAAGACCGATAATTGCGAGGATCTTGAATTATAGAGACAGAGAGAAGATCCTGGAATATTTTCGTAAGGGCGGAACAATAGAGAGGGCATCCACCAACATCCCGGCATACCCGGATTACACGATGCTGGTGGAGAGGCAGAGGTATAGCTACGTGGCCGTCAAAAGGAGGCTGCATACGGCTGGCATCAAGTATATGCTTCTGTACCCGGCGAAACTGAAGGTGCTGTACAAGAGCATAGCGCTTTTCTTTGTCACTCCGGAGGAGGTGGTGTCATGGCTGAACCTGCAGGGCTGCCCGGAACAAGAGGCGGACCGAGATCGTCAGGAGCATGACAACTGAGGAACCTGTGTCATGGACATTGAGGGGGTAAGTGGGAGGGTGGCCCTGTCATGGTAGACAAAGTGAGACCGGATAGACATTGTGTAGCCTTCGGGCCATGTGCCCAGGATGGACTGGAATATAGTGGGGAAATGCATGTAGGAGCTGCATAGTACTAACATAAAGCGTAATAAAATGGGAAATAGGAGCAAAGGGACGGTAGCAACCTACCCCTGAGTATTAGTAGTTAAGTGGCCACCTGGGCGATTTCACCCTACTGAGCCCTGAGCATAGGATTGCGCTGGAAGGGCTAGATGTGGGGGTGCCTGAGATCCAGGGATGGAGCTGGGCAACAGTTGGGGAGGGTGTTGTTGGGCAAGGGCTGGGAGGGGGGAGAGATTGGTGTGTATATAGTTTTGGGGAGTTTAAGTTTGAACATGAGCCTAAACAGAAGAGTTGGATGGTTGAATCTGTATTGCACGGGCAGGAGGGATCTGTTTGAGGTAGGGGAGAGGAACTTTAATGAGCCATGGGGGATCTTAAAATAATTACGTGGAATGTCAGGGGACTTAACAGTTATCTGAAAAGGAATAAGGTTATGATGTACCTGCGGAGGCAAAAGATAGATATTGCTCTACTACAGGAGACACATCTGACACGGAAAAAGATGGAGTTGGTTGCAAAGAAATGGAAAGGGGTTGCGGTGGGCTCGGCATACTCTGCTTATGCTAGAGGAGTACTTGTCTGGGTGGCGCAGCACGTCCCATTTCAACTATTACAGGAAGTGGCAGAGATGGATGGGAGGATGGTCATAGTGAGGGGGTTGGTGGAGAATAAGGAGATAAGCATTGTAAATACATGTGCCCCAACCAGAACGCGGCGGCGGCATATTTCAGAACTCTGTGCACCAACCTTAGTATGTGTGTGGGTAGTGCGATGATTTGGGGCGGGGATTTTAACTGCGTACTGAACCCCAAGGTAGATAAATCAGATGGCAAGATTGATAGACCTGCCCCAGCGGCTAAAGCATTGCAGACACTGCTAGACGACTTTTTTCTGGCGGATGTGTGGAGAACGAAATACCCCCAAGAAAGGCAATATTCGCACTATTCCGCCCCACAGCAGCTACATACAAGGCTGGACTATGTCTTTGCTACGTCGGATGTAATAACAGAGATTACTAAGGTAGAATACAAGGCAAGGGTCCTCTCGGATCACTCGCCACTGGTTCTCGGGTGGCAATACCGCCCCCCGAGAGCACGGATTCCGACATGGCGCCTCCGAGCAGAGGTTCTCAAGGACCCGATTTTCAGAGAGGACATAAGGGAGGAGATTATTAATTATTTCGAGGCGAATACGGGTAGTGTTGATTCGGCAAGTACATTATGGGAAGCCTTCAAGGTAGTGATGCGAGGGGTTGCCATAGCAAAATCAAAAGGCCTGCAGGGCGGGGTCCTGGCTGACCTGCAAAGAACAGAAGGGGAACTAGAAAGGGCATTAAAGGGTGGGAGCGAAGACATGGAGCTGGCTCTTAAGCTGCAGCAGAAATGTGCGGAACACTGGGAAAGGCTCTGCAACCTCAACTACAGGAAGTATATAGAGAGACAGCATGCGGAAGGGGATAAAACAGGACGGCTCTTGGCATGGCTATACAAGAGCGAAACTCCCAGACCCACCATTAGAACGATAACTAGAGAAGATGGTAGTGTAGTTGACACTGAAGAAGGAGTTAACAAGGAGTTTTCGGATTATTATAAGTTGCTATATAGGGATGAGGAGGGAAGCAGCCATAGGGAGATAACGGAAACACTAAAAGACATAGGACTGCCTGTGATAAGTGTGGAGGAAAGAGAGGAGCTAGATGCACCGATCACTCCGGAGGAGTTAGAAGAAGTGTTGAGGCAGCTGCCTACTAGTAAGACCCCGGGGGTGGACGGGTTCCCGAGTGAATTTTATAAAGTATATAGAGAGGAAGTGCTCCCCCCAATGTTAGAAATGCTCAATGAAGCGTTTGAGGTGGGACGGTTGCCGGAATCACTCAGGGAAGCGATCATAATACCGCTTCCCAAACCTAACAAACCTGGGCATAGCTGTGGCTCTTACAGACCTCTATCGATGTTGAACCAAGACAGCAAGATATTGACGGCTGTCTTGGCAAACAGATTGCGGAGAGTAATTAGCAAATTAATACACCCCGACCAGACGGGCTATGTCCCAAATAGGAATATAACTCATAACCATAGGCGACTCCATCGGGTTGTCGAATGGGGTAGTAAGACTGAAGGCGAATTGGCGATTGTGTCCTTGGACGCGGTGAAAGCTTTCGATTCGGTCAGGTGGCCAAGGCTGCTGGCGGCCCTGGAGGGGTATGGAATGGGGCCCGGTTACATAAGGTGAGCGAAGATACTATATAGTGAGCCGCTGGCCAGAGTTAGAACGGGTTCAGTGATATCTGAGAGGTGGCAACTTAGTAGAGGCACCAGACAGGGGTGCCCATGGTCCCCGATGCTTTACATATTAGCCCTGGAGCCCCTAGCAATATACCTCAGACAACAATATGATACAATAGGTATCGAGGTGGGGGGGGGGACGCCACCTGATCTCCTTATATGCCGATGATTTGTTGCTGTACTTGAGGTACCCAGAAGAAAATCTCCAGTACATCCAGGAGGTGATGGAGAGGTATGCCGGGCTGTCTGGGATAGCGGTGGATCCTCAAAAATCTAGTATTTTTCCGCTGGGCAGCTATAAGGGAACCCCTGTGAGACGGTTGCCGGTGTTACAAATACCATGGGCAGTTAGTTATTTTCGGTACCTTGGGATAGAAGTGTACCACACGGTAGAAGAGGAACATAGGCACAATGCCGAGGTAGCTATAGTGAAAATTGCGAAGTGTATGAAATTCTGGGTGAAGTTGCCCCTAGCAATGATGGGACGGGGTGCAATGCTGAAGATGGTGGTCCTACCTAGGTTTCTGCATTATTTTAGTAATATTCCATACATGATACCCAAGAAGTTCTTTGCTAAACTGAACAGTATGTGTAGGGATTTCCTGTGGCATGGTACCGGAACAGAGTGGCGCTCTGGAAGCTGCAGAACCTTTATGAGAGAGGGGAGATAAAACTGCCTAATTTTGAGGTGTATTATGTGGCAAGCCAGCTGCAATATGTGGCCAAACGGTTCCCGGATGAAGCAACCCCTGAATTTGGGTTGTTTGGACATGATTGCGCTCCATTCCACTTAAGAGAGATGATCTGGCTACCCAAGTCAGAAATGAGAGAGCGCCCTAGGATGATGATGTTTGGGTGGCAGGTGTGGCGTCGGACATGCCGGATGATGGAGAACCCATACCCATGCTCCCCGCAGGTACCGCTAGTTGCATTGGCAGGGGAAGATAAGCAGCTGAGGGTGATAATCAGGACCGACTGGGAAACGGGGTTACATACGGGCCAGTATATCACATATCGTAGAATGGTGCAGAGAATCCGGAAAACATGGCCTGAAACAGTATTGGCAGAAGAACCAGATGCTATCATAGAGGCAATATACGATATATCGGAAGGGGGGCATGAGTTTTCTAGACTGTATGAGATGGTGATGTCTAAGGTTGGGAAGAATTTGACGCAATTGAGACTAGACTGGGAAGTGGAAGTAGGAGCCCCGATAGAGGATGGGATGTGGGAACGTGCCCTGGGATACCACAAGAAGGTGTCAAGGAATGCGAGACTAAAACAAATACAATTGTATATAACGCACAAAGCATACATGACACCTCTGAGGATATCCAGGTTTGAAAATGCTGGACGACAAGCATGTCCCAAATGTGACGAGGAAAAGGCTGACATGACACACATGTTTTGGTCATGCCCAGTAATTGAGCGTTCTGGGGTGAAGTGGCAAAGAAACTAGCGGAAAAGGGGGTCACGATCATCATAGATACACCCTGGGCCTGCTTGCTGGGGGGGTTCCCCAGATCACAGAAACTTAAGCATGTTGGTAAACTTAAAGATCTAGCATATGTGCTCGCAAAACGAAGGATTGCCATGGGATGGAAGACGTGTAACAGGCCACGGGTGGAGGTGTGGTGGAAGGAGTTGCAGAAATGGGCGGAGGCAGAAACGATGGTATGGCAAGAGGCGAGCACTGCAGGGGGAGAGGAGGAGGCGGGAAATCATTAATAGCGGAATTGTTTGGAGCAACACAAGATCGGACAGAATCCACGGGAAGCGAGACCCCGCCACGTGCGGCAGATACAGAGTGAGAGGAATAAATAGGCTCATAAAGGGAGGTGGGAAGGGGGGAGCAGTGACCAGGATTAAGTAGTGAACAATTGAACTGTTGTAAAATGCACTGCGTGTTTGGTTTGTATTGTTGTTTGGTTTGAATAAAATTAATAAAAATCTTTTTTTTTTTTAAAGTGTAAATTGGTTTTATTGCTGATCGTTTGTAGTTTTAGTGCACTTAGAATGAAGAGATTGAGGTCAGTGCTTGTTCTCTTTGTAAAACCTGGTTCCCTTTTATCCATGATGTTGTTTTTGTTTGCCCAGCGTGTGAGGAGTTTTTGAATGTGTGCTCCAATGACATCTAATAAGGGTTATGGGTCTATAATTGCAGGGCTCCATTCTATCTCCTTGTTTGAAAATTGGCACTATGATACCAGTCACCCAAGATTGAGGTATTTTGCCAATTGTTATTGTCTTCATGAATATTTCATATATACATTTGGCCCACTCGTCCGGAGCTTTTCTTAAGATGTTGTTTGTGAGCCCATCTGGTCCGGGTGCATTCGAATCTTTCAGTATTCTAATGCCATTTCTTATCTGCATTTGATAGATTTTTATCTTCCAAGGCCACTGATGGTTTGAAGTGCACTAGGCGGCCTCTTTGTTCCCATCTGTAAATAGTCTAGTATAATGATCTATCCATCGATCTTCAGTTGCACCATTACTCATTACTGATTGTTGGTTTAGTGTTGTTTTATTTATCATCACCCAAGTCTCTCTACTGCTTAATTTGCAGATTGCCTTGACCATCTCTTCTCCTTGTTCTTGTTCACGATGTAATCGAAATGCAGACGTCCAGTTGTGATATCGTTGCTTTATGGGCCTAATCACGAAAGGTGTCCGTGATTGTTCGATCTTCTTTGGTATTTTCAGCTCGTTCCTTAAAACATTTTTTTGTTGTGCCACATCCATGTATATGGATATTTTGGTTTGTCATATGAAGTTTTTAGTCCAGTTTGTGTCACCTGATAAGCTGCTAATAGTGGCATGTAGCATGCTCCGGTGAGGTTTTCTCTAGAGAATTCTGTGTAATTTTCCGTTAGCTTTTTTATGTCATTTATCATGAACTTTCGCCGATTTCTTACTTGATCTGCCATTAATTCCAGCAAATGCTTTCTCGTTGAAGTCTTGTTGTAGATTTTCCAAGTTAGACAAATTGCGTCGTGGACGCTTTGCTCCATTGATATTATGTCTAATATTTCGATGTTGTGTATGAAGTTGCACGAGCTGTATATATAGTCAATGGTGGATGTGCTGTTTTTCCCTTTCCATGTTGGTTTACCCATTTAACATATAACAGTTTTGGATGGATGTCTCCTGATGCCACCGAAAGTTTCCTTGTTCATAATGCTTTGCTGCATTATTCTCAAATTCAATCGGTGTACCCTTTTGGTTTAAACATTTTATGTTTTGGTCGCTGCATAGTGAAAGATCGAAGTTCACTAGACTCACGTGGCATTTGTCAATTACTGTATTTCTTCTTTCAATAAAATCAGTAGTCGAAATTAAACTCGGGTTCCAGTATAAATTAACGATCACTGTGTATGTAGGAAAATCGCTGTCTGTCTGTAGGTGTCGACGGATCGTTGATTGAATAAACGAAGTGATGTTTTCACTTTTTTTGATTGCTCATCCAAGATTATTTTTGATCATTGTCAACAATCCAGCATATGGTCTTCCATGTTTGACTTTTAACGCAGGATTAAGTAGTGTAGTGTACCCATCTCTAGATGGTTTTTCACGTAACCATGTCTCCTGTAGACAGAGTATGTCACATTGGTCGGGTTTATCTGTATGCTCTCTAAAGAGGTGTTTAAACACTCGGGTATTCCATGAGACCATAAGTCTTAGCTTTGATGTCCCGGTTTCTTGTGGCTAATCACAGGCTTTTCTTGCCAGGAGTCTTGGTAGCCAGGTCCAGTCTGCAGGATCTTCATCTAGACTTTTTGGTTTGACTTGCGGGACTTGTTTGTTTCGCAAGGGTCTGTTCTCAAACGTGACCGTCAGTCATTTTTTCTCTCGTTTCAAACCTGGGCGTGCTTCTTTGGTCTCGTTCTTTCTCCACCAAGCTTTTAGAGATGCTTGATTCTGATTCATAATTATGGTTATTAGTGTAGTCGCGGGCCGCGTACATTCCCTCACTTCAAATCCAAAGGATAAAATTGATGTCCTAGCAGTTAACAATATGTCTTTTGCCAATTGTGATTTCATATGCAAAATTACCCAGTCTTTCCTTGTCTCTTTTGCATATTCTGCAATTGCAATATCATCCGAAGAGACAGTTCTTAAGGCTGGGACCGAGTGAAGTAATTGCATTATGTTCGTCCTATTCATGTTCAATTCGTTTTTTATTGTGAATATGTTTTCAAGGGTCACTTTGCTCCATTGTTTTGTTGACTGGTACGCCCGTTTCTCATGATGATAGCCCTTTGTTGGTGATTTTTGACTTCTGGCATAAGGTTTGACAGGATTAAGAGATCTGCCATTCACCGAATTCTGTGCAGCACTATTGAACCTTGGGCTTGGTATCATCGAAGCCAGCAATTGTTTCCTTTTCTCTGAGAGAGTCAGAAAGCGTGAGCGAGTCTCTTGCGTTTGGTCTGTGTTCGGGCTTTCAACTCGGGATTGGGCGGAGCGGTAATGCGACGGTAATATTGCTACTGCTGCATTTTTGCCAATCCGCGCCTCTCTGATGAGGCCCTTGGTCTGTAGGGACGCTGGTTACAACTTAGCGGGGCTGGTTACAACATACAGGCAGAGGTTGGTGACAAGCATTGTCTATGCACCGGAGGCTTCTTATAGCGATTGCGATGGTTGGGCAAATACCGTCGAAGGAGAAATCTGGCGCAAGATATTAGGGCTGTCTAATGCTACCCTGATACAAGGAATTAGGCTTGAATTAGGACTAACACCCCTAGCAACTTCGATTAAGATAAATATGGGAAAATGTACATTTAATGAATGTGTTCAATGGAAGAGTCAATACTTTAGATAATTAGAAAGGAATTTGTAAAGAAGCCCTGTTCTGTGTTACTAAAATGAAAGGAGGTGAATGATACATGTTTTGAGCAGATAGGAATTACGAGATGGGGAGCCTATGTTGTCACTTAAAAAGGGCACAGATAAATGGGATTGGGTATTGAACCGTGTCCAGTGAGTGCTCTTAAGTCACTGAATACGTTTGTAAGAATGTTCTTTCCATTTCTTAAACCTCAAAAATACATTTAGCAGTTTCCTTCCCTGACATTCAAGCATATGTTCATGCTGATTGGACTCAATACACTGCCAGTCTTGGCAAACAAGGGAGCATGGGCAGGAACCACAAAAGACAAGAGCTCTTGTAGATTGTGTGGTGACCTGAGTAATATGGAAACGATAAGACGTGTTATTACTTTATTCCCTGCTATGCGGTGCACTTACTCTGTGTATTATGCATTAGCCCCTCGGGTGGGGGAGCCAGCCAATCAGGTGGCTAGGAACGCGGGCATGAACAGCTTGGACAAGCCCGCGTTCCAAGCCGCCTGGCGGCCGAAACTCCCCACCGCCATTTCCCCCTACCCTCTGTCCTGTGTTCTTTTCTTTATGGACCGCCCACTTACCTTATTTCGGCTGTGGCGGCCCTTGCCAGTTGCCCTTGGGTGTCAAAAGTACCTCTATTGTATTGTATTGTAGTCGTCATTGATATAGCGCCATTTCCCCCTTTCTATGGCCTCAATGCGCTTTGTGGTAGGAACGCCCTCGGGGACCGAAGTCCAGGTATGGGGGTAGTTCTCAGTGGAGGAGTAATATGATAGCAGATTGTTTGAAGCCAACCAGACACTTCTATGCTGCAAGCCAGTGCTAAACAGCTCAAAGCGATGTTGAGACCCGCTCTACTGACCGTGCCGCCTTCCTCTGTGCCACAGAATCTGCCAGTCCATGAAGTGTAGATAGTAGGCACCATGCATATGCCATCGTTTTAACAAAGCAAATTGCTCTCAGGTTATTTACTTTGTCAGAAGTACTCTGTGCGAAAGGAATTCTATAGATGTTATTAAGGGTTAGGGGGTGAGTGCTGGTTGGGGTGGTAGTGAGGGAGTCCTTGGGGGAACTCTACCCATTCAAAAAATCAAATCGAAAGTAAGTACCACAAAGTGATTTACTTCTTTAAAATAATGTAGAACTGGCCTGCGGCTCCCATTCAAATAAAGCACAATGGCCTGCTCCAAAACTAGTAACCATAAGGGAATATTTGTGTAATAGCGTACACTGTGAACTGCATCCTTTCTAGGGACTCACAGGAAGAGGGGGTTACATGATCTTCACAGATCACACACTTTGGTTAGTGGCAAACCAAGGGTTCGACCCTACTCTACACCTTAGGCCTTTAACCGAATAGCTTCTAGGTATGGGTGATACACATTCCCAGTAATGCTTGCCTTGCAAGAGTAAAAACAGTGCTATGGCTATTAAGTAAGCAAATCACATAGTATTACAACCCAACCATGCATAATCCTCACAGAAACATGTCCAGCAAAAAGAGTATGGTTTTAGATTTCATAGCTGCCAAGCAGCCCCATGTCTTGGCAACATCAGCCAGTCCTGGATAATGTACATATTTCTATCCAGCTGCCACAAAATAGTGAATTGCTTGAACACTTTTCAAGTTCATCTTACAACCATACAACCAAGCAAGTGCAAGTACAAGAGATCTCGACCTGCTGTCTACTCATGTACACAGCTTAACTTCTGACTTTTTTGAAAGACCTTACACATGATGCTGCAAATAAACACAACATGCATCTATGCTAAAACAAACCACCTGTCATGATTCCTGCCCCTCATGTCCCCAGCCCTACAAGATGTCAGGCTGGAGCCAGGCCACGATCACCTACATGGCCCTCAAGGGCCTCTCCATCCCTCCAAAGACCCACTTGGAGTCAGACTTGGTGCTTGTGGCCCCAGACTCACTCACTCCCATAGGATAACATTGGGGATTGGACTTGTAGTGCATTGATGGGGACAAGATGGATGTCCCCACATATTTCGGTTCCCAGAACTGTATGTGCAGTTTAGTCTTTTGGGTGTGGAGACACCTGGGATACCCAGAGACTATTTAAGCCACGCGCAGGCTGAGAAACATGCTTTGCATTTTCTGCACCTGCAGCGTGACACTCACCGTGTTCGGAATAGTCTCCAGTAGGCCTGGATCTTTCTTCTGTGCTCAGCTCCTGCAAGAACAAGAACACTGTTAGGAACAGCCTTACCTTGCAGCGCTTCTGCCCATCATTCATCGCTCCTTCTGTTCTGCGGGCATCTTCGGCGGTGTCATTCCAATCCCGGCACACCGCTTCCTAAGGAAAAGGGAAAAGAACAGAAAAAAGGCATTAGGAAGCATTCTGCAAATCTTCGCTTATTTTCAAATACTGTACAAGCTTCAAACGCTCTGGGGGAACTCTGTCTCCGGAACTCCTCATCCATCTGCAAGAGGGAAAAGACACTCCAGGTTAGCGTGGAAACATCTAGAGGCGCTGCATACCGTGCTTACTCATCACATTTGTTCTTCATAACCGGCATCCACGCTGAAAACATTGTGACACCTAAAAGACACAGAAAAAGAACTCAGTTCAATACAAATACAAAAGGGGTGCATCGCGCATCGTGCTCTCACTCACCTTCAGCGCTACTCATCTCAGCAGCACGCCGCCATCCCCGGACGCCGGCCATCATCTAAGGAAGGAAAGGAACGAAGTTAGAGAACTGTTCAAAAGACTCATTATACTTACCTGTCGGACTCTTGCCAGTGAAGTAACTAGGCAGCAACGAGCTCGCATCAATCAACGCACCCCTGCGCTGAAAGCAGGACGGAGAGCACACTATCCAAGAAAACAAGGTGAGCTGTGGATCAAAGGGAAGGGTTGGACCCCGGGGAAGAAGGGGTTCAAGCACACAGAGACAATAGGGAGGTAAACTCTATCAATCCTGTGTTTCAGGCCCAGTCTCCAGTCGAATAGCCTCCAGGGAAGGGTTCAAGGTCGTAAGAGGTCAGAACAGGCTAAGTGACGGCCCCGTGGATAACAGGTGAGCGTTACAGAACGCAAAGCCTCACATCAAAATCCACCTGGGCGTCATGGAAATGTCAGAAACCGACCAGTTAGCCCACATGTTGGGGCAGCTACGGTCCGAAGTACATGCAGCCAGGCAGGAGACCAACACCCTGAGGAGAGAGCTGATAGTAGCCAAAGAACGCACTGATGATTTAAGCCGGCAACTTCTCCAGTCACAAGCAGGGCATGCACCATTGCCGGGAAGCATGCCCTCGATGCCAGCGCCATCAGCCAATCCCGTTCAGATAACCCTTCCTGGGGCAGTTCCCTTGGCCCCGCCCGAAGGATTTACAGGGGATCCCAAGAGATTTGCAATGTTCATGAACCAGTGCCGCCTGCACTTCCTTTGTAGGCCAGGGGCCTTTCCGAATGACCAATCACGGGTCGCTTTTGTGCTATCCTACCTGAGTGGTAGCGCCGCGGACTGGTCTGTACCCTTTGTGGCCCAAGACAATCCTTTGCTGCATGACTTCAGGGGCTTTCAGCAGGAGATGGAAAAGCTGTTCACCCGTCGTACTCATGAGCAGGCATTAGACAACGAACTTCTGTCCCTACGCCAAGGGAATCAAGACCTATTAACATACATAGCCACATTCAATAGACTCGTAGTTGAAGCAGAATGGCCAGTGGAGAAGAGAACCACGTTATTTCATCAGGGGTTGCGGGGGGAGCTAAAGGATGTTCTCGCACAAGTAGTGAACCCCCGAAAGACTGCTCAGAATTCATTGACCTTGTTGTTCAACTGGATCATAGGTTGCAGGACCGAAGAGCAGATCGAACCAGACCGGACCCTCGCCCTATGTATGTGCGTTCAAAGGACAATGCTGCCCAAACAACGGAAGGTTCAGGCGAACCAATGCAAAACGGGGGGTCAGATTCCCCCTTGACTAAAGAGGAAAGGGATAAAAGGAGACAGCAGCAGTTATGTCTGTACTGTGGAAGGTCAGGTAATTTCCTTAAAGAGTGCCCTGTGAAGCCACAGAGGAGGACGGTAGGAGCCACGGACAAGGAAGATACCATCAAGGAATCGGAAAACTCCCCAGCCCGGCAAGTGTAGGGGTCCACTTTCGAGCGAAGAAAGTGAACTACAGACTGCCCATTTTGCACTATCTGTGGTCTTGATCAATCACCAACAACCATCTCGGATGCACGCAGTAAGAGCGAACATAGACAGTGGTGCCGTTGGGAATTACATCGACCAGGAACTTGCAGCAAAGATGGGGCTTCCGTTATGCCCTAAATCAACCACCGACACTGTTACCACTGTCGACGGCATGGAAATAGCTTCTGGTCCAGTTTCCCAATGCACTGCAGCTTTAACCCTTCTGTGCCAGGATGGACACCAAGAATCGATCGTGTTCAACCTCATTAAGGCACCACAGTTCAGTTGATTTTGGGAATGCCATGGTTGGTAGCTCACAATCCTCAAATCGATTGGCGAGCAAAAGAATTGGCCTTTCCCGAGACTTGCGCCCACACATGTTATCGCCAAGAGAAACAACCAATAGACACCAGAACCTCCACGCTTGCGACTGTGGCAATCGGCACCCTACCAAGTGAATACCAGGACTTTCAAGATGTCTTTCAGAAAGAACATGCTAATACCCT
Organism: Ambystoma mexicanum; assembly: GCF_040938575.1. NCBI lineage: Eukaryota > Metazoa > Chordata > Amphibia > Caudata > Ambystomatidae > Ambystoma > Ambystoma mexicanum. Next base: position 714,800,392 of record NC_090938.1, read on the forward strand.
GCCACCGCATAGACCATACGTTTGCCAAATCGACCTGATACCCGGCGCACAAATCCCTTGTGAGCGAATTTACTCACTCACGGAACAAGAAAACCAGCAACTGAAGGCCTATCTTGACCAATACCTGGCCAACGGGTTCATCCGTCCCTCGAAGTCTCCAGCAGCCAGTCCTCTATTCTTCGTACCGAAAAAGGAGGGGGACTTGAGAACGTGCATCGACTATTGCGCACTGAACCAGATTACCACAAAAAAAACGCTACCCCCTGCCACTGATCCCTGAATTTCTTGATCAAGTCAAAGATGCTCAAATCTACACAAAACTAGACCTGAGGGGGGGCATATCACCTTGTTCGCGTAAAACAGGGCGACGAATGGAAAACCGCTTTTCGCACCAAATACGGCTTGTACGAATATCAAGTAATGCCCTTTGGCCTTTGCAACGCGCCTGCTGCATTTCAATACTTCATGAACGATGTCCTATGGGAATTGATTGATGTCTATGCTCTAGTGTACATCGACAATATCCTAGTATATTCCGCATCAAAGCAGGACCACGTTAAACACGTCCGATCCATATTGGAGAAACCCCGTCAACACCAGCTCTACGCCAAGCTCGAAAAGTGCTCATTCCACGTCTCCGAGGTGGAATTCTTGGGCTTTGTTCTCAGCCCGAATGGAATCCGAATGGATGTACACAAGGTAGATTCTATCCTGAACTGGCCATCCCCAAATTCATTCAAGGGGGTTCAAAGTATGCTGGGTTTTGCAAACTTCTACCGCCGGTTCATCCCAGGATTTTCGCAAATCATGCATCCCATCACGTCATCACTAAGGAAAAGCAACAAAAGGTTCCAGTGGACAACAGAAGCCGAGGAGGCTTTTCAGGAACTTAAAGCAAGATTCACATCTGCCCCAATCTTAAGCCACACTCGCTCTGATCTCCCATACCTGGTGGAAACGGATGCCTCAAGCATGGCTATGGGAGCAGTCCTCTCACAAAAGGACCCCGAAACGGGCCAGTTACCCCCTGTTGCCTTCTGGTTGAGTAAATTCACACCCCCTGAACTCAATTAGGGTATTACAAACAAAGAACTCCTGGCCATTTAGTCAGCCTATAAGGCATGGTGGCACTACCTCTTGGGCGCCAGACACATAATCACCGTAATAACTGACCACCAGAACCTCCAGTATCTAAAAACAGCAAAGGCCCAATCCTCACAACAACTACGTTGGGCTCTTCTTTTTTGCTGAATATGACTACGTGATTACATTTCGACCAGGGGTGAAAAACGGGAAGGCCGATGCCCTTTCCCGTATGAGGGTGGAAAGCAAGGGTATCAGACCCCTGACCCAATAGCAATCATCCCGAGTGACAAGCTCCTAGGAATCACAGCAACCATAACTCAGAGAAAATTACATGAAGAAATCCAAAACCTGATGAGTTCGGAGCAATTACAAGCGTGGAGGGCGCAAGAACATTACATGATAAAAGATCAGTTGCCCTACTTCAGGAATCGTTTATTCTTACCAAACCAAGAACTACGAGAACAAGTCATGTCCGGTTATCATGATTCCTTGATCGAAGGCCACCCCGGAATCGCTAAAACCCTAGCCAACATAAAACGAAATTATTGGTGGCCCACGTGGCGTAAAGACATTATACAATTCATCCTATCTTGTGGAGTGTGTGCTCAAAACAAGTCATCCAAGCAGAAACCGGCTGGGCTATTACAACCATTGGAAATCCCACCAGCACCCTGGCACACGTTGTCCCTCGATTTTATTACTGACTTACCACCCAGTCAAGGGTTTAACACTATTTTTGTGGTAGTGGACCTATTTTCTAAAATGGCACATTTCATTCCTCTTAAGGGGCTCCCAAATGCTTCCACTCTGGCAAAGGTATTTCTTGAAGGCATCGTACGGCTCCATGGGTTTCCTTCAGTTTTGGTCTCAGACCGAGGTATTCAGTTTGTATCTAACTTCTGGAGAAAATGCTGCTCTGTGACCCAGATCGACATCTGGCTATCCACCAGTCACCATCCCCAAACGGATGGTCAAACTGAGAGGACAAATCAGACACTCGAGCAGTATCTTCGTTGCATGTTACACCAAGCTGAAGGAAGCTGGTACGACCTATTATGGATAGCTGAACATGCTTATAATAATCCCCTACACACCAGCACTGGGCAGACACCCTTTTATCCCATGTATGGCAGGCACCCACGTACTTCTGAGTTGGACGTTCCTACAACCCTGGAAATGCCAGCAGTCAAAACCTTGCACACAACCATTTCTCAAACCTTTAAAAGGGCAGCTGAACACCTACTTCAAGCTAAGAATCGCCAAAAGAAGTTTGCTGATCAACACCGAACAAAGGCCCCCAACTAGCAAGTGGGAGGCAAAGTCTGGCTGGCGTCTAAACACGTGTCCATTGAAGGAACCCGAACTTTCCGTCCAAGATACCTGGGTCCATTCACCGTCACCTCCGTGATAAATCATGTGGTGGTCAGACTAGCTTTGCCGTCAAACATGCAGATTCATCCTGTGTTCCACGTGTCTCTCCTTAAACCTGTTCATACTGGGACCCGGCTAGCAACGCCACTGCAGCCAGTAGTAGTCGCCAGGGAGCCAGAATTCGAAGTCAAGGACATCCTAGATTCAAAGTACATCAGATCCAAATTATACTATTTAGTAGACTGGAAGGGGTATGGTCCACAAGACAGGACATGGGAGCCTTGTGAGTACATCCATGCACCTCGCTTGCTTAGACGATTTCATCAAAACCATCCAACCAAACCAGGACCAGACAGAAGAGCCACCTTGAGAGGGGCCTTGGGGGGGAGTGCTGTCATGATTCCTGCCCCTCATGTCCCCAGCCCTCCAAGATGTAAGGCTGGAGCCAGGCCACAATCACCTACATGGTCCTCAAGGGCCTCTCCATCCCTCCAAAGACCCACTTGGAGTCAGACTTGGCGCTTGTGGCACCAGACTCACTCATTCCGATAGGATAACATTGGGGATTGGACTTGTAGTGCATTGATGGGGACAAGATGGATGCCCCCACATACTTCGGTTCCCAGAACTGTATGTGCAGTCTAGTCTTTTGGGTGTGGCTCAGCCCAGAGACACCTGGGATACCCAGAGACTATTTAAGCCACGCCCAGGCTGAGAAACATGCTTTGCATTTTCTGCACCTGCAGCGTGACACTCAACGTGTTCGGATCGGTCTCCAGTAGGCCTGCATCTTTCTTCTGTGCTCAGCTCCTGCAAGAACAAGAACACTGTTAGGAACAGCCTTACCTTGCAGCGCTTCTGCTCATCATTCATCGCTCCTTCTGTTCTGCAGGCATCTTCGGCGGTGTCATTCCCATCCCGGCACGCCACTTCCTAAGGAAAGGGAAAAGAACAGAAAAAAGGCATAAGTAAGCATTCTGCAAATCGTCGCTTATTTTTAAATACTGGTATGAGCTTCAAACGCTTACCTGAATCCCAGCCGCTCTGGAGGAACTCTGTCTCCGGAACTTCTCATCCATCTGCAAGAGGGAAAAGACACTCCAGGTTAGCGTGGAAACATCTAGAGGCGCTGCATACCGCGCTTACTCACCATATTTGTTCTTCATAACCGGCATCCACGCTGAAAACGTTGCGGCACCTAAAAGACACAGAAAAAGAACTCAGTTGAATGCAAATAAGAAAGGGGTGCATCGTGCATCGCGCTTTCACTCACCTTCAGCGCTACTCATCTCAGCAGCACACCGCCATCCCCGGACGCCGGCCATCATCTAAGGAAGGAAAGGAACGAAGTTAGAGAACTATTCAAAAGACTCATTATACTTACCTGTCAGACTCTTGCCAGTGAAGTAACTAGGCAGCAACGAGCCCCCATCAATCAACGCGCCCCTGCACTGAAAGCAGGATGGAGAGCACACTATCCAAGAAAACAAGGTGAGCTGTGGATCAAAAGGAAGGGTTGGACCCCGGAGAAGAAGGGGTTCAAGCACACAGAGACAATAGGGAGTTAAACTCTACCAATCCTGTGTTTCAGGCCCAGTCTCCAGTCGAATAGCCTCCAGGGAAGGGTTTGAGGTCGTAAGAGGTCAGAACAGGCTGAGTGACGTCCCCGTGGATACCAGGTGAGCGTTACACCACCCCCGCTTCACTATTCTCCCCTTCCATATCCCCATGGCGCTGCCTAACTCTGCAGCCCATATTAACTCTCTCTCCAGCCCAACTTCATCTGACTGTTGCACACCCAGGTCAGCAAACGCCAGGGTTGGCACAGTACACTTTCTCACCAGGAAATGTCTGAGCGCAGGGAGACCGTTACCTTGGTAACAAGCAAAGTAAAAATGCATTTTGTTGTAAGTGGGAAAAGGACAGAGCCCCTTTAAGAGGGAAGCCCAGGACTAATGGGAAGGAGCGGGAGGCAGGAGGAAGAGGAGGAGCAAGAGAAGGGAAACGGCAGTAAGAGCATGGAGGAATAAAGGGAAGGTTGGGAAGGCAATGGCTCCTCTGTCTGTCATTCAGTGTGCGTGTGAATGGCTCGCCTCAGCAGTATAACAACTGGCGACGAAGGGAAACGTCCCGCGCTGCGGAGGTAAAGGTGAAAGAGGAATCCCATGCGGAAGATAGAAGGGCCCGTGTGCCCAGCAGCAATGTGGGCCTGTGGAAACGGTGGGCCTGTGTGCCCTGAAGAGGGCCCGTGTGCCCAGGAGCATCGGCGGGCTGGAACGCCCGGCAGCAGTGAGGAGGACAGCGTGCCGGCAGCGGGCCTGTGTGCCCGGATCCAACGCCTGTGGTGGGCCCGTGTGCCCCTAGGAGAACAGGAAGAGGAAGCGAAGTGGACTGCATGCCTACAGAGGGCCCGTGTGCTCGAGAAAGAACACAGCATTACCGTGTGGACCCGTGCGCCCGGCATTCACCAGGGGGATTATGCGCCCCGGAGTGAAGGACCAGCGGCTGTGGAGCCACCAAACAAGGAAAGAAAAGACCGCGCCTGCAATACCCGCATCAACGCAGCAAGCCCAGCTGACCCACCGCTTCACCCCGCCATCGACAGCAGGAGAAGAGGAGACAACGGACGGTTGCATCCCCACCCTCATTAAACAAGGTACTGAGCCAGGGGTCGGGAAGAAAACGAGCCGCACACAAGGGAAACCCCATGTCTCCCACCACGTGACATTTCAAAAAAAAAAAATAATAAAACAAAACTGTACCGTACAGTTCTGTAACATTAACCCTGTGTCCCCCACAAAATGACATTTGAAAATGAAGCAGTGCAAATAACGGCCAAAACGAAAGGCCCAGTAGCATTAACCCCGAGTCTCCCACAAAGTGACATTGAGAAAAAAAAAATGTTTCTTTGAAAGAAATAAAAGTCAAGAAGCAACCCGCGATTGGCCCTACTCCATCCAACCAGCAGGTGGAAATCGCTCATAAAGAAAGGACACACTAGTGCATGGAATAAGTGCCCATGTGACACCTAAGAAACAATATCACACCCAGCCCAGGTCACAAGACCCCGTGGCTCCCATCTGTTGACATTTCGTTAACACAAAGAACAGTTAAGAGCTGTCCAAGGAGTATATACGCACCTACGCACAGTGCATCACACGCCACAGTGTCTACGCCCACGTCAGACACCCAGGGCAGGAACAACGATCTTCCAGGACAGACCTGGAAAGCTGCCCAAACACATGCGTATCAGCAGCAGAGAATAAGAGTTCCATACAGGACCAGCAACAGTGGAAGTAAAGAGAACACCACCCATACAAACCAAAGGGCCAAAACACAGCGATCTGCCACCAAACACCGCACAGCGACTCCATACCCAAACTAAACACCGGCCACCATGACTGACCTAGCACAAGCAGATACCGACGCAAGTACGCAAGCCCTAGCAGACTTGGGCCCCACGTCATATGCCACCATCATGAGAAGGTCCAACCCATTCGCCTTGATCCCGCACCACGACCGAGGAACAAGATGGGAGGAATGGGTCGAAGAATTTGAGGACTTTCTAGGAGCAATTGGGAACAAAGACCTGCCAAATAAACTCAGCATATTTAGGAACTTGGTAGGAAAAGAGGTAAAGGACATCATCATGACAATCCCAGCTACAGACAAAACCACGTACCAACGTCTCCTCGATGCAGTCAACGACAAATTCATAGTAGGATCCAACAAAGACTACGAACGCCTTGCATTCAACCAACACAGGCAGCGCCCACACAAATCCATTGGAGAGTTCGTCATACGTCTCCAGCAGAAGATAGGAGACTGCGACTTCGCCAACTTCAATGATGAAGAAACTATAAGACTAAGGATCATAGAAGGGTGCACCTCGTCAACATTGAGAAAACACCTTCTCATAAAGCCCCTACCCCTACCGAAAATACTCAATCTGGCATAAACGTACGAGAGAGTTGACGCACAGGCAGACGCTATTGAAAGGAAAGTGGAACGCAACGCCATCGCAGCCCTCACGGAAGAGCGACCGCAATACTCTGAGCCCACTAGACCCTGGAGAAGGAGGAAACCGAGAAGACACTGGCCAGAAAGCCCGGACACAGAACGATGCCACGGGCGAGGGTGGAAACACACCCACAGACAACCATACCCAGCCTTTGGACGAAAATGCTGGCGCTGTGGCCAGGAAGGTGACCTTCAGAGAATGTGCAGGACAAGACCACCCACAAGCCCGACGTGCCAACCCACACCCCAGGCAAGAGTCCCGAGTACACCTAGAGCACAGTTAGACATCAGAAAAGACATCACGTTTGTGAACACCAGCCCACCCAGAAGTCTCAGGAATGCACACCCCCTCGACCCTTACGGACCAGCACTTGGCACACGAACCCCACCCGTTCTGCGAAAGGACTATGAGCTTCGCAACCGCCCAGTGTCCTTGGAAATATCGTACGGGGGGGAATAGAAGTCACAGAAAACTGCAGTACAAGGCAACCGTACCAGACAAGGATGGAAGAATACCCCCTAGACAAACCCCAAGACCATGCCGCCCAATGGAGGACAGCACAGACAGAACAGCCCAAAGGAGAGTCACGACATGACCCGAACCAAGGAGACCGCAGAGTGCCGGACACCATCCGCATGATACCGAGTCCCGCCACAGGACATAGCCGTCTCAGTCACCGGACAGCACTACAGCACGCACTCATCAGCGTCCACTACAGGTCATTCAAAGTAACCCACAAGAACGACTACGTGCCCGAAGTGCAGGTGACAACTATGACAGAGAACTACGGCAAAATGATGCCAAAGGACTCCCTCCTCCATGAGCTATACTTTGAAGAGCAGGAACCAATGAAGGGAGAAGAGATCGAGAGAAAGGAAGAGGAGAGAACAAAGACTTATGAAACACTGCAACAAGAGAGCATGGAAGAGACCCACGAGCAACCAAGCAGGCCCCACAGGGCCACAAAGAGACCCCAACGTCTCATCGAACAAATGTGACCCGGGAAGTCTCATGTTAAGCAAGGGGGAGGTGTTGTAAGTGGGAAAAGGACAGAGCCCCTTAAAGAGGGAAGCCCAGGACTAATGGGAAGGAGCGGGAGGCAGGAGGAAGAGGAGGAGCAAGGGAAGGGAAACGGCAGTAAGAGCATGGAGGAATAAAGGGAAGGTTGGAGAGGCAATGGCTCCTGTGTCTGTCATTCAGTGTGCGTGTGAATGGCTCGCCTCAGAAGTATAACACATTTTACATTACATTATATAGCTCTCAACCATTTGTATCGCAAAGGCGGGTGAAAACACCCGATTTTATTTTTGGCGGGTGAGAGGCCCATTGAAATGAATGGGCGTGCTGGAGGCTTGGCGGGTGAATCAGCTGTTTACAAGGCGGGTGACACCCGCCAAAAGCGTGTGAGTTGAGAGCTATGACATTATGTTGCCTTTTCACTTTGAATGCTGGGACTTGTAGTCTCATACATATAATGAAAATCAATTAAAAAAAGGTCTCATTCCAAATGTAAAGCCAATGTCGGCCCCAAAGTGTCTCACATAACATTGGGCAACTTTGCAGCTAGCACCTTTATTCCGCCCACCAGGCAGAGAAGAGTGCAATTACCAGCATGCAAAGAAATGGGAGCACTTGAAAAATCTCCCTGGGGTTTATTTTTATACTTTCAGGATTTAAGGACACGCAGCATAATACATTTTGCGATTCGGTCACTTGCTTGTGGTCATTTTTTTAGCACAGCTTTTCACCTTGCTATTACGCAGGAAGTGAAGAAATGGTGAGGTTCTGCAAAACAGATGTCACTTCCTGCATTCGCCCACCACCGTTTTTTTACAAATCAACACAGTGTGCACAGAGCGTGCTTGTCGCCATCATGTGGAACGTTCCTGCAGGGCTTCGTTTTGTTGTTGTTGTTTTACTTTGGCGGCGGTTAGGAGCTTACGTTGCACTCAACTCTTGCAATCCTCATTCTGCCAGACACTCAAAGTAATAGCAATATTTGTAGTGCCTTCTACAGGGGTCTTGTGGCTTCTTAGTGCTGGGAATAAAATGACTTTTCACCGCAGATTGAAAGGTAGAGTAGGATTCAATGACCTGCAAGTTGCACACACATTGCTCTTGCACATGCAATGACCCGTGCGCACAGAGAAGGCGGTGCACATTTTTGGAAAAACCTAAATGCCACGACATGCTCGGCTGAGGCGCTGCGCCTGCTGCCTGCCTGCTGCTGACACCGAGGTTAGCGTCTGCTCAATTCATAGCCTTTCCACTGTAGTGCATCCAGAAAGGGCCCCCAAGTGGCATCTTGTGTTCACCTGAATGCATTGATCCCATGCAATAACAAATACGCACTGCTATGTTTTTGTGCCAGGATAGCTCATTGTGTTAAGCACGTGTTGCAGATACTTCGCAGTAAGACATTCCGGCAAGGCCAGCTCGGCAGTTCCTTGAGGCAGGGTTGACCCTCACACATTCCAGTGGCATCCCTTAGCCCAAAGAAGGGCATTTAGGCATAAGAGGTCCCAGAGAGGAGAAAGCTGACCAAAGGCCATAGGCCTCTAGTCAATTCTCTTTCAGGTCTGCTTAACTGACACCACTTATTTATTTATTTATTTATTTATTTATTTATTTATTTATACAGGAGGAACAATGCTCCTTTGATCACAAAAGAACGTACACTAGATATGAAATCAGATTTTACGGGAATTAGTGAGTGTCTTAGAATGGGGTGCGTTTGAGGGACATTCCGACCAGGTTGTGGAGGGGAGTAACAAGAAATGGTTGCTTTATTCTATAATTTAACATGTTCTTCACATGCTGAATACAAATCTGCACGTCTCAGTTAAACTGACTATAAACAAGTGCTCGAAGCACACAGTTTGTGTTGTTGGGTGTATTTAAATACAATAGCAAACAAACATACATGATTTGAAAGGTTCACATCAATTTGGATTCTGGTACTTATTGATATTAATTTATGATTGGGAAATTAAAACTATCAATTTGCTCCCTTTACATGTTTCTATTAGGATTGAAAAATGGTCCATATAGGAAGCTGTGTGATAGCCAGATAAACCATGGCAATATGGTCAAAATGCCGAAACTCCTGGCAAGGCTCAAATTCCAGCTCCACCACTTAATCAAAATGTGTAATCTTGAGCAACTCATTTAAACTCATAGTACCAAACCTGTCCGAAATCGAGTCCCTACATATTTTCAAACGGTCAATCGCCCATGAGCGATTTGGTTCTCAGAGTAGGATGCTTAAAAAAGCTTCCATTTATCTGCCTATCACACAGCTTTCTATATAATGATATGCACTATTCCATATCGCCCAACACAAAGACATTTGCTTATTGGCTCAGTCATAGCAGTAAGACTTGACAACCAGAGCCTTCCTCTAATCTCACCCTATGTTCGTATACGTGCACCTTTCTGTTAGTCTAATCCGTATCCTTTATCTATGCTTTGATATGTGCACCTTTCTGTTAGTCTAATCCGTATCCTTTATCTATGCTATGATATGTGCACCTTTCTGTTAGTCTAATCCGTATTCTTTATCTATGCCATGATATGTGCACCTTTCTGTTAAAGTCGAATATGTATCCTTTATCTATGCTATGTTATCTGCACTTTACTGTTAGTCTAATCTGTATTTTGTATCTATGCTATGGTATGTGCACCTTTCTGTTAAAGTCCAATCCATATCGTATATCTATGCTATGGAACGTGCACCTTTCTGTTAGTTTAATCCGTATCCTATATCTATGTTATGGCACGTGCACATTTCTGTTAGTCGAATCCGTATCCTTTATCTATGCTATGGCACGTGCACCTTTCTGTTAGTCTAATATGTATCCTTTATCTCTGCTATGGCATGTGCACCTTTCTGTTAGTCTAATCTGTATCCTTTATCTCTGCTATGGCATGTGCACCTTTCTGTTAGTCTAATCCATATCCTTTATCTATGCTATGTGCACCTTTCTGTTAGTCTAATATGTACCCTTTATCTATACTATGGTATGTGCACTTTTCTATTAGTCTAATCCATATCCTATATTTATGTTATGGCACGTGCACCTTTCTATTAGTCTAATCTTTATGCTATATCTATGCTATGGCATGTGCATCTTTCTGTTAGTCTAATCCGTATACTTTATCTATGCTATGGCATGTGCACCTTTCTATTAGTCTAATCCGTATCCTTTATCTATGCTATGGTATGTGCACTTTTCTATAAATCTAATCCGTATCCTATATTTATGTTATGGCACGTGCACCTTTCTGTTAGTCTAATCCGTATCCTTTATCTATGCTATGGCATGTGCATCTTTCTGTTAGTCTAATCCGTATCCTGTATCTATGCTATGGCATGTGCATCTTTCTTTTAGTCTAATCCGTATCCTTTATCCATGCTATGGCATGTGCACCTTTCTGTTAGTCTAATCCGTATCCTGTATCTATGCTATGGCATGTGCACCTTTCTGTTAGTCTAATCCGTATCCTGTATCTATGCTATGGCATGTGCACCTTTCTGTTAGTCTAATCCGTATCCTTTATCCATGCTATGGCATGTGCACCTTTCTGTTAGTCTAATCCGTATCCTGTATCTATGCTATGGCATGTGCACCTTTCTGTTAGTCTAATCCGTATCCTTTATCCATGCTATGGCATGTGCACCTTTCTGTTAGTCTAATCCGTATCCTGTATCTATGCTATGGCATGTGCATCTTTCTGTTAGTCTAATCCGTATCCTTTATCTATGCTATGGCATGTGCACCTTTCTGTTAGTCTAATCCGTATCCTGTATCTATGCTATGGCATGTGCACCTTTCTGTTAGTCTAATCCGTATCCTTTATCTATGTTATGGCACGTGCACCTTTCTATTAGTCTAATCTTTATGCTATATCTATGCTATGGCATGTGCATCTTTCTGTTAGTCTAATCCGTATACTTTATCTATGCTATGGCATATGCACCTTTCTGTTAGTCTAATCCGTATCCTTTATCTATGCTATGGTATGTGCACTTTTCTATAAATCTAATCCGTATCCTATATTTATGTTATGGCACGTGCACCTTTCTGTTAGTCTAATCCGTATCCTTTATCTATGCTATGGCATGTGCATCTTTCTGTTAGTCTAATCCGTATCCTGTATCTATGCTATGGCATGTGCATCTTTCTTTTAGTCTAATCCGTATCCTTTATCCATGCTATGGCATGTGCACCTTTCTGTTAGTCTAATCCGTATCCTGTATCTATGCTATGGCATGTGCACCTTTCTGTTAGTCTAATCCGTATCCTGTATCTATGCTATGGCATGTGCACCTTTCTGTTAGTCTAATCCGTATCCTTTATCCATGCTATGGCATGTGCACCTTTCTGTTAGTCTAATCCGTATCCTGTATCTATGCTATGGCATGTGCATCTTTCTGTTAGTCTAATCCGTATCCTTTATCTATGCTATGGCATGTGCACCTTTCTGTTAGTCTAATCCGTATCCTGTATCTATGCTATGGCATGTGCACCTTTCTGTTAGTCTAATCCGTATCCTTTATCTATGCTATGGCATGTGCACCTTTCTGTTAGTCTAATCTGTATACTTTATCTATGCTATGGCATGTGCACGTTTCTGTTAGTCTAATCCGTATCCTGTATCTATGTTATGGCACGTGCACCTTTCTGTTAATCTAATCGGTATCCTGTATCTATGCTATGGCACGTGCACCTTTCTGTTAGTCTAATCTGTATCCTTTTTCTACCATATGGTATGTGCAACTTTTTGTTAGTCTAATCTGTATCCTTTATCTATGCTATGGCATGTGCACCTTTCTGTTAGTCTAATCTGTATCCTTTATCTCTGCTATGGCATGTGCACCTTTCTGTTAGTCTAATCCATATCCTTTATCTATGCTATGTGCACCTTTCTGTTAGTCTAATCTGTATCCTTTATCTATGCTATCGTATGTGCACTTTTCTATTAGTCTAATCCATATCCTATATCTATGTTATGGCACGTGCACCTTTCTGTTAGTCTAATCCGTATCCTGTATCTATGCTATGGCATGTGCACCTTTCTGTTAGTCTAATCCGTATCCTGTATCTATGCTATGGCATGTGCACCTTTCTGTTAGTCTAATCCGTATCCTGTATCTATGCTATGGCATGTGCACCTTTCTGTTAGTCTAATCCGTATCCTGTATCTATGCTATGGCATGTGCACCTTTCTGTTAGTCTAATCCGTATCCTGTATCTATGCTATGGCATGTGCACATTTCTGTTAGTCTAATCCGTATACTTTATCTATGCTATGGCATGTGCACCTTTGTGTTAAAGTCTAATCTGTATCCTTTGTCTATGCTATGGTATGTGCACCTTTCTGTTAGTCTAAACTGTATCCTTTATCTATGCTATGGCATGTGCACCTTTCTGTTAAAGTCTAATCGGTATCCTTTGTCTATGCAATGGTGGTATGTGCACCTTTCTGTTTAAATCTAATCCACATCCTTAATCTATGCTACGGTATATGCACCTTCTTTTTTGCTTCCTATTTGTCTCCTGTATCTTTGCTACAGATGCTAATCTTAGCTCTGTGCCATGTGGCTAATGACCTGTTACTGGCATCTACACCACCATCTGTATAGCTCCTGTAGCCCTGCTATTGTTAAATGTGCCCTACATCTATGCAAGAACCCCCATTGCAGACTCTAAATGTTGCCCTAGAAATGACACTTGTTTGTTATTCTGGCTCTGCCACACAAGAAGGAGGTCAGATGAGTTCAAGGAATCTTATTTCTATCTCTGCACGGTAGCTATGGGTTGGGAGTGGGCCGAAGGAGTATGGGAGTGAGCAGAGATTCTGGGGTCTCTCGATTTCTTTGGTTGGGGTGCATGTGAAGGTGGGGAGTAAGCAGACATTTTTGGATCCCTCAATTTCTTTGGATGTAAGGAGTGGATTTGTCACTTCCGAGAGACCCCAAATTCCTTAAATGGCCCTTTATTAATGGTGTTTTCTTATTACTTGAAAATTTGTCTCTCTATTTTTAGTTAAAGGTTATTGTATAACCCTATAACTGTTAATAACAACATTTAAAAAATAAAATGGCCCTGCCCACTAGCTATTTCTTGGGTTTTGAGACCTTGGGCCTCATTACGAGTATGGAGGCAGCCATGCCCTTAATAAGGGCATGGCTGCCTCCATACCGGGTTCCAGCTCCGGGTTCCTTCAATGAGGAATTACCGGGCCATTCCAACCTTGGAGGACCTGGTAATTCCTCATTGAAAAAACCCATCCCTATTCCCATTTGAGCCCCCATAGGGCTCAATGGGAATGGGGATGGAGCTAATAACGGGCACGTTAGTAACGGCCCGTTATTAGCTCCATAGTCCCCTTGCGGGACCCGCTAAGGACGTCTGGTCTGACCAGACGTTCCGAGCGGGTCCCGCAAGGGAACCTCATAATAGGGCATCCTGTAATGAACGGTGCCGGTCCCGTACTGGCACCATTCATTACAGGAACGCCAGGGTCGTAATGAGGCCCCTTGAGTTTTGTATTGAGGTTGTTATTAAAACCCATATCCAGTAAACAAAAAGCAGTCTGCGAGCCCCTCTACTGAGAACAAACACGGCCCAATAACCTGTTCTTTGTGAAGGTGCCCTCTACAACCACATTTTAGCTCACTGTACCTTTCACAGAGAAGAAATATCTAGTAAATGCAGATTAAAATAAGCACACATTATTCACCAAATGCAATCTCTATAATATTAGTACCATAGCACTCAGAAATAGCAAAGAAAGTAGGGCGAATGATACGTTGAGGAGGGATATTAGGTCACATTCCAACGGCCCCCAGAAGGCAGCCTTCTGAGTCCTAAAGGTCCAGTTTATGTTGGAGCTTCCCCTTCTGGTTGCTCTGGGCTCCCTGGTTTGGTCAGAGGAGGGTCAGGCTTTAGGAATGGGGAACATTGCTGTGTCTGCACCCTGCTGCTGTGGACACCAACTACCAGGCTGTGTCCTCTGGAGCAGTGCAATCCCGGGCTCCCTGTACTTCGCAGCCAGGACATCACCTCATTTCTTGTGCTTCCCCTCGCTCCCGATTGGACGGGCTCTGTATGGGTGGCATTTTGAATGGCAGATGTTTTATCAGTACTTTTACTGCCAGGTGGCCCTTGGGAGTGTCTGCACCCCACACCTTGCTCCAGGGCTCTCTGTGCCTTTGTTTTGAAGGGGCCAGCACCTTCCTGGACCCCCTAAGTGCTTTACATTTAGGCAAGACTTCTTTTAACTGTTTCTAAGCACTACAAGAGTCCAGGAGGGAGAAGGGGCAATTATTTAAATATACAATGTAAATAACTATCAGCTGAATAACTTTGTAAATGTTGTTCTATTTAGTTTAAAAATCTCAACGCACGACAGAAATAGGCTCTGTGCCAAAAGGAATGCAGCCTGTGCTAAAAATAGACTGCAGGCATTGCCGTGGTGTTCGCTAGCGCTGGCAGGCCAGCACGTAACTTAACAGCTGTTTGCTGTCTGTCAAAGAGCCCAGGCAGGCTAAGGTTCATGCACAAAATGCAGAATAATGGAAAAAAAGGTTTTAAGGGGAATTACTGGACTAGATAGAAATATGAATATAATGAGTGAAGGATGGAGAGCATGACGGGAAAATGTGTTTATATATAAATGTTCAAAAGTAGCAAAATGATGATAAACAGGAGCTACAGTGTATTCTTGCATAAGATAGCAGTATGTTAAGTAGTATGTTCTCAACGGGAACCCAGGCATGAACGAAGGAAGACTGCAGCATCCCTTGTAAAGGAAGAAGGACAGTTTTGGATGAGCCATGCTAGTATCCAGTGACCAAGTTAACAGTATATAAGGCTCCTGCCTGCCACTAGTTTGGAGGACCTTGGTGCGGTTGAGGGACAGAATATACCATTCAGGAGCAGAGTTCTTTGCCCCATCCTCATTTCTGTACAGAATAAACTTGTTATCCTTGCAAAATAAGACTCTTGGCCTTAATTACCTAGAGGGGTAAACTTTACTCTGCTGTAAGCGTGATTAGGAGTACTCGCATAATTAAGGGGTACCCCTGTAAGCTGGTCTACCTTTCACCTTTCTTGGTAGTGTTGGCTACTAGGTGGCGCTGTAAGCACTGCATATAAGGGAACCCTATTGCCATGGGAAGTGAAGTTAAGAGAGATGAGGGCGGGATGGGCTGTGCGGTGGAACACACAGGTGTTGTTTGGCTTTCTACCCATGCTAGTTCCTATGACCATTCCCACCCCTACCTAGCCCACACCACACAAAAGACTCCCCTGACTCCCTTATCCCCTGTCTGTGTGGGATCCCTTTCAGCCTGCTCCAGTTAAGGGATCACAATGGTTTCTCTATGTAGTTTTTTGAAAGGTAATGCCTCAATTTCAGGTCCAATAAGCTCTTTGTGTAAAAAGTGTGCCTTCAGCTACTTGATTTTTTAGGAAATGTGTGTCCTCACATCTGTTCCTTGCATTGAATGTTAAAA
Organism: Ambystoma mexicanum; assembly: GCF_040938575.1. Lineage (NCBI taxonomy): Eukaryota > Metazoa > Chordata > Amphibia > Caudata > Ambystomatidae > Ambystoma > Ambystoma mexicanum. The sequence continues at coordinate 714,816,393 of NC_090938.1, forward strand.
ACAAGCTGTGACAAAGCCAACGGTCTTGGCTCTTGCGTTGAATTAGATAGGCATCATTACAAGATTTTCCATAATATCACCAGGTAATAGCGCCATTTGCCAACATATGGCCAGGTAGTTTCATTTTGACAGTGCCTGGAAATGCCCATCACATGCCTGCACAAAAGCCCAAACTGTTGGCTTTGCCAATATTTGTTTTCTAGTGGCCTCTAGCACCCCTGAACTACTTAATGGTCCTCCAGAAGCCCTTATGCAAGCAAGTCATGTTGGTGTTCAAATTTGAATAGTTGTCCAGAATCATCTTCAGTTTGTCTCACAGAGATTTGAAGCCCCCACCTGTTCTTTTTTTAAATACCTTTATTGTTTTCAACTTGATGTCTTACAGCAGGACAACACAGTTTTTGTTATAATCATAACAAAGAAAACCATTTCAACTTCCACATAACCAGTTGAGGGAAAACCCCATACTCATGTATCAAGTTCATTGCTCCAACTTCCCAAAGTAACTTAATTATCAATTATATCAGGGGACATCCATACCTCCTAAACTGTCATTTTTCAAGGCATGCCGCTAAAGTATAAAAACTTTGCAACATTTAAAAAATACTGAAGGCTAAACGAAGGACTTTGTCAGCAAATGACATGACATTACCACATCTTCACGCTCTGTTCCTCCACATGTTTATTATATTTGCACCCTCAGCGGGTGTGGGAGCCAATCAGGTTGCTCCAAATCTGGGCTGAATCAACTGATGCAAGCCCGGGTTCGAAGCAACCCGAGTGCTTTGCGCACCCACCCTTCCCCGGAGCTGCCGTTTTCCCTCCCGCCCCCAATCCAGCCTCTCCACACCATTCCCCTACCCCCTATCCAACACTACTTACCTTGGGGGCTGCTCTGCCCAGGCTGCATGGCTTCCTGGTTCAGTACCCTGGAAATGGAAGAGGGGCTCTGAGCAGAGCCCCGCCTTCTATTTGCATGGCAAACCCTGCCTGACTATGCCCGGCTGCTGCTGCACACGAAGCAGCACATCCAGGTTTTTAAATTTTGTTATTGCTATTAGCACCGCAAGGGTTTGCCTCGGGGTGTTAATAGCAATAATCCCGTGTTCTGGGGGCTTCACAAGCCCAGGAATGGCACCGGGGCCCGGCGTTACAGCCCTTGCTTCGGTACGGCCTATAACTTGAGCCTCAGGGTATTACAGCCCAGTGTGGCCCACAGAACACAGGATTATTGCTAAAATACCATATTCTAGTTTCTGCTAGAGTATATGTTTTCAAATCATCTAACCCTTTGTCACCCTTGAGCTACCTTTATCCTTCCCTGCCTTTGCAATTCCACGTTTAGCTAGCATACATGTTAATGTTAATGTTAAAGGTATTTGTACCACACACCATCACCACCTGAGTGGACCCCAGGTGCTCTGTTGGATCTGAAAAGGGAAGAGGGTAGGAATGTTAGTAGGATTGAAAAAGGCAAGAGAGAGGTGATGTTCTGTTGGCAGCCTCAGACGGTGTGCACCGTTCGCTGAGCTTAGGTGTGCTTTTCAGTTGGAAGCTGTTGCGTGCTGTTGTGTGAGGCTATGTGTAGTATATTTTGTTGTTGCAGTGTGGTGAAGTGTGTGCGGTTTGTTGTGCATTAGCGGTATGGTTGTGTTTAGTTAGAGTTTGAGATGTATATGCAGAGGGGTGAGATTGTTTAGTGGGGTTCGTTAGTGGCATCACTAATTTGAAGTGACGCATGCTAATCTTTTCAATCCTGTCTAGATGTGGCGCGATGCTAATCTTCACAATCCTGTCTAGGTGTGGTGCAAGCTGACTTCACAAATCTGTCTAGATGCGACGCAAGCTAATTTTTACAATCCTGTCTACGTGTGGTGCAAGCTGACTTCACAAATCTTTCTAGATGCGACGCAAGCTGACATTCACAATTATGTCTAGATATGACAGAGGCTAATCTTCACAGTTTTGTCTAGATGTGATGCACGCTAATCTTCACAATTCTGTCTAGATGTGATGCAATGCTAATCTTCACAATTATGTCTAGATGTGACGCAAGCTAGTATTACAAATCTGTCTAGCTGAGAAGCAATGCTAATCTTCACAATTCTGTCTGGATGTGACGCAATGCTAATCATCACAATTCTGTCTAGATGTGATGTAAGCTAGTATTACAGTTCTGTCACCATTTAACGCAATGCTAATCTTCACAATTCTGTCTAGATATGACACAATGCTAATCTTCACAATTCTGTCTAGATGCGATGCAAGCTAATATTTACAATCCTGTCTAGGTGTGGTGCAAGCTGACATTCACAATTCTGTCTAGATATGACGCAAGCTAGTATTGCAGTTCTGTCTAGATATGACGCAAGGCTAATCCTCACAATTCTGTCTAGATGTAACGTGAGCTAGTATTACAATTCTATCTAGGTGTGGTGCAAGCTGACTTCACAAATCTGTCTAGATGCGACGGAAGCTGAAATTCACAATTCTGTCTAGATGTGACAGAGGCTAATCTTCACAGTCCTGTCTAGATATGACACACGCTAATCTTCACAATTCTGTCTAGATGTGACGCAAGGCTAATCTTCACAATTCTGTCTAGATGTGATGCAATGCTAATCTTCACAATTCTGTCTGGATATGACGTAAGCTAGTATTACAGTTCTGTCTATATGTGACGCAATGCTAATCTTCACAATTCTGTCTAGATGTGACGCAATGCTAATCTTCACAATTCTGTCAAGATGCGACGCAAACTAATCTTTACAATCCTGTCTAGGTGTGGTGCAAGCTGACATTCACAATTCTGTCTAGATGTGACACGAGCTGACATTCACAATTCTGTATAGATATGACACAAGCTAGTATTACAGTTCTGTCTAGATATGATGCAATGCTAATCCTCACAATTCTGTCTAGACGTGACGTGAACTAGTATTACAATTCTGTTTAGATGTGACACAAAGCTAATCTTCAAAATTCTGTCTAATTGTGATGCTGGCTCATATATTTCATTTTATCTGGACTAGCTAGCACAGAGTATAGTCTACCCAGTTGTGAGATATTGCTAACTAATAGTTATCTTGATGTGAGACATGGATGGGCAACACAGTTCACAACTCAGTGAGTCTATGTGGGGCAACAGTTGCAGAATGGAAGTGGGTACATGCATGTTACCTTCTTTTTGTTGGGAGGGATAATAAGATAGGAGAGACGTGGGCCAGTTTGTGGTTGCAGAGATAGCTGTGCCTCTGTTATGTTAAGTTATGTTTTGTTGATTTATACCATGCACCAATACCACCCAAGGGCAGTCTCCAAGTGCTCACAGGGCTCTGCAAGAAAGAAGACGTTGTTGGTTAGTGAGGGAAGAATGATAGGAGAGGTCCAAAACCAGGAGAAACTGGCGTCTGTTTGTGTGGCTTGCAGATGGTAGGTTGCATGCACTGGCTTGTTGTATCCATACGGGTAAGGCCCAATGCCTTGGGTGTTTTCTGTGTGGCTATTTGTCATGTTGGGGTGTGTATGTGTGTTTTATGGCTAGATGTTTAAGATTGTGTGTACTGGCTTGTTTTGTCCATATGGGTAAGTCCCGGTGTCCGGGTTACTTTGTTGTTAGTGTGTGTTGCTTGTGTTGGGTGTGTGTTAGGGTATATGTTTGCAAGACCGGCGGGCATGTGTAGTGTTTGGATGGTGTGTTTGAGGAGGTAGAAGTGCGGGGTTAGTGCTTTGGCTACTCGCTAAATTCTTCTATGTGGCTAATCTACACAGTCCAATCTGATGTGACAAATAACTAATCTCCATAATTCTTCTAAGTGTGACGCATGGCTAAACGTCACTTGGACAGAGTGTGAACTCCTAAATTGGAGGTACACAAGTAAGCACACAGCATCTATATTTGAGGTATCTGGAGAGATGAGAATGCCTAAGTATGGGACACAACAGTAAATAATACCACTGAAGGGTTAGTACAAAGCAGTGACAGGGGTATTTGTTACTAGCTAGCTAATTTTGGTATACTATGTTGTGTAGGTTTTGAAATACAGTGATTGCTGTACTCTCCACCTAGACCACACTTATCTTGTCAGTCGCTGCTGGTTGATGGCTGGCTACTGGCTTCTCAGGCAAACACGGGCAAACTCGGTCTGGAGCTGCTTCTTTGGGAGCTGCACTTTACTTTGGGGCCCTTAGCTGAAGGGGCTGCATGGGCAGTCGGCTGCCTTAGGGGTGTGGTTAAGAGCCTACCTCCTGGAGGGCAACAGCCAATCATGGACACAGGGCGGGGGTAGGGAGGGGGCAGGGGAGAGGTCACACAGGTGTGGAAGGAACATTTTAAAAAGTCCAGAAGGCAAGTGAAAATAGCTGCCAGGAATAGAGGCAGAGGGACACCTGACTGTTCCAACCAATGGCAAGGGGAGGGCGGGGACACGAAGAAAGCAGAAACAAACAAAGGACTACACCTCAGGGACTGCACCCTCTACATGCAGGCCAGCTCATAAAACAGAGTGGGAGGCCACAAAAATCACAAAACATGCCAAACAGGATAGTGAAGGCGCTCACTCCCCACGTTACTAATAAAGACTCAGAATGAAGGGCACATCCCAGTAGGGAATGAGACCAAGAGATTGGATTGCGAGCTGTCAAGGTTTTTATATACGATTCAGCATCCAGAGAACTCTGCTGCCTTGAGAGCGCTCTGGTAAACAATACAGTTACAATATGTTTTAAAGGGTTACAGCGTCATCAGTGATGAATTGTATACAGGCTACAAATTGCAGTTTCATTGGTTAGAAAGGAGGTGCACATATAGTTCTTTATGGGCCGGCTCCACAGGATTGGATGATGACTTGGCGGGAGGTTGGACATCACGTGATTCAGCTGGGCCGGTCCGTGCGAGGTGAAGGTTAGACCAGGTCGGAGAGGCGGCTGGACCTCACTATCTAATCTACACACCTATTCTAGACATGCAATAAACAATGAGCATCAATATACCTTTAAATAAATCTTAGAGGCCTATAAAGTGTACTTGTGTGTTGGCACAAACCCACTTAGGTCATTCATGAGGTGAAGGGAGTGAGGGTCTTGCCCTAGGGTAACCTAGGGGCTGGAATTGATAGCTGTCTGGTCTGGCACATGAGAGCAGGAAGGGAATGGAGTGTCACATGTTAGTTTAGGACAGAATATACTGTGACAGGGGTCTGGGTTTATTGGGGGCACTCTAGGGTGGGCAGCACAACAGTGTCACCCTTCTGTTACATCAAGGGAATACCTTTGGAGGGGCACAAGGTTGAGCAAGTAGTAATTTTCCAACAGAGGGTGAGGGGTGCAGGAGCAGGTTTGTGGAGATGGATGAGCTACAAGTCATGGGTCGACCCGGTCACACACAGGACAGTGATCTCAGAGGAAGAGTGAGAAGATACAGTGTTTAATTGTAGCAGTTAGCCTCAGAGCATCTGTGAGAAAGTGACTTGGGAGGTGAAGGCAACAGAGCAAAAAGGTGGGTGCTGTTGGTGTTCGCTGTGCGCGGCACTGCTGAGGGGAAAGGAGGCTTTGTAGTGCCAGAATGCGGCCTAGTCCAAAGATGGAATTGAGGGTACACAAAATGGAGTCCAAGTGTGTCTTGCAGTAGCCCCAACCTCTGCCTGGGCTTTATTCCCCATGGCTGCAGAAGGTCGATGGAGGCGTCCCCCATTAGTACAAGGGCAAGTAGTACTTTTTGCATAGAATGTAGGGGGGGCTGAATCGGCCCCTTCCTTCCTTACGATAGCACAAGCCAATCAGAAAACAATTGAAAAAAACACTCAAATCGCTCCATAGGAGCACATGAAATAGGCCAAAAACGTATTCAAATGAATGTAAAACTACTCACTGAGCATCAATCAGCCCCTAAGACTGCTCCTCAAGTAGTTTTCTTAAAGGATGCTTCTAGATTGCAATCTGCAAGGCAAGTGGAAATGGCTGCCAGGAACAGAGGCAGAGAGACCCCTGACTGTTCCAACCAATTGCAAGAGGGAAGGCAGGGACAGGAAGAAATCCAGAAACAAACTAAGGACTACACTCTGAGGACTGCACCCTCTACATGGAGAAAACGGAGTGGGAGGCTACAAAAAGCGCAAGATAAACCCACCAGAATAGTAAATAATAGATTGAAAAAAACACACAAAGTCTTCCACAGGAGCACATTGAACAGGCCAAAAACAGATTAGCATCAACGTACAATTACTCACTGAGCATCAACCAGCCCCTAAGACTGCCCCTCAAGTGGTTTCCTTAAAGGATGCTTCCAGACTGCAGTCCCAGAAGGCAAGTGGCAATGGCTGCCAGGAACAGAGGCAGAGAGACACCTGACTGTTTCAACCAATTGCAAGGGGGAGGACGGGAGCAGGAAGAAAGCCAGAAACAAACAAAATACTACACCCCACCGACTGCACCCTCTACATGCAGGCCAGCTCAGAAAATGGAGTGGGAGGCCACACAAAGTGCAAGATAAACCCGCCAGAATAGCAAAAACTAGTCACACGATGATTAAAAAAAACACACAAGACCCTCCACAGGTGCACATGAAACAGGCCAAAAACTGATTAAAATCAATCTACAACTACTCACTGATCATGAACCAGCCCCTAAAACGGGTTAAAGCCCCAGCAAGCACGCCTGCAGTTCAAATCCAGAGACACCACCTCTTTCCCCTCCAATTTGCAGTCAATGGCATTATCACTGTGATGACCACAAGGCATGCATTACGCCCGCCTTGACGTGGTTGCATGTTATACAGCACAGTGACTGTTTTTGAAAGATCTCGGAAAGTTAAGTAGCTTTATTGCTAGGGGTGGGCAAGTCTTCAAGTTTTTGACTTGAATGCCAGTTTGATCCTTAGAAGAAAAGGTGTGAATTGGCCCGAGCCCTAGAGATGGCTTGCCAGTCAAAGCGAGCTAAGTACTTAAATGCTCGATCCGTCTGTAACACGTTTGACCCAATTTGGGTCATAGCTCACAATGGATCCCATTGGGTCAAAATGCTTAAGAAAATTTTAAGAAAGGATGTGGACAATTCTCAAAACATTTTTGGGTGCAATTGATCAGCTGCGCTTGCACAACTCATCTGTGGCTCTAAAAAACGTGTACTCTATTTTCGGAATGGTGAATGCGTGCATCACAGACATCACAGACAAACACATTCAGTTGCCCTTTTGCCTCCCTCTTGCACATTTGCACCAATAAGGGGGTTCTGCATTTCAAAACACATACTGAATCCACAAACTGAATGCTCTTTGAAATGTGCAGAAAATCCTTACATTCCCCTGCATCGATTTGGAATAGGGGGTGTGCAATGCATAACAGGGTCATGCCATTGCTGTTGTAAATTTTCTTTCAAATAGACCAGCAGCGGTATGAACCGCTGCCCTCCCACGTGTATTTCTATCCCTCAAACAGGGATAGAAAAGCTTTTCTTCTTTTGAAAATGCCACAATCATGTGCCCTTTTTAGGGTCTGTCTCTGTGATATTCACACCCACGTAGGTTCCGGGATTCAGTCATACATTAGTGTCAAGAGCTGGCTACTGAATATTGGTTGAATGTTTTAAACTATTTCAAGCCTCGGCTCCAAATGGTTGAAATCTCTCTCGAGCCAAGTCGAATCCCAATTGTTTAGATAGACTAGAATCTTTTTCGGGCTGGTTCGCCCATCCCTATTCTATGCAGTGATTTAAATTGCACTCATTTTAAATCGAGGCCTGCATGATACCCTTTGAACATATAACAATACTTGCAGCCATTTCTCTTATTCGAAACTGTTTCCCTATTCATGCACCCAATCAGCCCTCATCTTAAGCTTTTGCAAATATGCAATGTAATGTCTTGTATGTCGCCTTTCTGCCATTAATGTTGGCCTCTCTGCACATGAATCAATTGGTCTCCAACAGATGGTAGTGCAAAGAATTTAGAAAATTGCTTGACGTAAATTAGCCCATGTTTCTCTTGATTTTATTTTTAATTTCTGTCAAAGTGGTTGGTGGAAAGGCAAAGTATTTAGCTGTTTCCTGAAAGTCAGGAGGTTCACTTTCAGGAGGAGAGGTTTGGGTGGGTTGTTCCACAGTTTCGTGGCCAGAACTGAAAAAGAGGATCCTCCTTGCCGTTTCTTGTTAAAGTTGTGCCCTAATGCTTGTGCAGAACTGCTGGACCTAAGTGCTCTGGAAGGAGAGCAGTGCTGAAACTTGCTTCCGAAGGAGGAAGGGCCCCTGCGTGGTACGAACAATGGCTGATGCACAAGGTTTTGAAAGTAACCCTTTTTCTGATGGGTAGTCAGTAAAGAACACGTAATGCCAGCGTGATATGTTCAATTTGCTTCATTCTGAGAAGTAGTCTTGCTGCTGCATTTTGAACTCTTTTAGGTTTCCTCATTAAGTAATCTGCCCGAGGCAGAGGCTGTTTGCATAGTCTAGTTTGGATAGTATTAAAGAAATGATGGCCGTCGCCCTATGGGTGAATGTTAAGAAAGGTAAAACGTAACAGGCGCAGCCAGGTGAAACAGCTTCTGACGATGGCTTTGACCTGGGGATCAAGATTGAGGATGTTATCCATTATTGTCCCAAGACTCCTTTACTTTAATACATTTGTATAGCGGTGCCAATGACCCTGAGGCTTAAGGGCGCTAACAGTAAAACAGTAAAAACACATAGACAGAGGGAACAACCAGCTGGTAGAGAGAACACCACAGTTTAAGAGAACCAGGACTTGAACAGAGCAACTAATTAAAAAGGATGGCCTTAAGTCTTAAGTCGCTTCCTGAATAAGTTGATTGAGGATTCCTCCCTCAGCATCAGCGGCAGACTATTCCAAGCCACCGCTGCTGCTGCATAGAAAGCTCCTTTCCTAACTTGACCGACTTTACATGCAGGAATTTCCAATTGTGTGGCGTTGTTGGACCTCAAGTTATGGCTATTTGACTTGATGACTAGTTTGTCCTTCAGATACACCAGCGCTGTGCTTCTCAGACACTTAAACGAGATTGGCATCTGCCTAATACAGATTCTCTCCTTGACCGGGAGCCAATGGATGCTCCTTCTTGCCTCCGATATGTGGTCCCTTTTATTCAGGTCTATAATTACTCTAACTGCATTATTTTGCACTACCTGAAGTCTGTTGACTTCCCTCTTAGGCATCCCAACAAGGAGGCTGCTACAGTGGTCGACTCTTGCACCAATCAAGGCCCTTGCCAAAGTTTCCCGACTATCCTTTGTGAAGAGGATGCACATGAATTGGCGGAGCGAGGGCAGTTGGTCCCCTCTGGAAAACATTTGCTGGCGATTTCTCTAGTGGCCATGTAGCCATTATGCAAGCGTATTCCATGTCATTCATCACATTTACGGTTGCCCCAGTGTCTACGAGGAAGTGATGGAAGTGAAGGCCAATTTTTATAGTTACTTTTGATGCGTCTTCCTCTGTCTCCTCGTTGAGTAGGCACACATATTAATTGTGATGTTTCCTGTTGCTCACATTGCATGTCACTATCTGCTACTTGGATACCTTCTAGCGCCCTGAAGATTCTCCGCGTTGGGCCCCCAGACTGCTGCCGTTGGTGTGGTGTCATGGGTGGCATTGGTCTCTGGCTTGGGAGGGTGGCGGGCCACAGAAAACGGGATTCCTTCTCTGCACACTGTTCTAAAGTGTTTTTCTCTACCGCAGTTCGAGCATTGTTGGCCGATTGCTGGGCACGTGCTTCTGTGTGGGAATGTGAGGCCACACTTGTAGCATGTTTTTGGCGTTTGAGGCCTTGGTGTGGTTGTCCTGTGCCGTGTCTGTGACGTTCGCCACCCTGTTTGGATGGCAGCCACCTGCGCACCCATTCACTTCAATGGGCTCTCCCCCGCCAAAAACAAAATCGGGCATTTGCACCCACCTTGTCTACACAAAAGGTAGAGAGCTATGAAACTAGTAGCTTGCAGCTCTGCTTCTTTGGTGCCTTGCCTGTTGTAGGTTAAGAAGCACTTGCTTTGCCACCGCCCAGCCAGCACACATTCGCAGCGGTGTGCGCCCGGGGCAACTCCAAGGGTAACAAAGAAGCAGCAGCCATGTCTTGAGCTTGTGCCCCACCCTACTTCCTACTAGAGATGCCCCCTTGTGCTCCCGGCTGCTGCAGGCATGTTGACATTCATGCAGACGCTGTTCTACACTTCTACACTTTTTTCAGTGGCCAATATTTCGAGTCAGGCTAAGGAGTCGTAATACAGTTTTGCACAATATACCATGCATTGGGGTCTCTTTAGTAGGGGCCCAACCAGCTCATGGACTTGGCAGCTCAGGCAGTCCCAATTATTATACTCAGCCTAGTACGACCATAAGTTGTCTGAACTGTAAAGTCCATCGTAAAGGCTGTTGCAGGGGGAGAGATATGTTTAATGTCCAACTGCCTGCTGCTCGACTGCTAAGCTGGAATGTAGAAGGGGTGGTTAACAAACTGGAAGACTCCGACTGGCTATATTAGTTAAGACATCTTTTATATATTATGTTTTCAAGAGACATGGTTGCGTGATGACTCTTTGCTAATGAAATATTTCCCAGACTATTGGATAACAATTGGTCCGGCTCCTCGTGAGGGTGCTGGTCGACTACATAAAGGCCTTGCTACTTTGGTACGGCGCACCGGGGAGTGGGGCAGCACACATATTCCCACACTTTCAGATCAAATTCTGTTGATATCTATTACACAAGGCAACCAGGTGGACTCTAGGCTCCTTAGAGGGAACATCTACCTCCACCCGAAGGAGGATCCAAAAAGTATTCTATCTCCTAACAGATGGCTGGTGGATTTTTTATTATGTGGATGTGAGTCAAGCATGGTATTTATTTATTTTTTTTATTTACTGTTTGCTTTTTAGGTGCTTATACAATAAGAAAATACTGTTTCAAAGCGCACACAGGGCAGGGAGGGAGCAGGGGAAGGAAATACATTACAACACAATATTTAAGAACGGATGGGGGAGGGATGAACCTACTATGCCTTGTGAGCATTCAGAACTTGCAAGTGCAGAAGGGAAGAGGGAAGAGGTGGTAAGTGCTGGCCAGTCCGAGCTTGAGGCAGAGCCATAGACAAAGTGCTACTAATGTTCAGTGCTACACGGCCTGGGCCACAGGAGGTGTAAGTGCGAGGCTCCAGAGCGGAGGGTGTGCAGATGCTAAGTGCTGTGGATAGACAGGAGCTGGGAAGAGTTGGTGTGGGGGGGTCAAGGCCCCAAGGATGCATAAGGGCCAAGTACACCAATTCAGCAACTATGGGATTAGCAGAGGAGAGAAGAAGGGAAAGAGGAAGGTCTGAAGGAGCTTCCGGAATTTGAGTAGATCCTGCTCAAGGCGCAGGGGAGGGGGAGCTATTCCACAGGAGGGAGCCCGCAGAGGAAAATGAGCGACCCCCTGCCCTCTGTTTAGCAAAACACTTTACACACAGAGAGTTGGTGCCAGAGGAACGAAGTGGTCTAGAGGGAGAGTATTTGGTGAGATGGTAGGTGATTTTAAAGCTAAACTGAAATCTGGGGGTTCCTACTGAGAGGTTGCTGTTAGAAGCTGCTGGTGTGATCCCCAGGAGGAACAAAAATATGACGCTGGGTGACCCACGTGTTATTTTATTAGATTATTTTTTAAACGCTACTGCTTTGGTCAAATTAAATGGGAGGGCTGTGGATATAATCCTCCTTAAGTCTACTTTTAGTCGTGCCCGCAGTAATTCCCGAATCGACTATTGTTTGGTCGATTGTTATTCTTTTCAGAGGGTGGAACATTTTGAGGTATGTCCGCACCCAGAAAGCGATCACAACCCCTTAATTCTCGGCTGGAATATAGTGTTGTCACCCTCTGTTCTAAAGCGGCAATCTGTCCTCAGACCACCATTTAAGAAAATTGTCCAAATAAAAGTTGGCAGAAATTTTGGATAATGCACAGCTCGCAAGAGGTAACGTCTTGTCACAGTTATCTGGAGAGGATCCTGTGGCAAGTGTATTAGCAAGCGAGACATTGGTGACCTTTATCTCCGAAAGGTGCAGGTATTCCAGAAACCCCATGTTAGTGGATCGATCAGGGAGGCAGGTAGGGTCACGAAACGATTCTCCATGGTTTGATACAGAGTCACGCACTGGTCACCGTTGCTACCGTACCGCCATACTAGGAGTTCTGCTCGCGGGTGCCCTCGCAGCCACCAGGTCTGACCTGGTGGCCGTACCGGCACCCGGGAGCACAACATGATGGTAGCAATGGTACCATTATTAACAGTACCGGTGCTACCACCCTCCCCATTCCCATTGAGCCCTATGGGTCTCAAATGGGAATGGGGATTCACCGGGCCTGGAACCCGTGAAAGGGCAATTACCGGGTCCGGCTGTGCAAGAATAGCCCAGTAATTGCCCATTCACAGGTACTGGACCCGGATGCGAGTTTGGAGGTAGCCTTGCCGGTAAAACTGGCAAGGCTACTTCCAACATCGTAATGAGGCCCACTGATTTCTGACATAAGGCCTAGTGAAGGAACAAAAATGGGACTAGTTCAACTTTCCCAAAATGGACAGGCGCTCAAGTGAAGGAAAATGTGAATGAGAATTGAAAACTGCTGGATGTGCCCAATACTTTGCATAAGACAGTTGTGGCTGAAAATGCTTGTTTTCATAAAACATGAAAAGCCACTATTTCAATTAAGGAGACAGATAGCAGCATGTCAGATTGACTTCAATGCAGCACAAGATGGTAATCCAGAAATGTAAAGTGAAGTCAAGCACTTTGCATTTGTCACAAATAAAACACTTAATGTTCAACATTCAAGATGACATAATTTAAAAGGAGAGGCCTGCCTGTTGTAGAATTGAATACTAGTTTCCTATGTTAACTGTGGCCTATGTGTGAATAATAGTGTCTCATATCTTTTTAATTATTGTATTATTGTATTAAAGAAATATTTCATTCCTGGACAGTAGGCCAAGATGCAATACAAAAATGTTACATGTTAAACATATATTTTCAATTTAAAATGCTATTCTGTTAGATGTATGTATGCAGCTTGTTTTCCCCACTGAACTGAAAGGTCTGTGCCTCTGAAACCTTTACCTCAAGACCTTCGGCTGAGGCCCACCAGGAAAACGGGTCTGTTATGGTTAAATGCTAAGAAATACAGCATTTTAGATCGAATCCATGGAGTGATTAGATAAGGAAAATCAAGGCCGGACCTCTGTCCCCATACACTGTGCATTAGCTTCCAACAGAGACCTTTGAAGACACTTAATGGCAGGGCTGGAATAACATGGAGCCAGGCAGATGTCTGTGTCATGTGACTTGGGAGAAATGGAAACTCATCAGTGGTTGAGCTAGATGTGAAACTCAGGGGCCCGTACTATGCATTGCCATTTGATTAACATTGGACTCCTTTTCTTTAATAAAACAAGAATTGTGTGCACTACTGAGCTCGTCCAGGACTCATATTAAATATCACAAAAAGCCTATCAGCTCTATGTATCTCTTACTTTTATGTGATGTATAGTATTTGAGTTAGGAAGAAACCCATGATCCCGGCCTTCTCATAATTCAGAGGAATTGGAAAGTTGGTGAACTGATAGAATGCAAAATTAAGGTTTGGATTGTGAAGTGTCATATTTGTAACTATTTCAGCTCGGAACAAACCACGAAAAATAATAGCTTCTCCCAGGAAGGTTGTACTGAAATAAAATTAGTATTCCCAGATTCACCATAAAATGTAGAATTCAAAAATATTATGCAGTTATCTGAAAGGAGAATATAGTTGCCATGATGTGACGTTACTTGAAAATTAAACATGTAAAAAAAGTGTAATTTGAAATGATGCATTTCTCTTCACCCTTGATATGATATGATGTGGCATTTATAACACACCTGTACAGAAGTCTTTCTAGGAGCGAGAAGACAAGGAGGGGAAAAAAGAGGGAGGACAAAATAACGATCTTACTAGGCCTTGTGTCATTCAGATAGTGCAGGAAAAAGAGAAGGGAAGAAGTGCCAGGGGTAGGGGAACGGCAGTTAACTAACAACTGCAGCCAGCCGGTGGCTCACAAGTGCAGAGAGAAGGGACTGTAGGATGGCAGATACAGACCCTTAAGTGCTGGGGAGCCCAGAGGCAGTGTGAGGACAACTGGGCATGAAGGGAACCTGTCCCTGAGTTTAGAGGGTGACCTGGTGACCAGTGCGTAGAACATTCAGATGCATCAGCATGGTATTAGGAAGAGAGGAAGCAGAACAGAAAAGGAAGGTCTTGAGTTGCTTCCTGGAAATAGGGGTGGTTCTGCTCAAGTTTTAGAGGGGCAGGGAGGCTGTTCCAGAGAGAGGCACCAGCCAAGGGGATAGATCTGCCCCCAACTCTCTGCTTGGAGAAGCGTTTGATCCTCGGATAGCTGGAGGTGGATGAGCGGGAGCTCGAGAAGGAAGATGTTTTGGATGATGTTTCATCATCCATAATCCATACCTCCTAAACTCCTGGTCCTATCGGTTGGCAGTGCATGGATTAGTGGGAGGGGGGAAGAGAGATGTCCAATCCGTAGCATGGGAATATTCCTAATATGTAAGTGCCATCAGCACTATATAATATCAGTTTTCAATCTAAAGGGGGAGGGAAGGGCAACAAGAGGAGAGCAGACTGACAACAACAGAGAGCTGGCAAAAAGGAAGGCTGACCCCCAGGATAGCAGATAGACAGGAGAGCCTGTGACACTTACTGGGGTCTTTTTGCTTGGAAGCTGGGGGCCCTATTTGAGAGAGGGGCCTAAAATCCGGCTGGAGGGACCTTGCTGTGAATAGAGGCCTGAGGTATGAGCTGCCTACCAAACGAGGGTCTGTCTGGCCTCCTGAGATAAGAACAGAGATCTCCCATGTAAGTAGATATACCCCTAAGATATCAGTTGTGTGCGCTGGTCTTGGAAGCACGACCACGCAGAGCAACAGAGGTTCGAATCCCGGATCCGCGCTTAGAAACCAAACTCAGGTATGGTATTAGGCATGTTATAAAAAAATTTAATAAATACAAATAAGTTAATACATCACTTTCCATTAGTGAAGGGGGGGCAAAACTGTGTAGACCCTGGCCATATTTCGCAAAGAATATCAATTAATTCCCTTATATAAAAACACCATAGCCACTTTAACCAGAAGTGTGAGGGGAAGCTGTCTGTTTGAACCCATTCCTTTTCATTAGTGGGAAGCGGGTAAAAGCATTATACCCTTAGCTTATTTAACTAAAAATATAATTGAATTAATTCCCATAAGGTCAGCCACCACAGGGTCAAAATTCAAAATAGACAAAGGTTATCCCAGTGCACAGTAAATGACTCTAGTCTGTAATGTAATTGGGTAACCCTGCTGTTCATTTGAATGTGCTAGTGTCCCCAATGCTAGTGTCCCCAAAACGAAAGCCCCAACACACTGCATTCCCTGTGAAAACAAATGACCCCAAACGAATGTTCCCATTCATTCCAAATTCCCCAAATCCTGCATTTCATTTGAATGTGTGTCCCCAAACGATTTTCCCATTGAATTCATTTCCCAGACCTTGCATTTCAAATAAAACACCCAAATGAAATTCCCATTATATTCACACTCCCTGTACCTTGCCTTCAAGCCAAAAGGGACATATATAACTGATGCCTGGGGGTCGGGGTTGCTGGGAGAGAAGAGCATTGTGATAACCCAAGCAATCACTGTGTGTTTTTAAAATGTTCTATCTGTTAATGTGAAACAGAAATCCCATGTGTGTTTTGATTTCACATCTTCAAATTCAACCTGTGTTTGGTGTGGTAACTGAATGTCTATTAAGAAATATATGTCAGTCAATAGATGCAAGTAATTTGAAATTGTGATTATTGTGTTGTGCTATGGACTTGGCGGCTGGTGTTATCCTGAGTTATTATTCATTGTGGAAATTTAAATAAATATACACTATTATTTCTATATGCTGGCCTGGTTTCTAGCTTATTGGTGATACAGAGGGTATCTTCTGAACGGTGTTATACAGGTTGGAGGCCTAACCAAACTTTAATCTGCTAAGCGCTTTGTTGTTCGACACCTTCTTCAGGGTGGGGGGGGGAGGAACTCCCTGAGTTGAGAGTGACCGTCCAATGAACCATGACATGTGGCTGAGGAGACATTTTAGTGCCAATAATATCGTTCTGTCCTGTGTCGATGCTTCTTTTACCAGCAATTTATCCAAGTACCTTATTGAGGCTTTTAAACGTATGGACAGAACATTTTAAGTTTTTAGTAATTTTTCTTTTATGATATATTTTAACATGCCTCTTGTTCATTGAACTCTATTGTATTTTAGTAGAGGTTAACTGTGGGTTTTTTTGCATTTTGAATGCACTCTATTTTATACGATGTAAGTGATGAAAACCGAAATAAAGTATTTATCCAACTATCTATCTACATTTTTGTATGTGGTGTTTTGTAATGCGCGACATACATACGGTGATACTTTGCAGTCAAAGACGGTAAAAGGGGTAGGGAAGGAAAACAACCCAAAGGAGTAATATTAACTACTTTGTTTAAGACGTCGAGTTACAGTTGCATTGCCAAGCTCAAGACAAGTCAATGTTAAAAGCTAGAGAGCAGAAAGACCCCTAGGGTGGGTGTCAGAAGACCAGACTTTCTGGTTTCCTGCCACGTCAGTACACTCATTAAGCGAGGTGCAGACACTAGCCGTATACATCCCTAAAGCTGTAAGCAGAAGCAGATATTGAATACTGAGACCTTTCGCTGTTTACAGTAGCTACAGGCGTTCCCTTAGAATGCTTTTCATATTCGAGACATATTCCATTTCTGTGTGACGCGCAACCACTCACATGTACATTACTCATGCTTGCTAATGACAGTAATTATTTCTCCACATAACTGACCCCAGGGCCATTACAAAAACTCCACATTCGGCAAAAGGAAGAGAAATTCCCTTTAGCCCCACCAGCACCAGTGTGCTCCAGGTCGGTTCTCCCTCCGACATGCGTGTTTCTGCTGGCATCAGCACATGTGGTGCCCGGGCACGGATGCAACATTGTGGCAACCTGAGGTGCTCATTCACGTGGTTCTTTAGGCCTGTGTCCTCTTTCTTTGTCTCTGTAAGTCGCAACTTGTGTCTGCGCGGCCTAGCACTGGCTGGGATTATGCCGCTAACAGGGGATATGCAGGGGCTGGAGGATGGTGGGATAGTTATGAAATAAATGATAGGTTATTTATAACCCGCTTAAGCGGGCCTGGGGCTCGAACCCGTGGTTCTCGGTGTTGTCGTGCTTCCAAGGTGAGCACGTTGCCCCTGAGCTATCCTCCCGAGCTGGTTGGTCGGCTCTCTCCTTTTTTTATGGACTCACCCGTTACTTATGGCCCTTCGTGTCTGCAACCAGCGCCTAGATGATTGATAAATAAAACGTTAACAAAGGACATGTTCCTTTGTTTCCTAAATATCAAGATAGGCTGAAGCCTTTCCAGAGTTATGGGCCCTGTACTCCGAAGGACCTACCTGCATATCATTGTGCTTCATATTTGACTGATCGATTGCAACGTTGGGGCTAGACCAGAAGGTTCATCTGAGGCTATATTTCAAGTGGGAGGTGCAGACTGTTCTTGTGGGAAGCTTGGGCCCTTCCCCAAAACACCTTACGCGCAGTGCAAACTATCAGAAGTAATATGGGCTTAGCCTCTCCAGGTTCCCTGCCCATCACTCCCAAACATAGTGACCAGACCGATCAGTCTTGGTAGGAAAGCAAAAGTCTCAACACACCAGCATGTGGCACTTGTATCCTGAGGAAAGGTATACCGGGATTCTGGAAAGCACTATAATGTGAAATGTGTTCACAAAAGCTGATATCATTCCTGTTAGAAAGTTTTTATTATATGCTCAAAATGATGCCATTTCTTTACTGGGCGGCAAATAGGCTCATGACATTCTTCTGTAAACACTTCACGATTTTGTCTCCCAGAATGCTCCTTCCTCCCACACATGATTGGATAGTTTTCTACTTGCTCTACAATTCCCAGAATTCTAGGCCTGGGCTTCCATTCTCCCAGAGTTTTGAGTACCGGTTGCCAGCGCTCCCCTTATCTCGCAGACTTTTAGAGAGAACTTTGAACAGCAATGCCTCAAAGCTCTCCTACTTTCACAATCTTTACTGTATAATATGCCGGGGAACCTTACCTTTGTCCGTAACCATCAACAAAGGACCATGCCCACTAGAGCTAGTTTCAAGGTTTTGCCCCGAGCAGTACGCGCCTGTAAATGGACAGGAGAGGGGAGCAAATTGTGCACATGTGGGGAAGGCGAGCATCTGCTCCATTTGACCCTGTCCTGTCCCATCTATGAGGATTTGAGAAGGATTCGGCCGCTAGGTATACTCAGGGATGGCAGTCCCAGACATTATAGACCGGCTCTCGCCCTTTTTATTGATGTGCTCTGAGGGGAGAGCAGCTGTTGCTCTGGGTTCCTATCCAAATAGGGTGGTCCCATGTGATAATGTCGCCGTGAAAAAGTCGCCAAGTAGGTGACTTTTCTTCCTGACCCCTAAAATGTGTTCACCAAATATTCTAGGAGAAGTGTAGTTATATATTATGACATCCAATCCTAGAATATTTGGGGAAAGTGTTTGATTGTGAGGAGGGTGCAGGTGAGGGGATATGTTACCACCCTTTTATGTGTCTTTGTGCCACTATGGGCAACAGTGGCAGAGATGTACCAGAAAAAGTGGTGGAAGCGGCAACAGTAAAAAAAATAAAAGTAGTGGAACTCCGCTCCCGGCCGTTCCCGCTCACTTCGAGCACTGATCATTGGGCAAGCACTTTGCTGCAGTGCCCTGGGCCTGCGGGCACTGTGACGCAACAGCACGAATGAATCTCGCCTTGCAATTGCCATTTATTTCAAGCCCTGTATATGAAGGCTGCCCGGGACGCCTCGCAGGGTCCACATCAAATCTCAGGTTATTGGAAGATACAATGGTGAAAATACCAAATGAAAAAAGTTCAATCTCAAGGAACGGAATAGCTTTTTACTGTAAATTTAAGTGCAATAAAATCGAAAATGTGAAATCAAATGGTTTATCAAATCGAAAATAAACTGTCATGTATATGTTGATTTTTTTTTAACACATACTGGTTGATCCATTCCTACCCAGTTTACCTCATCCCTTTCTGAACTCCTTTTTTTTTATTTTTTTAAACCAACTTCTGCTTAAACAGCCGTAGCCCTCCCCTTTCATCTCCCCCACCCCTTGCCCATTTATTAAAATGTTCTGTTTTGAACTTGTGCACCATATTGCTCCATTCATAGAAAGATGTGTTCTTGTCTTTAGTTTGGGCTACAGGGTGGCGCTTAAGCGCCTCCTATAAGCCGAAACTATTGCATTGGAGTACAGGCAGGAGGGAGAGGACATGTGATAAAGGACACACAGCTTGTGGGTGTTGTTTGGTTATTTACCCAGCCATGGACTGCCCCTGGCAAGGATAATCCCTACGGCCATCCCCACACAGTACCCGTCCCTCCCCGTCCCAAACATCCTCCTGGGATCACTTTGAGTTCGTTCTATCAAGAGGTATCTTCAAATTGTAGCCTGCCCCTGTTATATCTACACAGTCTGCTGGGAGTTAATGGTTTATTTACAGCCCCAGATGGCTACTGGAGTAACACACATGTCTTAACCAAGCGTGCCTTCAGGCATTTGGGTTATATCGCTTTCATGCACTTAAGGCCTGTTACAAACAAGCAACTACAAAGCCAACAGTATTGTCTTGAGGTATTAGCCCCATGTACTGCTGTAAAATGTCCAGGTCATTAGTCTGTTTTCCAGCTGTTGCGAATTTATGGCCATTATATCAGCACCTAGCAAATGCCTACCGTATGCCTACACTAAAGCCCAAACTGTTGGCTTTGCCAATGCTTGTTTACATTTCTTTTTGGAATGCTTCTTAAGGTGAAAGGTAAAATACACTCTCAGGAGCCACATGGATGCTGAGCCTCAGAACGTTTAATGTTGAGGCGCGCGCCCACACAACTGTATTCAAGAGGTAGGTTGCCACCTATGCTTGAAGCAAAAAGCTGGACTTAAATCCCTGCCCACGTCGTGGAAGCCCCACCCCTTGACAGCCCCTTTTATAGATTTGAAAACTATAGTACAATAGCAGCAAAATAGAAATAAATCATGCTTTCAGCTATCCTTTTAGTGCACCTATATTCGTTTTTTTTAAGACCAGCAATCTGCATTATTAAAATAAACAATTACGTAAGGCTGAAATGACGTTTCACTAAATGATATACCGTACATTTATTCGACCATTTTGCCAGATCAATAGATGACCCTGCTCATATAATTTCTGAAAATGTTATTAGTTTTAAAAACAGCTGAAAAAACATTTGTATAAGAATTGTTTAAGCTTCGAAAGCTATTAATCCTTTCAATAGCTCAGTGCGTTAAGAACCTGCTGCAGAGCTCTAGCTGCTGGTTTCCCATAAATCACTGCAGCAGGTACATGAACCTAACAAGCCAACATTCCAAAAGAATATCCTGGGGAGAAAAAGGTCAGAGCGCTTCTTTACCTCCTTTTTTTGCAATTACAGAATGGTCTGCTGCAATTTGTAAGAAACTTTGCCATTATTGCCCAACCAAATACATTTTATACGAGCAAGACAGTTTAAAACCTAGTTTACCCACATACAGCATTAAGATGGCTCTTCCCAATCCCTACCAACCTTTTAGAGACAGAGGCCAGTCACAGATTCCACCCCAAAAATATTTTCCACCAGAAACGTATTCCTTTTGTCAGATAAAAGCCTGAGCCGGGTTTACTGAATTGCCACGGATTTCTCCCAGTTCCTCCTTGCCTTTCACAGATACTGCGCCTCATTACGAGTCCAGCGGTAACCCTGGCGGTGTTACTGGCAGGTTGCCTCCAGAATCGTAATATTTTACCGGCACCTGACTTCCCGGTGCCACCGGGAGATTACAAGTCCGGCGGCCCAGGAAGTCAAGCGCCAGTAAAATGTAAGTCCCCATTCCCATAGATTGCCATAAGACTCTATGGAAGTGGGGACTCAGAAGCGCCCAAACCGTTGCTAACAGTGCCGGCGCTTCAGTGAAAGGTCTGCCTACCATGGCTGCTGCGCCTAGCAGGGTCAGACCTGTCGGGCGCAGCGGCCACATGTACTTTGCCGGTCCAGAAACAAGGGTGCCGGCAAACTTGTAATGAGGCCCATTCCTATTTTATCTTTGTTGTTGCACTTGTTAAGAATATCACCGAGCATTGTTATAAACATCTAGTCACCTTACACTGTAATCAGACACCACAATTTGTCAATTGTTTAAAAGACTGCGAAATCAGCCGTTTTGCAAAAGCACCCACAAAATCAGCATTTTTGAAAACATTTAAATCTAGTCACCACATGAGGATGCAGTGGGCCAGAGGGGGAGCGCTGGACCAGAAAGCCGAGAGCGAGAGGTGCCCCGAGGGGGAGCAGTAGGCCAGAGGGCGAGTGGCGGGACAAACGCAGAGAGGGAACAATAAAAATTATGAATAAAAAATGCCGCAACTAATACACATTTCTGCCACTAAATTAGCTTTTTTCTGCTGTAAAATATTTAATTTCACGCAGAGAAATCGTGGCTGGTCTGAATAATGACGTTTCATTTTTCCAGTGGAAATGAAGATCTACAGATAGCGGCTGGAAGGTTATTGTGGGCCTGGAGGCCATGAGTGGTGTAACTCTTGCCTGAAATTCGTTAGCTAGGTAGAGGTAAAGGAGGGGGGCTACATCCCAAGAAAGTATAGAGAAACGGTCCCATAACATGTCTGACACCACCCATCCAGCCCTGGCGGTTCATTCAAACGAGCTTTGCATTCTGGGACTTGTAGTTCAGCTTTTCCCAAAAGTGTGTATCGCAAAACAAATGCAGAGTGGCATTGCCTAAAAAGCAAACACTGACCACTAGCTTCTTTCCCACCGCTGCCCCTTCACTCTAGATTGTGGTTGTGAATCAGGGATGTATATTCCCTCACGCCATGTCTGTGCGGTGTGAGTGGCGCATCCTGTGCTAAGAGTTTCTCTACATTCTGGCAGTCTTAGTGTTGCTTTTCATCCACCATTGCTGAGCTGCAAGTAATTGTAATTGTTTATTTATACAGTGCTTATACACAGGTGGAGTGCTTCAAAGCGCTTCAAGGCGGCAAGGGAACAAGGGAATAGAGTAATCATTCATAGGCCTTGAAGTTTCCGAAATGACCTGACAGAAGAAAGCTAGCATACTAGGCCTCACAGCATTTCTCCTAGTGCAAGTTCATGATGTGTTACAGTTGCAAACAACTTAGGGAGGGGGGACAAAAAAAGGGGGAGACAGGACAGACAAACTTACTAGTCCTAGTACATTTAGGTCATGCATGCGTACAGACAGAGGTGTGAGGAAGGGCAGTTGAGGCGGGGAACAAACGTAACGAGCAGGGCACTGGGTTAAGTGCAGAAAGGTTGCCCCATTCATGGAGCGGGATCTGAAAGTGTACTAATGCTGAACAAAGTGCAGCGGCCCGGGGGCAAGTGAAAAGGTCTGGCGGGGGAGCCTGGGACCTGTGAGTGCTCTGGAGGTGAACCAGGCAAACAGTCAGCAAAATCTGAACTGAGTTAGGGAGGAGAGGGAGGAAGGAGGGTGGAGAGAAAAAAGAACGGAGATGACAGAATGTAAAAGGAAAGGCAGGCCTGGATGCCCGAGTCACACGTAACACTGCAACACCTTCACGTGTCTGAAGTCTGCTGTGAGTTGGTTGTATTATTAATAAACATTTCTTGATTTTGTCTTTGTCGAAAGCAGTCATCCAGCATATTGTTGTGAATAGGAGTAAATAAAATGTGTAGTTTTGCAAAAAAGTACTTCTTTCCATTTCAAACAAGCAGGCAATTTTGAAAATTTCTTTAAATAATAGTTACCCTTTCTTTCACAAATACGCCAAATAGATGGTGAGGCCTGTTGTCTGGACTTGCTTTAAAATGCGCGTGAGCCACCACAAGTAACAGTCCCACCATTAGCACTTTGCATGAAGAGTTGGAAATTTGCACGTGAAAGGTTTACTGAAGGCGAGCTTGCACCCGTGACCCATTTTCCATCAATTGCTGCCAACTGGGCGGCCCTTATCTGACACAGGAGTTGCAAATCGCAGCTCCAAGAAGCACACCAAACTATCCAAATGTAATTGACAGCCTGGCCGGCTGAGACACACCTTTTTTAAAAAAAGTGTTTATACATTTTCAAATCAATAAAAGAAACAAACAATCAAGCAAGCAAGCAGTCTGAGCAAGCACAGTAATGGCACCATAAAAAATCTTGATCATTACAATGCAGCCCTTCAGCGCGGCTGCGTGGAGCCGTCAAACAAGATGTTAGTGCAGACATCGTATTAATCAGGGTCTTTTCTAGAGGTCAGTCAGATCTATGCTAGCAGCCTGACACCTACACCTGCCAGTTACAAAACTCAAACCACCAGGACCCATAGAGCACCTCAACACTGCTCCTGCGGCATGAGCCTGACCTTACAATGCACTCAGAATTGAAACGCGTTCCCTCAAGGTGATTTCAAGACAGCAGAAGTGAGAGCATTCAGTAATTTCCCTCCAGTCAATCAATATGCACTGCTCCATATCCACGTCCTTGTCCTGACGTCACACTTCCAATTCGGCTAGACCTCGCCTTTTTATGTCTGCCACCCATTGTGGAATCAGTGGGCCCCTGGATCATTCCACGAGATTGCTATCCTTCTTTTCGCAAATAACAATAGGAATTGATCAATTCCTATCCTTCATTTCTCTTTCTCGTTGCCCGGTGCTTTACCCATCAGGCACAAAGACGGGTCACGTTCATAGGACTTCTGGAGTAGTATGTTGATTCGGTCCACCACCTCCATCAAGTAACTTAAGATCATACGACAGTCCCATACCATACGCCAAAATCCTGCCGAATCACAATTACATCTGGGGCATGCATGAGGTATTCCCGGGGGAATAACATGCAATCTGACTGGAGTCATGTAGACCCTGTGAAGGAAGTTAAACTGAATCAACTTACACCCGGCGTCCTTGGACACCTTTCACACATCACTAACCACCCCCGGTCAGATATTGCTTGCCCCAAATCATTTTGCCATTTTGCTTTGATAGCGAGAGCGGGAGTAGAGCTTCCAGTCAATAATACTTTAGAAATCTGCACGAGTGCTCCTTTCCCGTCTCCTATCGAAAGGAAATCCTGCAACAATGGGTTTGGTTCCGGCTCATCCGGCATAACCGTCCACAATTTGGCCCTTCTCTGGATCACCCTGGCATAACTCAAAAAGTGTCCCTGCGGCATACCTTATTCCTCGGCCAATTGATTGAAGGTAAGCAAAGGGCCGCCCCTAAAGAAATCTCCCAATGATCTACAAACAGTAGATTGAAACGTGGTTCGCCCCGTAGCCTTAACTATCCCAGACAAGCCTTTTATCAGATCCAATAGGTCAGTCTGGATGGTATGATGACTGCAATCGAAATGTGGTCAGAAGACTCTTCCATGCCATATGTACGATTCATAATATGCACATATCTCCTATAGGCCCCATAACATCCCATAGTAGTAGTTCTATCCCTTTGCGATATTTTGGAAGCCCCCCAGTAGCATACAACCCCCCCCCCCTCAGGCAAATCATTCCAATTTATTGCATGTTGTGATTGGGCAGCAAGGAAATATAGTTCGCAATCCGGGACGGACAAGCCGCCTCCCCAAAAATGTCGCTGTGGCGTTGATAACGCCAGTCTCCACCTACTTGTGCCCTAAAGTAATTTGGTGATTTTGACATCCAGCATCTGAGAAAAGACCAGTTTAATCATATAAGGGATATTGTTAAAGAAATATAATAGTTTAGGAAGTGCAACTATTTTGCATAATGCTATTCTGTCTATCAAGGAGAGAGGTCATGTTTGCCAGAAGGCTACTTCATCTCCAATCCCCATCAACTCCTAAACCAATGTTATACACAAATGTATCCTCTATATCATGAAAGATCTGTACTCCAAGATATTTGAATGATTCGGACATACACGCCTCAGACACGCGGTTCCAGTGCCAAAGCAATTAATCCCAGCGATACTGGGCAGGCCTGTCTGGTTCCTCTGGCCAGGGTCCATCTAGTAGATATCTAGCGATCTGTCCGTACCCTCGCCATTGGTACATGGTACAGCAGTGAATCCATTGCTGATGATTGGTCCCAGTCCATAATTTCACAACACTTTAAACATCCAGGGCCATTCAGGTGAGTCAAAGGGCTTAATTGCAACAAGAGATATTATCGCCAATACCTCCCCCTGAGTCTTTAAGTTTATCCATAATGTGATGCAGGTGCGGTAGATTCATACAAGTATTCCTCCCCCCAACAAAGTTACATTGGTCTGGATGCACAAATGTAGGCACTATATGGAGTGGTCTCAAGGCTAGAATTTTTCCTAATATTTTAGCGTCTACGTTGATCAGTGATATCAGATGATAAGAATCACAGTATCTCGAATCCTTCTGGGGTTTGACTAATACGATGATCATTGACTCACAAATTGATTCCGGAAGAGCTCAGGTACAGAAAGCTTAACTATAAACTTTCTGCAACTGAGGTACAATCAGATCTATGAACGTTGTGTACAATTCCACTGGGAGTCCAACAGACCCTGGAGCCCTGCCCCCTCGTAGGAATCGAATAGCACTTTGGATCTTCCGTTCCCCAATCTGTGCATCCAATACGTCCCTGGCATCATCTGATAGATGAGGCAAGTGTACCTGTACTAATAGATACAAGGCCTCCCTCTCTTCATAGGTGCCTTTACTGGAATATAGAGTTTTGTCGTAATCCTGAAACACTGCATGAATCCCTTCGTGCAAAGACTCGAAGGCTCATGCTCCGTCACAAATCTGGGTCATAGTGGATCTAGACATTTCCCCTTTGAGTAACCATGCCAAACGCCTGCCTGCCTTGTCCCTCCCGCCATGAACTTGCATCGCGTATTGATTATCTACAAATGTATTAATAGATTCCTGAAGTTCCCAATATCTATGAATTTGTTTTAAAAACATGTTTTTTATTAAGACATTTTGTTTAGTACAAACTTTTGCCAAAGCATTAAACAGAAGGAACCAAAAAACAAAAACAAAAAATGGGAGTAAGGGTAGTAAGGAAAAAGAAAATGAAAAAAGACAAAAAACAGAGACAAAATAAAATTCAAAATACACAGTACAGAATTAAACATTACGCACTCTATTTAAACATTTATTTATTCAAACATATAAAAACTCTGAGTTCGCAGACCTTACTAAAACTAATTTAAATATTTCATCAACAAATTTTGTCAATGCAAAAATGAGTTTAAAATATTCTCCCCAACACAAACTCTCCCACATTCATATTTATGAAGTTCAGCGGAGTAGCTTTGCTGAAAATGTTGGGGTGGGGGGCATGATATCTAAAGGAAAGGGGCACCTGCCAAATGAGGGGGACAAAATGGAGTGCATCGAAAGTTGGGGGGACAAACACCCCTGTGCCCCCTAGAATTACACCCATGATGAAGTTCCCTCGATAAGCCGTCACCGCTTTCATTCCCCATCGCTAACTCCCCTCCAACCTTTCAATAGCATGTTCGACTTCCATTAAAGACCTATCAAGAGTCTTACATACTCCCAATGTACTAGCCATACAAAGTGCCCTAATGGTGACCTTAAAGGCTTCCCACAGCAGGCCGAAATTCTCAATGGATTCCCCATCCCGTTCAAAAAGGATGATAGTTCCTCCTTAATCTGGTTCTGGAATGGTCCATCCACTAGAGCCTCCACCCTTCACCGGTAGGATGTTATAGGCGTAGCCTTCCAGGACAGTGTAGTTGAAAGAGAAGAGTGATCCGAAAGCATCTGTCCTAAATATTCAGTGTCTGAAAATAGTTCAAAATGTTCTCTGTCCACTAAGATGTAGTCGAGATGGGAGTAGGAACCATGCATGCGGCAAAAGAAGGAATACCCTGGCATGCCTCCCCAAATTTTCCTCCACAATTCTACCAATTCCAATTCCTTAATTAGATGGTTCAGGGATGCAGAGTATAATTGCTTAAAGGGACCGGACGTATCCGACCTATCCAACGATGTGGCCACTAAACAGTTGAAATCACCACCCCAGAAATGTTTTTATATCTGCAACCCTTAGCTTGTTTCAATACCTTCGGAAAGTAGTCCTTTTTATCCACGATAGGCGCATAGAAATTAATGAGGCATACGCCTCACCCATTCAAACTACCCTTCCGTATTAATATCCTATCCTCCAAATCCCCCCTTCCCTGGACAATGTGTATGGGAACAGCTCCTGCCACCCAAATGAATACCTCTCTTGCATACGATGAGTGACCTGAACCAAACACCAGTCCATCCCACGCGTGCTTCACATCCTCCAGGTCTGAATCCAGAAGATGCATTTCCTGCAATAGCGCAATTTAGACCCCATGCCATTTCAGAAAGCTACCTATTCTTGCACGCGTCCTCCTATTTCCGAGTCCCTGTACATTCCACGTAACCACTCTCACCATATTAGAAGCCATATCAGAACATGCCAACAGTCAATCGCTGACGAGACACCCCGCTTTGCACCATTGCACATCATTCGCCCCATTCTGCAGTTCAATACGCTTCTAAGTATCCCACCCTCCCCACCTTCACCTCCCAACTTATAACCATACAACCAAATTCCAAACTAAACAAACTTGCTCCATAGACCTAAGGGAAACACCCTGGGAATACCTGTAGTGAGGGCCAACGGAATCCTGGAATCCGCACGTGGGAGCCGCCTCCTCACACGGGCCATGGAATCGTGGACATGGGGATCTCCCATTGCTCCAAATACAAACCGCCCCTCACCACATTCTGTAATGTAAATATACAGAATACACCTGCCTTTAACTTCCATTAGCAACATGCAGAGGGGTGCAAGCCAGTCAGGAGGCTAGGAACTTGGGTTGTACTGTATGATGCAAGCGCACGTTTTGAGCTGACTGGTTAGCCAGCACTCACTTCCCTTCCCTACTCCCCCTCCGACCTCATCTCTTAGCACCCACGTAGTTTCCTACACAGGTGCTAAGAGTGTATTTGTTTTTTTTATGAAAAAAAGGAAACTTACCTTTGAAACATGGCCTGGCGCCGTGCAGTGCTGTCATCCAGGAAGTCCGTTTTCAATGTTGATGACACCCATCATCATCAACATGGAAATTGGACTACCTGTTCAACAGCACTGCGCAGCGTCAGGCTGCGCATCAATGGTATGTTTTTTAAAATGTAAACATCTTTAGCACCCGTGTAGATAACGACACGGGTGCTAATGGCGATATGCCTCTCGTGGCGGGGCGACTCTTTCAGTAATGGAACCACTGCCCTCATTAATGGACCTTAACATGGGTAGCGGGCTGTTACCTACAGGGTCGGCCCGCCACCTCGGGGCATATCGCCTCAATAAAAACATACCTCCCAATATAAGAAGCAACTGCCCACCATATATCAAACCACCACAATACTGATCATAATGCAATCCCAGTATGACACAAACTCTCCAGGGCAGTCAGTAGATACCCCCGCCCCCAGCGCTTATACCTCATGAGCACCTCAGTTGAAGAGATGTAAGGCTAGACACACATTCCAGCTAGAGCTGTGGATGTGTTTCATTCCCTTATCACTTCGGATCCAACACAGCTCAAGACAAGCCCTGGTCTTCAAGTTGATAAGTATAATTCTGGCATGACTGACATTACAGCCGGATGAGAGCCGATGTGATACGTGTCCTCCAGTCTCGAGGGATCGAGTCTCTAGCCAGTCCAAAGCTTCCTTCGCCTTCACAAAGCACAATAAAGTACCATCCACCATAACTTTTAGGTTAGCTGGGCAAAACATCATGTACTTAATGTTACAAACGTGTAGGGAAGTACAAGTTGCGCAAATTCTATTAGCACGAAGATTTGGTCATTTTCAGTGTTAGTGTTTCTGTCATTTGTCGTAGCATTTCAGGCCATTTTTTCGCATTGGAGTTCGTTTTTCCACATTCTAGAGAGCACTAGGCTACCGAGTGCATGGCGGAATGATGGGCAGCAAAAGATATTATTACTGGTTTCCATTAGAATAAGGGCCTCTGGCCACGTTAGCCAGAGTCCTGCCATTTTGAACTTGGCCCCGTCTGAGTTGTAGATTTCTGCCATTCAGAACACTAGGCCACAAATCTGAGCCTTTGTCCTTCCATTTAACTAAACTTTATTTCTCCTTCCCCCAGCAAGTGTTCAGCATGCCGAGGTCTTTGGAGGAAGAGTGAGGTGCAGCACACATGTTAGTTATTGCTGCAGGCCTTAGCTGTTCTCAGGAGCTTTGAGTAAAATGTAGAATAACGGCTTGTGTTCTTGACTATAGATAAGTACAACAGCTGTGAAGTACATATTTTGGTGTGAGCAAAGCCCTGAGTGAAGACATTGCCAAAGCGTAAAACTAGGGACAACTGGGTCTGCAATAGAATAGCATGGTAGTACGAATAAATACGAGAAATACATTTTCAAAGAGTGGAGCCTCAGTTATGTTTTTTTCTGAGCCCAGCAAACCTCATCTGAGGCACTCTCAGGAGATCACGGCAAGTGAGGAGACCATGCCAGTTGAACTTGTGTCTATACTTGGAAAGATAATGGGCCTCATTACGAGTTGGGCGGTATTCCAGCAGTACGTTCGCCGGAATACCACCTAGCTTAATTACCGTTACTGCTTCTTGGTCCGGAGGAATTACCACCAAATTACAAGTGGCAGTGGCAGAGTCATTCCTATTTTTTTTTGTCCAATGTACTCAATGGGGCCTTTTTTGCAGAATTACAGAGGCAGAATGTCCACTGTGGTAATTCCGCCGATTCTTCTTATTTTTCGTCAGTGAGTGGCAGTATTTACATCCAGGATTTTCCTGCAGGTAAATCTTCCACTCCATGGCCCGACCTTATAATTTGGGCTAGTGGTAAAATTGACAGTAACTCTGTTACCACCAATTTCACCACTTACCGCCATACTCCCAATGAGGCCCTTAAAGACTTTTCATCTGGTTGAATTTTTGTTAAAAGTCCAAGTGAAAGACTTTTGGAGTAAGAAACACTTTATGATTAAAACTTTGTCACAAAAAGGAACTTTCTTAATTGAATTTTTGTTTGAAAATCCTGCTTTGAATCTGGGGTTAAGGGATCCGACCCAGGTTACAAAGACACACTGGGCCTCATTACGAGTCCGGCGGTAGCCGTGCTGGAAAAACCGGCAGTCTGCCTCCGGATTCGAAATACCATTCCACCTCCGTGATTGACAGAATCACTGGGGCATTACAACCCCGGTGACCCGGTAATTCTGGAGGCAGAATTCCGCAAATCCCCATTCCCATGGAGTCCAATAGGACTCCATGGGGATGGGGACAATGGAAACACTGGTTCCGTCTATGACAGAGCCGGTGTTTCCATTTCTGCCTGCAGGCGGGTGGGGTTACTCCCGCCAGGTCAGACCTGGCGGGAGTGACACCTCCCGCCTGCCGAACTCGGAATCAGCCACTGTTGTTTCCGGACCGGCAGGATCGTAATGAGGCCCACTGTTTTTAGGTTTATGTTGAATATAACTGTTATTTCTGTTAGGATTGAATTGCCATCTGTTACCTTTGATGGATGTATAAGTGTGAGGGACAGATTCCTTGTATTAGAGTGTTTTCCTTCAGTTTATTGTGATAGGCAGGGAACTCCTCTTCAGGGCAAGGATAGTGAGGCGTTTGTCACACACTGATAAGGTAATACAATGGCTACTTGTGAAAAACCTTTACCAAGTTGTCCGCCTCACATTTCTGCTGACCCCTCACGCTGTACATCTGTGTTTTCCACACGCAGTCAGTCTGTTTTGTAGACTGGTAGCGTATTGTTTCCAGATGGGAGACATCCAGTGTTTGAATTGTCGGGTGATTGAAGTTAGTAGGGGTGTTTGTGCTTTGTTTTGAGAACAAGTGTGGTTTGGGGCTTTTTTGCGAGCGGGTTTCCTCTAGTTGTCTGGGGCGTGTATGGTCAGTGTGTGGTGAGTGAGGGGAATTGAAAAGGAGATGGTTAGTAGGTTTTGGGTATCGAGTTGTGGACAGCCGCCTTTGGGTACAGTGCAGTTATGCGATTCATCTTTGTTGATGCACCCACCTCCGCACAGGCATGGGGAGTGTGTGGTTTCACAGACAGGTGTGATAATGTTGGTCTTGCTTCTGTGTGGAGAACAGGGCACAGGGGAGCTGGAATAGTGCTGATTACTATTTGTGGCGTGTGTTGCTGACTCAGCTTGATGCGGTTTTCTTTAATATATTGGGTGTCGGGAACGGTGCATTAGATTGTCCAGGTCCTCTCAGTCCACTAACTTAGGGACTAGGGTTTGGGAACGTTTTGCAGGGGGACTATTTTTTGGGAAGGGTGTGTTGGTAAGGGGGCAGTCCTGTCCCACCCCCCCCAAGCACTTTAGAGTGAGGCAAAATGCATTCAAAGCACTATGCTGGGCTAGGGGGGACGGTGAAAGGACCCCACTTCAATATAATGAAATATAATCAACCCACATAGTGTGCATAGGGCGTGAGCAAACATTGCTATTTTCGTATAGATGTTAGTAATTGTAGTCAAGAGACAAGGCTGGCATGGCGAATGCGGCATTGCACGCACTAGGCCCAAATTAGGAGACGAGGGAAATCTCCAACCATGCCCGAGCTCCTATGGGCACAGCCACAACCCCAACCACCACAAAGCTCATTCATTGTACTAACAGTGTTGCAAAGATGTGTTTTTTACTCGAGAGGAATGTGTACTACAAGGCTGTGATCGCAGACCGGCGCCTGGTGTGCATGTTATCTCACACTGGCCAAAGGATGACCCGGCCCATCCCCAGGCGACCACGAGTTATAGCCCATATAAATGACTAAACCCCAAGATCCCTGAATTCCATTTGACCGCCATCCCCAAAGTAACAAGTCTCTAAATGTTCAGAGAGGACGGACAGGGCACACATCGTTGAGTGACAATCGTGTGATTTGTAATTCGAGGTGCGGGGAGCAATACATTATAGTTCAAAACGAGGGTGGAGACCTTGGAGCCGGATGGCGCGGAAGGGAGTGAGTGAAATGTGTGTGTGGAGCTTAGAGTGCCCAGGCACCACCTTTGTGCCCGTTTTAAGGCCTGTCGGGTGCACAGTATAATGATAAAGCAGCTGTATGTGAGGAGCAGAGTTCATTTGTTCTTTGCCCTTCGACGTGAGACGAAAATGGTCACTGCAGCACCCATCTGACGGAAGACGGACGGACTGGGCTGGAACCAATGACCTGGCATCTCTTATGGAGCAGGCAGATTATGTATAGGCGCTCACCAACCAGCCATGCAGGTTTTTACTATATGTATTGCGCCACGTATGCTTGTACTACTTTTCGGCAGAACGTTCTTAGCAGCTGAGTTCATTGCTGATGCTCTCATCTCTATGTGAGATTAAAACTTCTTATCCTTGCATGATGGACTTGGGCTTATCTTCCCTAGCGGGTGGTATTCTCTCTGGTGTGAGCGTTTAGGGGGGGTGCCTTCAGGTGTGATCCGTTTTTCTTGATAAACTGGGTTAAAAAGTTTGAAATATGAAAGCATTTATCAAGCCAAATTGGCACATACTGCACAGGGAACACAGAGCGAAAGGTCTTAAACCCTAAGAAATATTTGTGAAGTCAAGTTGAGAAACTCTACGTACAGGAACTTGGAGTGAACGTTTCTAATTGAGAAAGAGAAGCAATGCATGCTGGAACTTGAAGTGAAAGTTACTCTAGTTCGGTCATTTTGACGGAAACAAAATGACAAACACACGAACGTTCATAGGTAAAGAATGGGGTCAGGAAAGAGTCATTTAAGGGATAAAAAGAAAGCAAAAATAAAAAACATGGGTGGTAAAAAGAGCAAAATGTGAGGGGGTCAGGATGAGGGTAGACGTCTGATGAGGTTCCCTGATTTGTGAAAAAGATAAAAATAAAAAACACCAGTTCATTTAAAAAAAGGCCATCTGAAAGTGCCCGTGTTGTCCAGTTCATCATTATGACAGGCAAGCAAAGTTCACATCTATCAAACAGAGGTAAAGAGAAGAAATGCATGCTGGAACTTGCAGTACAAGTGTCTAGCTGTCACTTTGTGTTACCAAGACCTAATGTATATGGGAATTTGAAGGTCGGACTACACAGAACGGATGGATGCTGAAACCTGGAACCCAATGTTCCCACGTGGTGGTAAAAGGACGGATGTAATGGAGACTCGTGCTAAAAGTCACACGTGGTCACGTGGCGCTCAAGAGAACCAGTGCACCCCGACAGCCTTTTGAATACAAATGATATAAACTTCTGTTTTAAAATATTTCACCTGCGGTTATCATCCTTGTATGCCACGCCTTCAAATTTCTCAAGTGCGAGTATGCGAAAGAGGGCAACTTTTAAACTCTTCCCCGGCGCACGATGTACTGTGTGTTAGGATCTTTGTGTCTGTTCGAGGTTTCTATCAACTTTTTCCGCATGCTATGGGGGTCATTTTAGAATGTCTGGAGAGGAGCACCGCCGCTAACAATTATACATGCGGGTCCTATCAGTGCTATTTATTTTTTTATTTTTTTTTATATATGGTTACCTTAATGGTACCAGGTTACCGTGCATTTTTGCACGTAGTGCACAAGGCAATCGTTATTGCCGCCTACCATGTGCGGGCGAGGGGAGCGGTACTTATAACCCCTAGGAATTCCAATTGGGGTTTACAGATTTAAAAACGAGAGAATCCCTTTCGATGCCAGCATCTGTGCCTGCGTGCAGGCGGGCATGCCGGCGTATTTTCCGCACGGAACCGCTGGAGGAGGCAGTGATGGCTTCCGCTCTGGGCCCGATTCTGAGCTAGTGGTATAATTAGTGATAGCCAGTCATATTATCGGCGTGAAAACCCTTGATTTGAAAAATAGCACAAAATACCATTATTTTAAAATGTCATTAAAAAAACATTGTATGGTATTGATTAATAATGATAATATGACTGGATACCATTCTAAAGTAAAGTTGTGGGGCCTGGGGGCCTGTGTGAGGCAAGGGGCAGTAAGAAAGGAGGTTCAAGGGAGGGGGGACCCCTGTAAAGAAAAGAATATCAACACAAAAGATTAGACATATCTAACAATATATAATAAAAGGCACTATGTATGTTTTCCCGATGCAGTAGCTTCACCTGTTCTGACCGCTAGAGGGAGCTGTTGCCTTAGGATATGTAGTGGTCCTACTGTGCCAATCAAAACCTGCACTTTGGCCCTTGTACATGGGGCTGCACGCTAGTTAATTAATACATTTTGAGTTAATTAATACATTGTGTGGGAAAGTACATCATTAATATTGTTTAACTGTTGTGTTATGCTAGCAAAGTTGCACAGCAAGACAGAGAAACAATGCAAGGGTTTAAAATGAGAAGGAAAATAAAATAAAATGGAATCGTCAGGTGTGTGATGAAAGACCCGATAATGGTTTAAAAATAAAGGTTTTGTTATTTAGTTAAATAGGTATTTGTACAGCGATTTAAAGACCCTTAAGCAAAGGCGGCATCAGCATTCTTCCTAACTCGCCCATGCCTTATTTAAAAGCATACAAAGTTCATCACATTTCAAAGGTATTTGAAATTCCATACAAGTCAACGGCCAAGTGTATTTCCAGTCAAAGCCAGTAAACAGAGGGGGATGATCGGAAGACTTGTTTTATGAGTCCCACAGTCTAGGAGAGAGAACTTAAATGTTATGTGTCTGGCACTGAAAGGTCAGTTTTAAAAGATGACGGTACAACAGAAGGGACTTCGCTTCTCCAAGATTCTTCTGTATGAAGCAAGGATGCATTTATATGCTGCAGTTCGGGAGAACTCTGACAAGTTTACATGTGACGTTGCAATCTATGGCTCTATCCTTCACCAATACTGTATGTTGTGTGTATTATCGCTCTCTGCTCCTTTCAAAGGTGACCATTTCATAGACAAGCGTGTAACTTGCGTGGAGATAGTTATAGCTGAAGGAAATTTAGGAGTGGCAACACCAGGGAAAGATTGAGCATGTGGGACTCTGGATCTGGTACATTCATGTAAAATGGAGCATCGCATGCCAGATCTATAATGCATTGTTGGGCACTGGGAAAAAGCAATGCTGCAACAACCGTTCAGTGCCTAAACGTCTCAAGTAGATAGCATTTAGGGTTGAATGCGCAATAAGGCATGAGTTACAGAAATGAGTATATTTGTTGGTTGCTGGTTTATGCAGGCCATTGTTTCAGTTATGCAAGCATCTTATAGGGTAGTTCCTTTTTCCACTAACAGATTATTTCGCTTCGGAATAGTTTCCTATTGAGGCACAGGAACCTTGATAAGGAAATGTTAACTGAGTGTCTTAAATAAGGGAAAAAGAAATGTATGAAGACTTTTCATCGTCATTATGGCTGTGGGGCATCCCGGGTGAGGGGGAACATGGTTGTAGTGCATTAGAAGTCAATTATTAGTTTGATAGGAGGTCAGAACCAGATAGGCTGGTCATGCCACGTTTTTGCTATATGAATGGAGTCTGTTATAATAATGGCAGACTTCTTCAAATCGCTAGTATGTGGTTTCTGGGAATTGCAGTTATACACAGATATACATGTGCACGCTAGCGGTCATTATTGGGGGTTTTAATCCAGTGACAGGGGTTTAGAGTATTAGTTGCTGAGAGTTGTGTTTATTATTAGTAGATGCATCTAAGATTTCTATAGGGTTGGTGCAGATGGGATTGTGGGCTCAGACTGTTTGTTAAGATTTCTATAGGGTTGGTGCAGATGGGATTGTGGGCTCAGACTGTTTATTAAGATTTCTATAGGGTTGGTGCAGATGGGATTGTGGGCTCAGACTGTTTGTTAAGATTTCTATAGGGTTGGTGCAGATGGGATTGTGGGCTCAGACTGTTTGTTAAGATTTCTATAGGGTTGGTGCAGATGGGATTGCGGGCTCAGACTGTTTGTTAAGATTTCTATAGGGTTGGTGCAGATGGGATTGCGGGCTCAGACTGTTTGTTAAGATGTCTGTAGGGTTGGTGCAGATGGGATTGCGGGCTCAGGCTGTTTGTTAAGATGTCTGTAGGGTTGGTGCAGATGGGATTGCGGGCTCAGGCTGTTTGTTAAGATGTCTGTAGGGTTGGTGCAGATGGGATTGCGGGCTCAGACTGTTTGTTAAGATTTCTATAGGGTTGGTGCAGATGGGATTGTGGGCTCAGACTGTTTATTAAGATTTCTAAAGGGTTGGTGCAGATGGGATTGTGGGCTCAGACTGTTTATTAAGATTTCTATAAGGTTGGTGCAGATGGGATTGTGGGCTCAGCTGTTTACTAAGATTTCTATAGGGTTAGTGCAGATGGGATTGTGGGCTCAGACTGTTTATTTCTGGTTAGAACGGAATACTGGGATTGAGGGGAATGGAAGGGAGGCAGGGTGAGGTTGGTTTAGGTGAGGCATTGCATGATTGGAGTACATTGGGAATGTTCAGGCTTGCTCTAATTATCAGGGAAGGGTAGTTTTGTATTGAACGTGTAGTATACTTGGTATTGCTTAGTTATGGTTTTTTTTTATAGATTAGGCAA
This sequence comes from Ambystoma mexicanum, assembly GCF_040938575.1. Classification (NCBI taxonomy): domain Eukaryota; kingdom Metazoa; phylum Chordata; class Amphibia; order Caudata; family Ambystomatidae; genus Ambystoma; species Ambystoma mexicanum. Next base: position 714,853,100 of record NC_090938.1, read on the forward strand.
TGTTAAGAGGAAGAAATGCAAAAATATAATTGGGTATAGGACTCTGAGAGATGGTTAGGAATGGGTTGAGTTGTGTATATAATGATACTTAGTTAAAGTCCATGGAACTTTGGACTTCGTTCAATCTATGTTCATGCTGTATGTTTATATGTTGTCTTTTTTTGTGTGTATGTGGGAGGAGGGAGTACTTGTATTTTAGTATCACAGAGACTGGATGCGTTATAGGGATGAATGAATACTGGCGGTTACTTGAAGGGAGTTCAAATGCATGAAGTTTGTTTAAAATTGGGATGAATCCATTTTTGGTGTGTACCTGGAATGTGAAGGGGTTAAATTGCCAGAGGAAAAGGAAGAAGGTACTGTCTAAACTTTGGCGAGAAAAAGTTGATGTGGCTCTCTTGCAAGAAACACACTTAATGGATGGTACTGGGAACTTATGACCAATTCTAAATATACAAAGGTATTTCTGAATTGCTACACATCAAATTCTAGAGGTGTAGGGGTCCTGTTGAGGAAAGGTTTCAATGGAAGTATTGTCAAAGTGAGTATGGATAATGAGGGACGTATTATCCTGATTGACTTGAAATACGAGGGCAGAATGTTCACAATTGGGTCTATATATGGTCCATGTGCAGGAGGGGGGACGTTTTTTGTTACACTGAAAGATGTATTGCAAGACATGAGAGGGGAGTCGATCATCCTAGGGGGTGATTTCAATTGTGTAATAGATTCTAACATGGATAGGTCTTCAACATGTAGTTTCACGGGACAGAAATCGAGTAAAGAGTTTCAAGAATTTATGGTGCGAAGTGGTGTCTAAGTGGTCTGGCGTGGTCGGAGTCTGTTCTCCATTGCCGCTGTTTTGAAGGAGGAGCTGCAACAACTATAAAACACCATCCGTGGCGCGGAGCGTGCGCGGTGCGAAGTGGTGTCTAAGTGGTCTGGCGTGGTCGGAGTCTGTTCTCCATTGCCGCTGTTTTGAAGGAGGAGCTGCAACAACTATAAAACACCATCCGTGGCGCGGAGCGCGCGCGGTGCAAAGTGGTGTCTAAGTGGTCTGGCGTGGTCCGGCGGAGGGCTGCGGTTGGGTCGGCGCCCTCATCCACAAACATAAGCTCAACTCATGCGGTAAGATCTCTTAAGATTTCTTTGAACCCAGCCCCAACAAGCTCCAAATCCAATACCCATCCCTGTGGAAATCATTAACATTGCAGTTCATTAACTTAAAACACACGCACTTAAGTTCCTAGCGCACGAAAATCAGCTTACTCCAAGCATGGACGAAGAAGACGGGCGTCGCCTCCGTAGCTCGAGGAAAGGAGCGGGAGGGCCCCGAACCGGTGTGGCTATTGAAAGTAACAAAACAAATAGACCAACAAAGAAGAATGACGCTCCCTCTGAAGTCATCAATGCACCTCTAACACCCCTCATGCAAACGAGTTGTGAACACACCAGCCCGGTGATAGTCAATCTTGAAAAAAACTACAAAACCGTGCACACTCCCACCACAATTACAGAAATTACTGCAAACGAGGAAACAACAACTAGCGTCAAAAGTCGTAAACAGTTGGATAATGAAAAGAGCGAGGACGGCAAGACGTCAACTTCCCCACAACTCGGCACTCTCAAGCTAGTCACACCGTCAACCCCCGGAGGGGGGTCGGAGTGCACGCATGAAGAGAGCCTAGAGCAAAGTGAGAAAATAGACACATGCCCACGAAATGAAGACGCCGAAGAAACGTTGCAATCGAGCCCTACCAAGTTTCGACTGTTAACAGTTACCACTGAATTGCCGTCGGATGAGGAAGATTGTGCGCACATGAAGGAGACGTGACTCGCAACCGAAGTAGAGAGCTCTGAATCCTGCAAATGGAAAGGAAAAAAATGTGAAAACAGACTCAGTACCAATCACCAACGCGGGCTCATCAACGAGTAAAAGTCCTAGTACACGCCTCAAACAATGATGAAGATCTCCAAGAAAGTGTAAACTGTCTGGAACACGCTCCACCAGAGAAGAACTGCGTAGAAAGCGCACTCTATTCTCCACGGTTCTGAGTCACAGAAAGGGATGAAACAGACCTCTCGCTCTGTGAGCATACATTTTTACATATAAGAAGAAAGTCTGATATTTTCATGGGTGTAATTCACCCCTCTTACCACAACAACGCTAGTATCAAATATTACAAAACTTTATTACAATTCCATATATTTCATAAAACAATCATAAAAAATGATCATAGTACATAAGACCATTATGTTTAAAAACCACACAAGTTTTGACACCATAAGTGAGTAATGTTTGTAAATATTCCGTAAGGACCTTACACTGTGTGTACATCTCACACTCTGATTCCTGTGCCACACTACTAATGGCCTATTCCCTATCAATGTAATACAAACTACCCAACTTGTACAAGTTTCTGTCCTTGAACCACAACAATGTCGGACATTCTTCAGGGGACAAATTGTCTTGTGTCGTAATCTAGAACATTCTTCTTTTCTAAGGGAGAACCCTCTGTTCCCAGTAGTAAATCTTGGGCTTTTTCTGTACAGTGTTGTAGATTCCCAATTTCTTCAGGAATTCTTACATATCCTTTCCCGCCCCTGTCTATTTCGATGTAGCATTATGTTGGAAAAATGTACAACCTCTCAGTTCCAAAGATTCCTTTGCACTCTTTCCCATATCCGGGTCAGTGAAACAATTCTCTACTCCCCTTCATGGGTCACCTGTATATAGGTGTTGTCTGGTTCAACCTCACAGCCAGCCACAACAAACGAGCTGCCTCTGTGTCCCTGGAGGATCCCTAAGAAAAGTGCACTAATATCAGCGCGAAACATGAAAAAAAGGAGCAGAGATTGTTGTGAAACCATACTCGGACAATCGAGCTTGCATAAATTCACCAATCTGAAGAATAACAAATCAAATATGCATGCAAGAACCAAAGTGAATTGATCCACCAGAAACGCATCACACACTGTGAAAGAGCGCATGATCAAAAGCACAAACATCGCGAAATAAAAAAAAACAAACACCATGCATATGTTGACTGACTTCTTTGCACTCCACCTACTGAAGACATCACGAAACTTCGCGGAAATTTCTGATGCAGATATGTTAACAGCCATAAGCGAAAACATACTACATGCAAAACAACGAAAAATGGACCTCCCACCTGAAGCAGGTTCGTCACAAGCAGACAAATCTGCAGCTCAAAGGCTCATATCAACAGACTCTAGTCTTAAGGAAGGCGAAAAAACAAATGAGAGCGATGAAAATGCAATAAGACAAATGTCAAAAGACAACCTCTCCAAGAATCTAGGCGAAGACATGCCCAATGGAAAAACCGCACCTAACCAAGACAACGTAGAAGGTGAGCCCTCAACACCGTTTAACATGGACCAGGAGAGCACGACGAGCGACAAACAACTGATTCAAGGCAGCAAAGAATCCAAAGAGCCCCAAAAGGCCACTGCGGTCACGGCCAAAACACAAGAACGAGAAAGCCTGCTCCAGACCTCTGCGTCAGAAGCATCTACATCACCAACTGCACCCAGTCAGAATCTCAGTCCATGCTCAACCAGTCACCACGTGGCAGATGCAAGAGAACCACATAAACGCCCAAAGATAGTGGAACTTGACATTCAAGTGAATAAAACAAAATACAGACCCCAATGGATTCTTCCGACAGAAAAAATAATACAAACGGAATCAAGAAGCTCACAGCAACCACGAACACCCAGGAGAAGTCATAGTGAGTTTGAACATCAATCAGGCAGAACTTCATGCCCACAAACGCCAAATGCAGTACAAGAGGCATCCTCGAAAAAAACGGATTTACAAGGAATCATGTCCGTCATAACTATTGCACTCAATCCTTTCTGCAAACTATACGAGACCATGAATGATGCAGTAAAAGATCAACAAGTCATCCTAGCAATGCTTCTGACGAAAATAGTATACTTGGAAGGCTACATTACAGCAAAAGAAAATCCTATAAACAACAAAGGTACGACTGAGCCACGCATCAATGAGACGATTAACAACTGCACAGAAATGACAAATGAAACAACATTGTCCAATCGACTGAGCAAGTCAATCAATACAAGTCAAGTAGGAACACAAACAGAGATCATCATTGACTTAACAGTCGATATGAAAGCAACTGACAAAGAAAAAACCCAGCAAAAGACAATAAGCAATAACGAAATAACAAACAGTAAAAACAATGTGACCACGGGACAACAAACGCCACCGGTAATGTTGGTGTTAAATCAAGCAAACGCCAAAGACAAAGGTGAGATCAGAGTTCCAACCTCCTCATATGGCATTTTCGAGGTAACTGGCCGGAAAGACAAATCGAATAACGATTCAGAATCAGATGCAACCCGCACTAAAAAGGATGTCCCAAAAAATACTTCCAGTAAACAAAACATAGAAAAAGAATCGAACTCAAATCTTGAAATAAGAGCACCAGTCGCAGTATCAAAATGGAATGCGAATAGCTCAACGGCCACCACAATGAGGGAAAACGAAAATTCAGAAAACGTAAAAAACTGTAAAAACAAACTGACCAAAGAACAGAACTCCAAGGAAAAACTGGACTTAACGGAACCCTAACAAACCTGAGCACATATTCGGATGAAGTAATTGATTCACCAACAGCATTAGTTGCAGTCAATCAAAAGGCGGAACAAACACAATCACCGAAACAAAAGACTGCAGCAACTACAGAAGAAAAACATGCGGAAATGCTGCAAGAACGCAACTTCGAAACCCTGGAACAAAAACTAAATTGTCTAACAAAGTGTGCAGCATACCGTGAGAACAAAAAAGAGCACAAGCAAATCCATATTGCAGATAGATGTACGGAGACTATCCAAAGTAAGAACATCAATAAAACAAAACATATCAGAAACAAATCAGAAGAACGCCTTACAAAAAAGAGAACAACGGACAGAGAGTCAACAACCACTCTACGAACACAAAACAAAACACAAGAACATCAAGGAGAAAAAAAAACAACGCTCAAGATGTACAAAGATACACCCAAGAAACGAGAACACGAAGTAAGAAAAACTAACAACAATACCAAACATTATCCCAGCTCAGGACATAAACAACAGAACGATCCACACAAACGAGCATCTCACGCTCCAAACACAAGAAACACAGAAATTGGAGAAAACGACGGGAGATACCCCACAAAAAATGTCTCAAAATATTCAATTAGAATGACCCAACGAAGTTGCATCAAAGAAGAGACTATTTTAAATCGAAGAACGGTCTTGAAAATACTGCGTCAAATTAAAGATTTACAGAGACTTCACACAGAGGACTTGAATATCGTTGAACCATGGCATACGCAACATGGGGCAGTCACAATACTGCATCTCACGTCCTCAACGATATTCAAAAAAATTCTAAAATATAGAAGAGACATCTACAATTCTGGTTACTACGTGGAAGACTTCACAGTACCCAGTAACGAAGAACGCATCGAATCAGCTAAAACTAGAGAGACTGACGCCACGGAAAACAAACCTTTAACCACGAAGTACAAGACGCATGCCGAAAAAGATACAGAGAATCATCCTCAGAAAGACCACAAAGTAACAAAGGGACTTGAAATATCAAAGAAATATCAGAGATCACATTACAATAAGAGCAAAAATGAGCACTACAAAACCAAGAATGACTCAGTACATAACAAAACAACAGAGAAAGAAAAGATGGTAAATCCACAACGGACACCAATCATAGATGGTACTACAAAAATAACCTGCACGCAAAGAGTCGGCTCAACACCGATGGCTCAATTCAAGCAAAGCCCAAATACAAGCAGTAAAATAGGAATCTGGGCCTGGTTGCCAAAAGCACTAAACCTACATCGCAAACAATAGCCACTCAAGCAGTCACATGTAATGAACGCATAGAAGTCTTCAACGACATCAAGTTATGTTCATGGAATATGCGAGGTCATATACATCTGACTGCTCCAGGAGGCCCCAATCTTGGAGAATTTCACATAATCTGTCTACAGGAAACTTGGCTTCAGCAAACCCCACACTAGAAGGATATCAGATCATCCTATCCCCTGCTGCAAGAGGAACCAAAGGACGTCCAACTTCAGGTCTCCTGAAAGCCTGCCGAAACGGTTCTGGAGCCTCCATCGTACAAACGATAATTGCAAATCAATCAATTTTGGCAGTAGAGATTGCCTGGCAAGGCGATGAAAATCATAAGACATATTTACCAAAAATTGATATAATAAATCTTTACTGAAACCCAGCAATAATCATCGCAAAAAAATTCATAGACCTTTGTGAAAGGACAATTGACGCAGTAAGAACCGAGCATGACACAGAGAACATTTTGATATGTGGAGATCTAAATGTCACCCAAACAACTAGTATGAATGCAACGGAACTACAAAAGGCGTCCGCACACCGTGGCATAATTTGGCGAAAGTTCACCAACTCGCGTGAGCTATACAACTTGGATGAAGTGTTCGTGGAAACAGACAGAATAGCAACTTGGGAGCGGGCATCCTCGGCCTCCACAATCGATTACATTTATGTATCCAAATCCATGTTGCACTGCCTACAACTTTTTAAAGTGCGGCATACTCCAACAAGCGACCACAACCTCCTTGAAACCGCATGGAACTTCATAACCAACAAAAACTGTCAAATGAACACACAAATCGAGGCAAACGCGAAAGTCACCAGAATCAAAGTAAGTACTGCTGAAATTCTCAAAATCACAGCAAAATACAAGGCCATCACCACCTCAGCGACATGCCCCAGCATCGACTACCAACCTCTACTGTTGCTGTATATACAAACAATAAAAAGAAAAGGAAATGCAACAAACAGAAATACTAAACACGCATACAATAGAGTTTTAATTGATAAAAGGCGCGAGTATAGAAGAGCTCTTCGAACAGCCTACAAGCAAATTGCCACAGACGGTACATCAGAGATTCAAAGTATCAAAACAAAATACAAAGCCTGGGTAAGATCATATAGACATAAACTGTACCAAGAGGACGCCGAACAAATAACAAAAGCGCTTATCAACAACAACAGCAGGAATTTCTGGTCCTTAATACATAACGTTGAACAATCACAGGACAATCAAATTTTAAACAACATCAGTCAACACACCTGGGAAAGTCACTTCAGCAAAGTCTTCAAATCTGATTTAAATGTAAAACCACAGGCGCAACAACTAAAAGCTGTACAATGGTCGAACCTAGATAAAAAAGAGGACATTATCGACATCATCAAAAAACTGAAAAACTCGCGTGCACCAGGCCCAGATGGCATCAGTAACGCAGAACTAAAAAGTCATCCAGAAGAATGGGCTACCTTGCTAAGCGTCATCTTTAAGCGATGCACTGAAACGAGATCAGTGCCACAATCATGGACCAAAGCAATCGTGGTACCGATTTATAAAAAAGGCAGCCTCACAGATCCAACGAACTTTCGACCGATTGCCCTACTAGATGTCATGGGGAAAGTATACGCCTCATTACTCTTGACAAGATTCCAAAGATGGGAGGCCTCTGCAGAATGTAATGATGAAATGCAAACAGGGTTCAAGAAACACACAGGTACAACATGCAATATACTAGTGTGCAGTATACTAAAAGCAAAAACCCTAGAAAAGAAGCCCAGTCTGTTCACAGCTTATATTGACTTCTCTCAGGCCTTTGACAGAGTTGAAAGATCCCTCTTGTGGAACAAACTTGAAGCATGGAAATGTCCCCACCCTCTGTTAGAGCCAATTCAAGCATTGCATCATGACACATCCATAAGAGTCAGACTCAGCCGTGAAGGAGACCTATCAGCCGAAATAAACACCACACGAGGAGTCAAACAGGGTTGTCCACTAGCATCAGCACTCTTTATCACCTGTATCGGCGACATTTAAAATATGGGAAGTCAAACACGAATCTTCCCACCAACACTGGGAACAACGCAAATCGGACACCTGCTTTATGCTGATGACCTAACAATTTTTGACCAGACCCAAATTGGGCTGCAGCGCAAACTTGACGCCCTTCTAATCTACGCCAACAGCAATCATTTGGAAATCAATATCAATAAAACAAAAATCATGATTTTCCAATGTCACCCAAGAAAGGAAAACTTTCAGTGGCATTTGGGCAAGACCAGAATTGAAGTGGTCCCAAACTTTAAATATCTAGGAGTCTACATGGATAGTTCCCTCCATGAAACCACAATGCAGCAGGAACTACATATAAAAATGAGTAAACTAGCAGCTCAAGAAAAAAAAAATGACAGCAAATTTGAAAAATTCTCCCTAAAACCAATAATAAACTTCTACAAGATGAAGGTCGTACCCACCATCATTCATGGCATAGAAGCCATGCCGATGATTCCACAGAATGTTTGGTGCAAATTAGAAGCACATTTCTGACGCAAAGTTCTTAAACTACCAAATTCGACTCCTGGCGTAGCAATACGACGCAAATTAAGTTTACAATCTCTAGAATGTGCCGCAACTTGCAATGCCATCATGCTATATCACAAATGCAGAATGGACAGTAAAAACAAAATCTTCAGTATCATTAAACAAGAAATGAACAACAACACTTGTGATATGATAACCAACTGGCAAAAGCAAAGTCAAAAAGTATTAGATGCAATCGTCTCAGATGAAGACAAACTCATCACAAATCCATGTAAAGTGCTAAAGAAAATAAAAGATATGGACTGGGCCAAAACGATTGACGATACCGCGACATTAAAACTCATCGCTCATTTACCAAGTTTTACTGTAAAAAGAAATGAACTGCAAAACTACATAAAGCAATTTCCAAATAGGCAAGCACAGAACCTAATTCTACGAGCTAGGCTCAACCTGTTCAAAACAAATGAAATAAGATATGTTCGAGGACAAGCACAATCAAACACCTGCAGATTCTGCTCCAACGACACACAACCTCCAAAGGAGACAATAAGACATTTACTTATGGCATGTACAGCGACTGCAGCACTTAGACAGTGCTACCTGCCAATGATACCGGGTTTCAGCACACTGCCAGAAGAGCAATTGTGGTGGTGCAGACTCATTGGGGGAGACAAAACAGCGTGGCAAATAGCAACTGCAAAAATGCTAGAACACATTGACACAAATCTACTAAATGTTAATAGCGAACAGTAAAGAATAAGCCTCCAAAACAGAAAACACAAAGACGTGTTCATTTTAGTTTACTACAAAACTTCAGTATTGTAAAATCACATTTTGATCAAACAATAATAAAAAAATATATATATATTTGACCTGGTTGATATTTGGAGGAGCCTACATTGCAGGGATAGAGAATTCTCATTTTTCTCACCAGTGCATAATTCATATTCTAGGCTTGACTATATACTTATGTCAGATAAACTAGTTGAGACCGTTCTAGAGGCGAGAATAGGAGAACAGCATCTTCCGGACCATTCTATGGTGACAACAAGGTTGTCCTTCATTACGGAGCTAAGAGGAATTTACAGATGGAGGTTGAAGCTGAAAAATAAATGGAGATGTTTTAAAAGCCTTAAACATATTCATACCTCATTACGTTCAGGAGAATAATGGGTCAACAGACAGTATGGTAGTGTGGGATTCCTTTAAGGCATCTATTAGGGGGGAACTAATGAACTGGACTGCTAGGGTGCGACGGATAGGGGATACTATACTAAAGGGTCTAGGGAGTCTGCAAAGGAACTATGTGCTGACAAATGATGAGAATATTAGAGTTAAGATAGCAAGTCTCAAAGAAAATCTGAAATGTGAGTTGAATTTGCAGGTTGAAAAAGGGATTATATTATGAGGCAGAAATATTGGGAAGGAGGAGATCGTGGTGGCAAGGTATTAGCTAATAGATTAAAGAGTTATTCGGAAAGGCTGTATATACAGAAAATTGTGCACGACCATGGAGATATGCTGGTCAAAAAGGATGACATTAGTGAATGTTTTCGTTTATTCTATGCAGACTTGTAAACTGAGGCCGTTGTCCCACAGGTAGATGAATTGGATAGTTTTTTGGGGAAAATTACTCTTCCCACCATCTCTGAGGAAGGTAGGAATTTTATGGAAAGTCTGTTTACTGTCTTGGAGGTCCTGTCGGTGATTGGAGAACTGACAAGGGGGAAGTCCCCGTGGATGGACGGTCTAACAGTAGAATTTTGTCAGGAGTTTGATGAGGTGTTGGCGCCTATACTGTGTAATTTGTATAATTATATTCTGGAGGGGGGAAGTTGTGTGCAACAATGAGGGAAGCTATAATTACAGTGATTCGGAAACCAGGGAAGGATGCATCTATGTGCTGCAACTATAGGCCAATTTCCTTGCTCAATGTTGACATTAAGATTTTTACTAAGGTCCTAACGGTTAGGCTGACTAAGTATATTGGAGGATTAATAGAACGATCTCAGTCTGGGTTTATAAAACAACGTTATGGGTATGACAATGTTAGAACGTTATTAGATATATTGTGTTTTCCTGATTCAGAGATCAAAGATGCTTTGCTTGTCTTTTTAGATGCTGAGAAGGCCTTCAATAGAGTAAATTGGAAGTTCTTACACCATACACTGTCAAAAATGGGATTTGGGCCTATGTTTATTAAGGCTATTAAAGCTTTGCAAACTGAGATAACGGCTAAGGTATGGGTGAATGTTGGATTTTCAGGATCGTTTCAACTGTTTAGGGGCACACGGCAAGGTTGTCCCTTGTGCCCCTTGTTATTTAATCTGGTATTAGAGCCTTTGTTAGCATATATTCGGCAACATAGGGGAATTAGGGGTTTGTGTTCGGGTGATGGAGAAATTAAGGTCTTAGCTTATGCGGATGATGTAGTAGTTATTTTGAGTAATCCTGCAGAGGGGGGTCAGTTGTTGAAAGGTGTTTTTGAAGAAGTGGGGAAGTTATCAGTTTACCGGATCAATTAGGGGAAAACAGAAGTATTTGCGGTAAGGAACTCGCCAAGGCAGGGGCAATTGTTAGGCTGGAATTGTAGATGGGAGAATGTAAGCGTAAAATACTTAGGTCTTCACATTGTTCGCGACATACAAAAAATAGTCGATTATAATGTAGATAAAACCGTAGAGTTCATCCATAAAGACAATAGGAAATGGGGGCGTTTCATATTGTCCATATGGGCTAAAATTAATGCAATTAAAATGCTTTTATTACCAAAATTCCTGTATATTATTCAGTCGTTGCCCTTACATTTTACAAAGAAAGTACTTCAATGGATAGATAGATTATTCCAGGACTTTTTATGGGGGGAGGGGAAAAGAGACAAAATTCCACAGTACATTATGGTCCGCAGCATCAAAGATCGAGGTTTTGGATACCCGGTCCTTAAGAATTATAGTAACGTTTTTTTATCGAAAAAGATGTCTATCTATTTTATTGGGGATCCAAGCCAGATGTCTTGGTGGGTTCAGATTGAAATGCATACATTTTTGCCGTATGACATTACGTGTCTGTATTCATTTGGAACATTACCTGGGAAGGTGCAGAGTTTAAAAACAGTTTTGGCTACAAAAGACGCATCGGCGTCACTGATAGTGGGAAGTGGGCAGGGATTATCTGTTTATGAAGAGGCCTCAATTTGGCATAATCCTTGTCTACAGATTAATAATAGAATGTTAAACTGGAGAAGTTGGGTTAGTAGAGGGATTCTAAAGGTTAGTGATGTTTGGGGCAATGAAGGGGTGGTTTCTTTTGAGGGACTAGTGGAGAAATTTGGACTGCATAATAGAGAGTTACGAAGGTACAATGAATTGCTATATTTAATATCTGAAAGGAGTCGGATGATGGATGCATCCGTCTCACGGGAACCTGAAGTCCTCAAAATATTGGCCTGTGGATCACAAAAGGTGTGAAATATATGCAAACAGATGTACAGTGGTTGAACTCACGGGAAAAATGGAGGTTGTCATGGACGGATGAGCTGGGTAGAGAACTGACACAAGATGAATGGGAAAGGGTCTGGAGAGTTTCGGTTAAAGCTAAAGCGGATTTACAACTGCGTTACACTCATCAGAGAATCTTGAGTAGAACCTATTGGACCCCGGCCCGTATGTATGCTTTAGGAATGGTGGATGATGACAGTTGTCGGGGTTGTGGGAAAGAGAGGGGTAGTTTGCTTCATATGTTGTGGAGTTGTGAAAGAGTAACACATTTCTGGAGAGATGTGGTTGATAGGATTCACCAGGTTTGGGGCATCACCTATCCACGGAATCCATTAGCAATCATTTTGCAATTACCAAGAAATGGTTGCAAATATGATTGGGTGATATCGTGTTGGATTGCCAAAGTTCTGTTCGTAGCTACTAAGCAGATATTAAAGGTCTGGAAGACAAGAAAGAAACCAACAGTAGAGGATTGGATTTTAGATGTGCAAGTTCTATCTAAATGTGAGAAGACTATGTTTTATAAGCAATGCAAAGAAGCATGTTATGATGAACAATGGGGGAATGTCAATGATTTTTATGGGTAAACCATCTTGATCGGAATTGCGTAATAGAATGGGTTTGCATCACGTCTAATGGATACGTTTTGGGGGGAGGGTGCTTGTGTTGTTATGTTCTCTTGTTTTGTGCTGTCTGTTATGTTTGGGAATGTCAGGCCACCGCTCATGGCTACGTTTTTAAATGTGTTGGGGTTAATATGTATTTCGAGGTTATTGTTTATTGTATTCTTTGATTCAGGTGTATGTTGTTACCTGGATGATTGCCTGCTGGCCTTGTATAATTTGCTTTGTACTTGATATGTTTCTTTCTTGTTGAAAATAAGAAATAAAGTTTGAAAAAATAAAAAAATAAAAAAACCTGCACTTTGGCCCTTGTACGTGGGGCTGCACACTAGTTAATTAATACATTTTGAGCTAATTAATTCATTGTGTGGGAAAGTACATCATGAATATTGTTTAACTGTTGTGTTCTGCTAGCAAAGTCAACCAGGTGCACAGCAAGACAGGGAAATAAAGCGAGGGTTTAAAATGAGAAGGAAAATAAAATAAAATGGAATTGTCAGGTGTGTGATGAAAGACCCGATAATGGTTTAAAAAGAAAGGTTTCTCGTTATTTTTGTGAACAAAATTCAAATTTTGTTATTTAGTTAAATAGGCATTTATACAGCGATTTAAAGACCCTTAAACAAAGGCGGCATCACCATTCTGAGGTGGGAGGAAAGATTGGAGGGGCGATGCTGTGCTTTCCAGCCCAAAAAGCTGCTAAAAGCCCTCGTTGTGGGGCCAGATTGTGCACCTCTGGCATTGAGAGCATTTCTAAAACATATCCCACTTTTCTTATTCACAAAAGTGTACTTGACACTTCATTAAATAAGAAAAGTGGTTCTGCAGACTGAGAAATTCGTTATAAAGGAAAAGGTGTGCAGTAGATGGTGCTTTTAAGAAAAGAATTCTTCCTTCTTGGAAGAACGCTTTTCTACTTTTGCATGCATCTCAGAGTCCGGCCCTGCTGTAAATGCACCAAAATTGCACTGATCTTAATGTATTGGCGGGGAGCAGGTCTCCACTAGTAACGTTCGACCTGTGCGCACTTATCCCCCATATCACAATAACCCCCTATGTTTTTCTGTCTATATTGTG